>NC_080025.1:28992901-29364642 GCF_030020395.1 Manis pentadactyla
AGAAAGGGGGCATTACAAATAGCATGTATAGCATGTATAATGTGGGGGAGGGCACGGGAGGGCTGTGCAACGCAGAGAAGACAAGTAGTGATTCTACAGCATCTTACTATGCTTTTTTCTGATAGTGTCATCTTGCCTTAAAACACACTCCCTGCTCTCTCTTTCACAGAGAACTAACTCCAAACGCCTCGGCCTGGTATCCAGAGGCAATGACTGTAATGGGGTTTGTGGGGGGACTTGGTGATGGGGGGAGTCTAGTAAACATAATGTTCCTCATGTAATAGCAGATTAATTATACCAAAAAACAAAAAACCTGCATGGGCATGAGAAGGAAGGTCTGGCTCTCCCTAAGGTGCCTGTCATGTGGGGCTCCGAGATTCTCTGCAGGAATCTGCACTCACATGACAATGCCGCCAGGATCCCTGCTTACCTCCTGCAAGCCTTCCAGGCTATGACTTATTTGCAAAAATGTCTTTATCTTTATATCTGAATTACTAAGGGGGCTTTACTGCCCTCCAGTACAGTCCAGGAAACATGGGCAGCCTCCTCTCGGGATGGTTCAGAGCCTCAGCCCCCATGGCTCTGCCTCCTGGTTGTTTCCTCTTCCTCTGACCTACCCCCTGCTGCTGGCCCAGAACATCAGGAGACCTCGCCTCTCTGTCTCTGCCCTCTCCAGGCAGCAGCTTAGAAGTGATTCCCTGTGTTTGTGTAGCATGTTCCAGCCCAGACATCCCAAGCCCTGTGCAAACATCAGCTCACCATCACTGCACCTCTCCCTCTTCTCGCCATATCATGGTAAGGAAACTGTTGAAAAGGACACGATTTGTGGAGTGGGGAAAAGAACATTTGGAATCGAAAACAGGAGGTTAAAAGGCGGGAAAGGTCAAAAAGCCTAAATTTCTGGTTTCAGAATGAACTTACTTTGGTTCTAAACCAAAAATGTCCCTTTTTTGGATTCTAACCCTCTGGCTGCTTTCCTGGTGACATCACAGCATGGTGACGCTATTTTATAACACCGCCTGTGACATGATTTGGGCCATTGTGGTTTCCCTGTGTTTTGCAAGCCAGATGGTATCACTGAAAACATGATCTGATTTTGCAAGAAGGGACTCCATGCATGCATTTGTGAAGCGTGTTATGGCTCTGACTCAGCTGGTTGGAATTAAGCACTAGTACTTCTCTATATTTTAACTCATTGGTCTTCCTAGTAAACACTTCACTTTCTGGATGGAAAAACTGAGGTCTCAGAGCTGAGCCAGGGTCCCGAATCCACAGCTCTTGCCACTAGACCATCACCCTAAGTTTTGTTGAATTTGATGGGACGTGGGAAAGGCTTTGCAGATCACAGAAAAAATCCCCTCCGCCTTCTCTCCCGCTTCACTCACTTGTTTCCGGGCCCAGGAACAGGCAGCGGACCTCTGCAGTCTCCAGCTGCTTAGCCTTCTACTTCGGCCCTGCCACTCTAAGATCAAGCCCAGACCTTCTTTCCCTCCCCTCAGCCTGTGCTCCCTCTGGGCTCGCCCTAGCTTACAACTTAGAAACTGAGCTGGCTCTCATGAAATCTTGCCCTTTGTGACCATAGAGGTGAACTTGGAGGGCATTATGCTAAGTGAAATAAGTCAAACAGAGAAAGACAAATACCATATAATTTAAAAAACAAAATTAACAAACAAATCAGAAATAGATTCAGGAGCACAGAAAACGGGCCGCTGGTTACCATAGGGGAGGGGGTGGGGGACAGGCAAAACAGTTGAAGGGGATAAAGAAGGACAAACTTCCAGTTATGAAATACTCACAGAGGTGAAAAGTAGAGCACAGGAAATATGACCAATAATATTGTAACATCTTTGTATGGTGACAGATAACTACACTTATCATGGTAAGAACCTCATGGAGAATATAATTATTGAATTACTATGTTGTTACCTGAAACTAATATAATATTGTATGTCAACTATATTTCAATAAAAAAATGTTTTAAATGTTCATCTGGCTCTTCTCTCAAACAGCACCTGTCCTGTCTGGCATAGCCAGACACATCCTATAAGGTTAGGCTCAGATCACCACGCTTACCTGCTCGAAGCCTGGTACCCTCCCACAATCCACCAAACTAAGGAAACTCTTTGCCTTCAGCACCCATAATATAACCTCAATCCACCCAAAGCTTCATTCCCACTGTTCCTTTATACATAGCTGGTGTTCAAGTTCCAATCAGGCTTCTTACTGGTATGAGAGTGGCTCCAATTTTCCAGATCCGTGCGTTAGTAACATTTGCACTATTTCCTTTCCCCAGAATGCCCTTCACAACCCAATTTCCTCCATCCACACCTCAGTCTTTCTTCAAGGGCTATTCAAATGCCACTTCCTTCATGAAGCCTCACCTGATGCCCTGTCCTTTGAATCCCCAAATGCACTTCTTGTACACAATTAGCTGTGTAGCCTGCCTCTCACAGTGCGTAGTGTGCTGCTTGACACTTAAGAGATGCTCAGTGGATGTGTGTGGATCACTTGGATGAATCACCTCAAGAATTACAATGGACTCAATGAGTATCTGTGGAAACTGATTTGCCAATGATCCCACCTCTCCTCCTGAATCTAAGCTCTGGTTTGTGTTCCAGATACCTTCAAGAATGTATACATAATGTCTTACCTTTTCCTGGAACATGGCAGGTCAAAAACTGAACTAACTGTTCCCTCCATCCCGCCTCCATCCCACCCCCAACCCGGCCCCAACTTCATCACTTTCGTCTTTCTGCCTCACAAATTCCCCCAGCGTGTACTTCGGTGAGAGCTACTTCACGTGGGGCTCGATGAGCCCCGGGAACACAGGCGGCTATGTCCCAGCACCTAACATCCACAGATTAATCAGCATCCTGGAACTATAGGATGCCAGAGTTGGAAGAGATGTTGGTCCAACCCCTGCACTACAGAGAAGAAACCACACTCCCGAAGGGATTTGTGAGAACTTGAGGTGGAGCTGTCCCAAGACTCCATGCTGCCACATGGCCCAGGGGTCTGTCCTCAGTAGGTACCACATGGCCTTCCTGAGCTCCTGTTTTTCCAGGTGCTTCAGGTCGTGATCTTTCTAGTCACTGCCCATTTCCCTGACTCCCACATGCTACTGGACAATACAGTCAGCACGGGGCTTAGACAAAGCCATTGCCTCTCCCATTAATTCTGCCCGAGTGTCTGATGAGCTGGGTTCTCCAGAAATTTCCAACAGTCAGCGAATAGGAACTTTCCATTACTAATCCAGCAGCAGATTCAAGTTCTCTTCATTTTCTCCAACATCCCTGCAAAGCTAACGATAACCCGGAATACTTCAGGACTTTAAATAGATCACCAATTCAAAAAGAGTTACTTAGAGCATGATTAGAAATTACCTTAAGTCCATGGAATATGGCTTGAACCAGACAATACGCACTTGGGCTAAATCATCTAAACTCACAGACAGCCTCAGAGGGACACTGACTAGAAAGTACTCAAGTACATCTGATCTGCTGAGCTAAACAGGCCAGAGAGCTTTCCAGCTGGCCCTTTGCTCTCCTGGGCAAGAAGACGGGAGAGAGATAACACTCTGGGACAACAGCTGTGCACTTTACACGTGAGATCTCACTGAATTTGGTGTCTCCATCACCCTGTGTGGTAGTGTGCTCATCTTACAAACAAGAGAACCAACACATTAAAAAATGTAGTTGTTGCTCAGGCTGATGTAACTGGAAGCAGAGACAGCCTCCAAGCCCAGTTGTAACTCCAAAGACTAAGCTTTTTCTATTTCTCCAGTGGGTTCCTTCCTTCCTTTTTTTCTCTCTTTTTTTTAGGAGCCAAATGCCCTTTTCTATGAAATGATACACAAACTCAAGTATGGGAAACATGAGTGCAGAGCCACCTTGCTTTATTCCTATTTGACAAAAACTGGCAACACCCCAAACAACCATGGACGGGTGAATAAATAAGCAAATGGTGGTGCACCCAGACAGTGGAATGGAACTCAGCAATACAAAGAAATGAAGTAACTGATACACACAGATCATGAATGAACCTCAAAATAATTACGCTGAGTGAAAGAAATCAAACACAAAAGAATATATACTGTAGGATGCCAAGTACATGGAAGTTGAGAAACAGCAAAACCAGTCGAAGGTGACAGGCAGCAGGTCCAGCGCTGGAGCGGGGCCAGCGCTGACTGCCACATGGCTGAGGGAGCCCAGGCCTGTCTCAGAGGCTGTGGAGGTGGTTCCATGTGTCAGTTGTGGGGCGATGTCTATACTGGCCAGAGCTCACTGAACTTCACGCTTCAAATGGGTGCGTGCGGGTTTGGTGTGTAAATTATTCCCCAATAACATTGGTTGGTTTTGTGTCATTTTGTGTTTTTTTAAAGCAGAACTGCTTTAACTGAGGAAGAGGGGCTTAAACCCCATTAGTGTGACCCCCACAGGGACCCTGGGAGTCCCTTTGCACTATGGAAATTTATATCTTCAGGAAGCCCTTTGACCACACCTAGCTGCCTCATACAGCCATAAATAAAAAATGAGCCTGAAGTCCAGGCTTTATAAAGGTCATAAGATCTGTTCATTTTTGAGCACACCACTTCAACATTCAAAACACTTCAACTGAGGCTGCATAGTTTCAGCTAGATCTGTGACACACCCTGTCATTGGCGGGAAAAGGCTTCCAGG
Source organism: Manis pentadactyla (assembly GCF_030020395.1). Classification (NCBI taxonomy): domain Eukaryota; kingdom Metazoa; phylum Chordata; class Mammalia; order Pholidota; family Manidae; genus Manis; species Manis pentadactyla. The sequence goes on from NC_080025.1 coordinate 28,997,581, forward strand.
CCAGTTTTAATCTCTTTAATTAGGAGTTAAGAAATGAAACTGAAGAATTTTATAAGCATAAGTGAGTGTGTATGTGTGTGTATGGTGTGTATGGTGTGTGTGATGGGTGTAAGTTTGCTTCACACCACTTGTATCCAGAAAGTGTGAGGTCTTATTTCCAAAATCAAATCACATGCAGCCTGCAGTGTTCCCTGACCAGGGGGATGCATGGCAGCAGTAGTTCGTATTGGCTCAAGGCCGTGCACAAGCCTGGTGGGTTATCAGTCCAGAGGATTTGAGGAAGTAGCTCTGTCCTTGAGGCCACCCTGGTCCCAGCCTGGTATCCAGTGCCCAGCCTCTAGGGTCCATTTCAGAGGCTAGTGCCTTTGATCCCCAGCTGGGGCAGTGGGACCTTGTCGCAGGTCCCCAAATGGAGACACACGAGGCCACCTTGGATCAGGCCCCCGTGGAGCGGTGTGCACAGGAGGACTTGGTCCCTGTTACCTCTGCGGCCCCCAACCCCCTTCCCTCTCAGAGCTGAGGAATCTCCCTTCTCCACTTCCTCTCCTTTCCCCAGTCAGGCTGCTCTGATCGCCACAAGGCCTTGCATCCTTCTACAGGACAACCCACCCTCATCCCTCTAATGGGTCTGAAACACAAGAGCTGGCAATGGTTGGGTGGGGAAGTGGAGCGCGAAGGTGCAGGGAGAGAACACTACATCTCCGCCGTCCCTCCCTCTGACAGGAGCAGGCAGAGAAGGCTAATTTGCTCTTCCTTGGTGAATCCACAACAGGAACAGAAAGCTGAGCCAAGTTTGTTTCTTTATTAATAACTCAACTACTTATGTATGAGAGTTTGTGTTTGTATTTATGTAAGATCCATGAGGTTAAGAACAGCCTTGGTCTCATTCACAATTGTGTCCCCAGCACTCAGCTTGACAAAGCATATATAGGTGATCAATAAACACTGGATATTCATGAATGAATGTATAGGAAATCAGCCAAAGGGCACACACCACTCTAGAGCTGATTACCTTTGGGAAGTGGAGGAATATCATTATTATTTATATTTCCATATTGTTCGTAATACATGAAATTGTGTTTAGTCACTATCTAATGTTTATATAGTTTGTATTAAAAACTTTTCATGTTTATTGCCCTCGTCTAGCTCGGATTAACACATAGTCTACAGGCACACACCTGATCATCTACATTTGCTCTCTTACAACACTAAACTCAGTTTTCTACCTTTATCTCGTATCTACCTACCACTTCAGCATTTTATTAAAAATAATAATAATAGAGAAATGTGGTATCCACATATAAATCAAGTTTAAAAATCAAATGAATATTCATATTTGAACTGACTGTGTATAGTTCATAATGCATGAACAAAACCGAAAGCTTCTGTGATGACTGCCCTTGCACTGTTCACCATGTAACTTATTCACTATGTAAGAATTTGTACTCCATGTAAGAATTTGTTCGTTATGCATCAGAAGATTGGAGACTGACGAAAATTAGGCTTGGGGTGGATTAATGATTGTGCATTGAGTATTGACCCCCCTATACAGAAATTTATTGTGGTTAACAACTATTTGATCAATAAATATGAGAGATGCCCTCACAAAATATATATATATATATATATAAACACTTCCAATTGTAAAATAAATAAGTAACCGGGATGTAATGTATAGCATAAGGAATATAGTCAAAATATTGTAACAACTTGGTATGGTGATACCTGGTACCTAGAATTATCATGTATATAAATGTTGAATCACTGTGTTGTACACCTGAAACTAATGTAATGCAATACTGTTGTCAAGTACCCTTCAATAAAAAAATAAAAAATAAAAAAAATAAAAAAACTTTTCAGACTCTTAAGTAATAAGCACAAGTAAAAATTGTATTATAATCTTGCTGTTAGAGGGAAGCTGTCTTGTAGCAAGGATTCACATTTGGTAGGGTTATGTTACTGGATGAGAAAATGTTAAGATAATCTGCATTAGGCCAGATTCAGAAAGGTTGGAACGTTTGATTCAATGTCACTAGATGGGGGAGTGACCCTTGAGAGGGTGACTGGCTTCTCCTAAATTTAATGAGAAAATTATTTAAGCATTTTATCAGGAATATAAATGATAACCCCAGGAGATATGAATTATGTCAATGTGAACTGTTGTATTAGATTTGTGAGGTTTAGTCACTCTGTAGGAGTCCAGAGGAGAAAGAAAAGGAATACGCAAAATAAAATTCATAAAAATCAAAGGAGCCTCCTTAGAGCAATGGCATTGTCATGAAAACATTTCATTTGCTCTTAACTCATTAGACTATTGTTGGAGGAAGATCCTTGGTTTCCCTGAAACACCTAAAGAAAAACTATGTGGGAGACCAGTGTTGCTCTGGAAGAATAGGGTTTCCTGCCCAGGGCAAGTTCCCTATGAATTTGCTAAGACCAAAGGAAGGCAGGGGCAAGGAGTTGGGGCCTTAAAAGGGGGCTTATTCTCACAGCAGTAGGTCTCAGTCTCCCTTCACTCCCCGCTCTCCCTGGCCGTGCTCCACTCCCTCACCCCCAAGATGGGAGGAACTCTGTGGGCGAGTCCTCATGTGGACACCCAACCAATTACATACCAGGAACGGAGGAGAGGACAGAATGGTGTTTCCTCTGCAACCCTCCCTTGGGCAAGGACTCCTGTGGATGACCAGTCTGCTCTGTCCCCAGCAAACATCCTATGGATGTGCAAACAGGCTCTTATTATATACACAATGGGCACTATTAAAGACAGGTGGGAATCCTAGTCAGAAACTACGTTTTCTGCACAGCCAGGAACACAGATGCAGGTGATCCAACCTAGATCAGGAGAGAGCAGCAGCTGGCCATCACATAATCATTGGAGTTACCTGAAGACCTTCTCACTGTACCAGGGTCTAACTCAGACCCATGAAGTCAGAACCTCTGGCTGGGCCCCAGCATCCTGTATTTTTTAAAGATCATTGGATCTCAAACCCCAGTGTATATCAGAATCATCTGCAGGGCTTGTCAAACACAGACTGATGACACGCCACGGTTTCTGACTGATAGGTCTGTGGTGGAGCCTGAGAATTGGCCTTTCAAACAAGTTCCCTGTGGTGCTGATCTAGAAGATTATAACACTCACAAAATCAGGAACTGGCTCAGGGTGGTGGTTCTCTACTTGGACTTGCTCACTGGAATCTCCTAGGTACCTGTTAGAATGCTAGACCCTGACTTATAATCAAAATTGAAAATGGGATATGAAGTTATTCGTTTATCCCATGAGCAACCTTTACAAAATTGAAATGGGCTAGTCAAAAAAACAAGAAAGAAAAGCTTATCCCACTGTTGCTCATGATCGAGCACTGCCCACAGGATGTTTATTGAGAGACAAGGGGCCAGTAGAGGAGATGAAGAGTTTGGTTTGAGGACAGAATTAGCAAGGGTGTGGTGGTGGTGGGGGTATGTTTGTAGGCCAGTCTTAATGGCCAGCCCAAAAGGAAAGCTGAGTATCTGCAAGTTCAAGGAGGGTGATGGGATCCTTGCTGATATTCCCCATCATTTGGAGAACAACAGTCATGGAAGAACAAGCATGAACAGGACAAGGGGAGGCAAGTGAGGCATTATCATGGGCTCAACACTCAATACAGCACTTGATTTTCAAAAATTTGAACTTTTAAATAAATCATGGACTCACAGGAAGTTGTTCCATGGTATTCCACTGTGTTGACATCTTACAACTATTATACCAACATCTAAACCAAGGCGCTGACATCAGAACATTACTGCTAACTAGATCACAGGTAGGCATTATTTTTAAACACATGTTTGTGTGTGAGTTTATGGGTATTGCTGAATGCAGTTGAGGATGAATAATATTTTAATGCAATAACTCTAGAGCTCGGAATTAATGGAAAGCCATCTGTGATAAGCAAAATATGGGTATAGAGGGCAAATACCTCAACATAATAAAGGCCATATATGACAAACCCACAGACAGCATTATACTTAACAGAGAGAAGCTAAAAGCTTTTCCTTTAAGATCGGGAACAAGACAAGGATGTCCACTCTCCCCACTTTTATTCAACATAGTTCTGGAGGTCATAGCAATGGCACTCAGGTGACACAAAGAAATAAAAGGCATCCAGATTGGTAAGGAAGAAGTCAAACTGTCCCTGGTTGCAGATGACATGATATTGTACATAAAAAACTCGAAAGACTCCACTCCAAAACTACTAGAATTAATATCTGAATTCAGCAAAGTTGCAGGATACAAAATTAATACACAGAAATCTGTTGCATTCCTATACACTAACAATGAACTAGCAGAGAGAGAAATCAGGAAAACAATTCCATTCACAATTGCATCAAAAAGAATAAAATACCTAGGAATAAACCTAACCAAGGAAGTGAAAGAACTATACTCTGAAAACTACAAGACACTCATGAGAGAAATTAAAGAATACCAATAAATGGATACACATCTCATGCTCATGGATAGGAAGAATTAATATTGTCAAAATGGCCATCCTGCCTAAAGCAATCTACAGATTCAATGCAATCCTTAACAAACTACGAACAGCATTCTTCAATGAACTAGAGCAAATAGTTCTAAAATTCATATGGAACCACAAAAGACCCCGAATAGCCAAAGCAATCCTGAGAAGGAAGAATAAAGCAGGGGGAATTATGCTACCTGACTTCAAGCTCTAATACAAAGCCACAGCAATCAAGACAATTTGGTACTGGCACAAGAACAGATGCATAGATCAATGGAACAGACTAGGGAGCCCAGGTATAAATCCAAGCATATATGGCCAATTAATATACAATAAAGAAGCCATGGATATACAATGGGGAAATGACAGCCTCTTCAACACCTGGTGATGGCAAAACTTGCCGGCTACATGTAAGAGAATGAAATTGTATTATTGTCTAACCCCATACACAAAAGTAAACTCAAAATGGATCAAAGACCTGAATGTAAGTCATGACACCATAAAACTCTTAGAAGAAAACATACGCAAAAGTCTCTTGAATATAAACATGAGCAACATTTTCCTGAACACATCTCCTCAGGCAAGGGAAACAGAATAAAAAATGAACAAATGGGACTACATTATGCTAAAAAGCTTCTGTACAGCAAAGGACACTATCAACAGAACAGAAAGGCATCCTATGGTATGGGAGAATATTTTTGTAAATAACATATCTGACAAGGGGTTAACATCCAGAATAAATAAAGAACTCATATGCCTCAATGCCCAAAGAGCAAATAACCCTATTAAAAAATGGGCAGAGCATATGAACAGACAATTCTCCAAAGAAATTCAGATGGCCAACAAGCACACGAAAAGATGTTCCACATCACTAATTACCAGGGAAATGCAAATTAAAACCACAATGAGATATCACCTCATGCCAGTTAGGATGGCCAACATAGAAAAGAATAGGAACAACAAATGCTGGCGAGGATGCGGAGAAAGGGGAACCCTCCTACACTGCTGGTGGGAACGTAAACTAGTTCAACCATTATGGAAAGAAGTATGGAGGTTCCTCAAAAAATGTAAAATAGAAATACCATTTGACCCAGGAATTCCACTCCTAGGAATTTACCCTAAAAAGGCAGTTTTCCAGTCTCAAAAAGACACATGCACCCCTATGTTTACTGCAGTGCTATTTACAATAGCCAAGAAATGGAAGCAACCTAAGTGTACATCAGTAGATGAATGGATAAAGAAGATGTGGTACATATACACAATAGAATATTATTCAGCCATAAGAAAACAGATCCTACCATTTGCAACAACATGGATGGAGCTGGAGGGTATTATCCTCGGTGAAATTAGCCAGGTGAAGAAAGACAAGCACAAAATGATTTCACTCATGTGTGGAGTTTAAGAACAAAGGAAAAACTGAAGGAACAAAGCAGCAGCAGACTCACAGAACCCAAGAATGGACTAACAGTTGCCAAAGGTAATGGGACTGGGGAGGATGGGTGGGAAGGGAAGGATAAGGGGGAAAAAGGGGTATTACGATTAACACACATAATGTACGGGGGTGGGCATGGGGAAGGTAGTACAGCACACAGAAGACAAGTAGCGATTCCTTAGCATCTTACTACACTGATGGACAGTGACTGCCATGGGGTATGTGGGGGGACTTGATAATGGGGAGAATGTAGTACCCACAATGTTGCTCATGTAATTGCATATTAATGACACTAAAATAAAAAATAAAAGTAAATAAATAAATGAATGAAAAAAAATAAAAAAATGGGCAGTAAGAGCTTGGTGAACCACACTGGAGCCTCAGGCAAAGGGGAAAATCAGTGACATTTTGTTCATCTTGGATTTTTTTTCCATTCATTTTGAGTTTTTAAAATACTCTGTTAAAAGATGATTCATCTTGATCACGGGAAGACAGCGGCATGAGTAGTTCAGTGGAAATCTCCTCCTAAAAACATACATATTGATGAAAATACAATAAATACAACTATTCCTAAAAGAGACACGAGTGGATACAGTACAACAGCCAGGATACATCCACATCTGCGAAAACTCAACACACACGAAGGGGGTAAGACATAAGCTGCGGCCAGGCAGGACCTGAACGCTCCCCCACCCCAGAACCCGTCAGGAAGAAAGGAGTCGGAACAGGGAAGGAGTGAAAGCCCAGGACTGCTAAACAACCAGCTCTAGAAATCTGCACCCGGAGCGCAGACACAAGGTGCACAGGGTGCTGGATGTTAGAGGAACGGAAAAGCAAAACCTGTGGACAGGGCCCCACAACCGGCGCTCCTGAGACAAAAGAAAAGCGAGTGCTTTTTACAAGTCTTAAAGACACAGGGCCCCACAGCTGGACGAAGTCGTCCTGGCACACTAAGCCAGCAGCTGGGAATCCCAGGGAACTTTAGGCACCCTAAACCCCTGGGCGGCAGCACAGCACTGAAGCCCCTCACTAAGCAGCCTGCCAGTCATTCCTCCAACCGGTGTGGACCCCAACACACCAGCCCAGTAGTGGGAGAGTGGAAGCGAGCGTCAGGGGTAGCGGCACCAGAGGGGATCAGGAGCAGCCCATGTGCACCAGTGGCACCAGAGGGGACCGGGAGTGGCTAATGCGATCACGCAGCGGCGGTGACCGAGCAGCCCGGGGGTGGCCCGCGTGCACCGGTGGCGGTGGCGCCAGAGGAGCCTGGGAGAGGACCGCGCAAGCCCACAGCAGCGGTGACCAAGCGGACCGGGAGTGGCCCCCACGTACCAGCGGCGGAAGAGCCAGAGGGCACGGGAGAGGCACGTGCACACCTGCAGTGGTACCAGAGGGAGCAGCCGCGCACCCAGCAGCCGACCAGAATCCCAGCACGACACACAGTCGCCCAGGTCAGACACAAAGGTCGCTGTTGGGACACAGCTGCCCTGCAGGGGAACCGCTATCGCGGAGGAGCGCACCTGGCATGCATGCCACTCCCCACAGGGCTCTGCGCTGCTCTGACGGACACCCTGCCCACAGCAGCTTAGGATATTAACCCAGTGGCTGATCCAGGAGGGCGGGTAACAGACACAGGCAGCGGAGAAGGGCAAGGCATCCAGCAAGCAGGACAGGACTTTCTTCTACAAGCTGACACACCCGCAACCTGCCTACAGCCAACACTATCACCATGAAAAGGCAAAAAAATTTAATCCACTCCAAGATAGTTCAGACAACCCCTGAGAGAGGAGGATCTGCAGAGACAGACCTAACCAGTCTCCCTGAAAAAGAATTCAAAATAAAAATCATAAACATGCTCTGCTGACAGAGCTGCAGAGAAATATACAAGAGCTAAGGGATGACGTCCGGAGGGAGATTACAGAAATGAAACAACCTATGGAAGGATTTATAAGCAGAATGGATAAGGTGCAACAGGCCATTGATGGAACAGGAAGGAGAGAACAGGAACGCATTGAAGCTGATGGAGAGAGAGATAAAAGGATTTCCAGGAATGAAACAATATTAAGAGAATTGTGTGACCAATCCAAAAGGAACAATATCTGTATTATAGGGGTACCAGAAGAAGAAGACAGAGAAAAAGGGGTAGAAAGTCTCTTTGAAGAAATAATTGCTCAGAACTTCCCCAAACTGGGGGGGGAAATAGTTGCTAAGACTACAGAGGCACACAGAACTCCGAACAGAAGGGACCCAAAGAGGACAACACCAAGACACATAATAATTAAAATGGCAAAGATCAAGGAAAAGGACAGAGTATTAAAGGCAGCCAGAGAGAGAATAAAGGTCACCTACAAAGGAAAACCCATCAGGCTATCATCAGACTTCTCAACAAAAACGTTACAGGACAGAAGAGAATGGCATGATATATTTAATGCAATGAAACAGAAGGGCCTTGAACCAAGGATACTGTATCCAGCACGATTATTATTTAAATATGAAGGAGGCATTAAACAATTCCCAGACAAGCAAAAGTTGAGGAATTTGTCTCCCACAAACCACCTCTAGAGGGTATCTTAGAGGGACTGCTCTAGATGGGAGCACTCCTAAAAAGAGCAAAGAACAAAACACCCAACGTATGAAGAATGGAGGAGGAGGAATAAGAAGGGAGAGGAATAATCATCAGACTGTGTTTATAATAGCTCAATAAGCAAGTCAAGTTAGACAGTAAGGTAGTAAAGAAGCTAACCTTGAACCTTTGGTAACCACAAATCTAAAGCCTGCAATGGCAATAAGTACATATCTTTCAATAATCACCATAAATGTAAAAGGACTGAATGCACCAATCAAAAGACACAGAGTAATAGAATGGATAAAAAAGCAAGACCCATCTCAATGCTGCTTACAACCTTACTCATCTCAAACCCAAAGACATGCACAGGTTCAAAGTCAAGGGATGGAAAAAGATATTTCATGCAAACAACAGGGAGGAAAAAAGCAGGTGTTGCAACACTAGTATCAGACAAAATAGACTTCAAAACAAAGAAAGTAACAAGAGATAATAAAGAAGGGCATTACATAATGATAAAGGGGTCAGTACACCAAGAGGATATAACCATTATAAACATATATGCACCCAATACAGGGGCACCAACATACCTGAAACAATACTAACAGAATTAAAGGAGGAAATAGAATGCAATGCCTTCATTTTGGGAGACGTTAACACACCACTCACTCCAAAGGACAGATCCACCAGACAGAAAATAGGTAAGGACACAGAGGCACTGAAAAACACACTAGAACAGATGGACCTAATAGACATCTATAGAACTCTACATCCAAAAGCAACAGGATACACATTCTTCTCAAGTGCACATGGAACATTCTCCAGAATACACCACATACTAGGCCACAAAAAGAGCCTCAGTAAATTAAAAAAGAATGAAATCCTACCAACCAACTTCTCAGACCACAAAGGTATAAAACTAGAAATAAATTGTACAAAGAAAGCAAAAAGACTCACAAGCACATGGAGGCTTAACAACATGCTTCTAAATAATCAATATATCAACGACCAAATTAAAATGGAGATCCAGCAATATATGGAAACAAATGACGACAACAACACAAAGCCACAACTTCTGTGGGATGCAAAAAAAGCAGTCTTAAGAGGAAAGTATATAGCAATCCACGCATATTTAAAGAAGGAAGAACAATCCCAAATGAATAGTCTAATGTCACAATTATCAAAATTGGAAAAAGAAGAACAAATGAGGCCTAAGGTCAGCAGAAGGAGGGACATAATAAAGATCAGAGAATAAATAAATAAAATTGAGAAGACTAGAACAATAGAAAAAATCATTGAAACCAAGAGCTGGTTCTTTGAGAAAATAAACAAAATAGATAAGCCTCTAGCCAGACTTATTAAGAAAAGAAGAGAGTCAACACACATCAACAGAATCAGAAACGAGAAAGGAAAAATCACTACGGATGCCACAAAAATACAAAGAATTATTAAAGAATACTATGAAAACCTACATGCTAACAAGCTGGGAAACCTAGGAGAAATGGACAACTTCCTAGAAAAATACAACCTTCCAAGACTGACCCAGAAAGAAACAGAAAATCTAAACAGAGCAATTACCTGCAACGAAATTGAAGCGGTAATCAAAAAACTACCCAAGAACAAAACCCCTGGGGCAGATGGATTTACCTCAGAATTTTATCAGACATACAGAGAAGACATAATACCCATTCTCCTTAAAGTATTCCAAAAAATAGAAGAGGAGGGAATACTCCGAAACTCACTCTATGAAGCCAACATAGCCTAATACCCAAACCAGGCAAAGACACCACCAAAATAGAAAACTACAGACCAATATCCCTGATGAACATAGATGCAAAAATACTCAACAAAATATTAGCAAACCGAATTCAAAAATACATCAAAAGGATCATACACCATGACCAATTGGGATTCATCCCAAGGATGCAAGGATGGTACAACATTTGAAAATCCATCAACATCATCCACCACATCAACAAAAACGAGGACAAAAACCACATGATCATCTGCATAGATGCTGGAAAAGCATTCGACAAAATTCAACATCCGTTCATGATAAAAACTCTCAACAAAATGGGTATAGAGGGCAGGCAGGTAGCGCAACATAATAAAGGCCATATATGATAAACCCACAGCTAACATCATACTGAAGAGCGAGAGGCTGAAAGCTTTTCCTCTGAGATCAGGAACAGGGCACGGATGCCCACTCTCTCTACTGTTATTCAACATTGTACTGGAGGTCCTAACCACGGCAATTAGACAAAACAAAGAAATACAAGGAATCCAGATTGGTAAAGAAGAAGTTAAACTGTCACTATTTGCAGATGACATGATATTGTACATAAAAAACCCTAAAGAATCCACCCCAAAACTACTAGAACTGATATCGGAATACAGCAAAGTTGCAGGATACAAAATCCAACACACAGAAATCTGTGGCTTTCCTATACACTAGCAATGAACCAACAGAAAGAGAAATCAGGAAAACAACTCCATTCACAATTGCATCAAAAAGAATAAAATACCTAGGAATAAACCTAACCAAGGAAGTGAAAGACCTATACCCTGAAAACTATAAGACACTCTTAAGAGAAATTAAAGAGGACACTAACAAATGGAAACTCATCCCATGCTCGTGGCTAGGAAGAATTAATATCGTGCAAATTGCCATCCTGCCCAAAGCAATATACAGATTTGATGCAATCCCTATCAAATTACCAACAGCATTCTTCAATGAACTGGAACAAATAGTTCAAAAATGCATATGGAACCACCAAAGACCCTGAATAGTCAAAGCAATCCTGAGAAGAATAAAGTGGGGGGGATCTTGCTCCCCAACTTCAAGCTCAACTACAAAGCCACAGTATTCAAGACAATTTGGTACTGGCACAAGACCAGAGCCACAGACCAGTGGAACAGAGTAGAGAGTATAGATTTTAACCCAAACATATATGGCCAATTAATATACGATAAAGGAGCTAAGGACATACAATGGGGAAATGACAGTCTCTTCAACACATGGTGCAAGCAAAACTGTACAGCTACATGTAAGAGAATGAAACTGGATCACTGTCTAACCCCATACTCAAAAGTAAATCCAAAATGGATCAAAGACCTGAATGTAAGTCATGAAACCATAAAACTCTTAGAAAAAAACATAGGCAAAAATCTCATGGACATAAACATGAGTTACTTCTTCATGGACATATCTCCCCGGGCAAGGGAAACAAAAGAAAAATGAACATGTGGGACTACATCAAGCTGAAAAACTTCTGTACAGCAAAGGACACCATCAATAGAACAAAAAGGTACCCTACAGTATGGGAGAATATATTCATAAATGACAGATCCGATAAAGGGTTGACATCCAAAATATATTAAGAGTTCACACACCTCAACAAACAAAAAGCAAATAATCCAATTAGAAAATGGGCAGAGGAGCTGAATAGACAGTTCTCTAAAGAAGAAATTCAGATGGCCAACAGACACATGAAAAGATGCTCCACATCGCTTGTCATCAGAGAAATGCAAATTAAAACCACAATGAGATATCAACTCACACCAGTAAGGATTGCCATCATCAAAAAGACAAACAACAACAAATGTTGGCGAGGCTGTGGAGAAAGGGGAACCCTCCTACACTGCTGGGGGGAATGTAAATTAGTTCAACCATTGTGGAAAGCAGTATGGAGGTTCCTCAAAATGCTCAAAACAGAAATGTCATTTGACCCAGGAATTCCACTTCTAGGAATTTATCCTAAGAATGCAGCACTCCAGTTTGAAAGACAGATGCACCCCTATGTTTATCGCTGCACTATTTACAATAGCCAAGATATGGAAGCAACCTAAATGACCATCAATAAATGAATGGATAAAGAGGATGTGGTACATATACACAATGCAATATTACTCAGCCATAAGAAAAAAACAGATCCTACCATTTGTAACATGGATGGAGCTAGAGGGTATTATGCTCAGTGAAATAAGCCAGGCGGAGAAAGACAAGTACCAAATGATTTCACTCACATGTGAAGTATAAGAACAAAGGAAAACTGAAGGAACAAAACAGCAGCAGAATCACAGAACCCAAGAATGGACTAACAGTTACCAAAGGGAAAGGGACTGGGGAGGATGGGTGGGAAGGGAGGGATAAGGGCAGGGAAAAAGAAAGGTGGCATTACTAGCATGTATAGTGTGGGGAAGGCATGGGGAGGGCTGTGCAACACAGAGAAGACAAGTACTGATTTTACAGCATCATCTTACTTTGCTCATGGACAGTGACTGTGAAGGGATATTTCGGGGGGGACATGGTGAGGGGGAGAGCCTAGTAAACATAATGTCCTTCAGGTAATTGTACATTAATGATACCAAAGTAAAAATTTTTTAAAGATGATTTATTTTGACTGCTGTATGTTTGGGGCCCCCTTGGATTTGCACCCGACATGAGTGCCTCGTCTCTTTGTCCTGTCGCGGCGCCCGGACGGAGGGCCCCGTGGCACCTCGAAGACGTGGTCTCTCCCTGCTGCTCTTCTCTGCCACCATCTGCTCTGCTTTGGGGCAAAGCGGGGCAGCGCGGGCACTGTGATTCGGCCCTAACTACAGGCTGCAGGACACAGGGCTTCCTTCCCGAGGCCGTATGGAGCACCGCTGCCAGTGGCTCTGTCCCCTCCCTTAGCCTCCCAGCCTCAATCACCAGCAAGCAACCTATCCTGTCACCCTTCTCTTCCCTGATGGTGACTGATAACCAAAATCACAGGCCAGGCACACCCCATAAAAGCAGGCTACCTGCCTTCTTTAGCGTGGGCATAGGCGTGAAAGAGGGAATCTTCACTTTGAGTGAAGGCATTTGATTCACGTTAGGCTTGGCATTCTCATTTCTGAGGATCTATAGTGACCACAGACTGCCTTTCATCTAAGAGTGAGCAGGGAAGGCAAGGGTCTGCCCAATTTTCCACCCAAGGCCAAGGAACAACCACCTTGACTGAATACTTTAACAGGACAATGGGAGAGGAAACCAAGTTTGTTCCGAGCACATCCTATGGGTCAGGATACATGTGTCTCGCTAAGGCCATGTTGGTGGCCAGTGTGTGCCCCAACAGGGGTGGGAGGCAGCCCGGGGAGATGTCATGTGTCCTCCAGCTGGCTGTTGTCTGTCCTGCTGTTTACAAGTATGCTATGCTCGTGTTTATCACTTGTTTCAATTTCACAAATAAAAGGTCACATTCTCATAAATGGGCCTTTTTGCAAGCTCATGGACAAAAAGGAAGGAGAAATTTCTGGAAACTCAGAATCATTCTGACAAGTTCATTGCTACTTGGTCCCAACATTCTGGGGACACTATTTTTAAACCCAAAAATCAGAAGTGGAAGAACTGAAACTGACAGAGTTACTGTCTTCCTGCAAAAGAGTTTGGCTAAGTCTCTTGGCCATTGTTTAGCTAATAAAAGCAAAAATGATGGATGGCAAACTCCTTATTCTCCAGCCGACTTATTCTGCCCACCACCCAGCCACTCCCTGGAACCCTGCCTCTTCTGAAGGAAAGCTCTTGTATGCTTACAGCACATGTGACCAGTACCAGATGATATAGGCAGGACACCACGAGAATTCTGAGTGGAATAAAAAGAATCTAAAAGCAATTGGGGGGAACTGCCATCTGAGAAACTCCAGTAGTTCTGGGAATGCATGACTGGAGATGTATTGAAAGCACACTGATTTGAGGAACTCTGTACGTAAGAAATACGAAGTGAGCAATAGGAATGATAAATCTGAAGTCCTCGGAAAGGCAGGTGAGGTCCCAGCTCTGTGCGGGGAGAAGGTGCCACAATCAGCCAACAGGAGGGTGGCTTCGGAGGGGAGAACCTCATGAGGAAGCTGACTAGCTGGGCTTCCAGAACAGGAACCACAGGCCATGACACTGAACAGTCACCTTGCCCCATACAGTAGTTTCCTGCAGCTACCATAACAAAGGATCCCAAACAAAGACGAGTATAAAAGGGGGTCTGAACTTGAGACCGAGCTCTTGTTTCCAGGGCTCGATAAACCACTCATCCTTTCTCAGCTACAGTTCCCAAATTTTCTAAATTACTTCGAAATTAATACTTCTTCTGTTGTTTGGCTTCAAACAACAGGAATTTGTCCTCTCACAGTTCTGGAGACTAGCGGTCAGACGTCCAGGCGTCGGCAGGGCTGGGCTCCATCTGAGGGGGCGAGTCCCACCTGCCTCTTCCAGTTTCTGGTGATTCCAGGGATTCCTTGGCTTGTAGCTGAGACACTCCAAATCAGCCTCCACCCTTACATGGCCTCCTGTCTCTGCCTGTTTCTCTTCTGTCTCTCTGTCTGCCCTCCCCTCTTCTTATAAAGACACAAATACTGGATTCAGGGCCCGCTGTAATCCAGTATGACCTCACCGTAACTTCACTAAGTGCATCCGCCAAGACTCCGTTTCCAAATAAGGCCACGTTCCGGGGTTCTGGCAAGGCAGGAATTCTGGCGGGACTCGGCATTCACCGAGCAACATTCTGATTATATTTTGTAGAGTTGACCACATTGCTCTATCACCTGGTACTTATGTTTCTTAATGCAAACTTAAAATATCATTCTGGCTTTATACTATGGGTGTGTTTTACCAAACCTGTAAGTGATCAGCACTTTCTGGAGTTTCTCAGATGGGAACTTCCACCCACTGCATTCACTAGTCCTCTGGTGGCATTAATAAAAGGGTTGTGAAGACAAGTAAGCCAGGCTGGTTTTACTTGCCAGTGTGTATCCACACACCCAGCTCAGAGCCTGGTATCAGGGGCTGTTCAGTAATTCTGTAGAATACAAAAATTTTAGTAGTTAGTAGTTAACATTCTATTGAGTGCTGTGCTCAACACAAATGATCAGGTTTGACTGACAGCAGCCCTCTGAGATAACTATTAATTTCTAAGTAATTTTGAAAATTGGGGAACTATAGCTTAGAAAGGATGAGTGGTTTTTCGAGCCCTGGAAACAGAGCTCAGTCTCAAGTTGAGACCCCCACTTATACTCGTCTTCAGGGGGTTGGGGGTGTCTTAGAAGCTAACATCTATGACCCTCATTCCTGTAGAGTCTGGCTTCTGCCTACACCAGTCTTTCATTTGGTACCATTACTAGTCTCATAAACATCACCGCAAGTCTTCTGGAACTATTAGGCTACATTGCTTCTCCAAGTAATTCATGGTTTGGTAGAGAAAAGCCTACATCCATTGGGGGGGTTCATGTCATTGCAAGTAATAGAGTGTTCAGCTTAACAGTGGCTTCACTGCAAAAACTGTTCAGGCTTGGTTAGTACTTCTGCAATGTCATCAAGAGCCCAGGCACCTTCAAACACTCTCAGTATCTTGTTTATCCTGAGGCTTGTGCGCCACTAGTCCCAAGATGGCTGCAGTTCGTCAAAATATCACAGCCTTACACAGCATTTAAAAGCAGAAAGCAGCAAGGTAGGAAGTAGACAGAAAAGGACTTTCCTTTTAACAGGAAGAGAAACATCTCCACAAAAGTACCCCAGTAGTTTCATAAGCCAAGACTGAAACATGACCTTTTTTCCCTGGCCCCCTAAACATGAGCATTTCTTTTGATTTCTTCAGGCAAGCTTAAAAGGTCTTCTGTGCATCCACTGTGCCTCTTGCATACCGTGATTTTAGAACTTAATGCTTTCATACCTTTAAGTGTCTTTCTTCTTCAGTAAACCCCGCCTTTCATCTTTTTGCCCCCATTTATGAGTGAATGGGAATGAAAGGAGGAAGGAAAACGCTCTATCCCAAGTCCTAGGTCTTTCTCTTCTCATTTTCTTTTCTGCTGGTGATGTCAACTGATTCCAGAAGTTTCTGCCCTTCCTCCAATCCAAAGCCTTGCATTTTCAACCCCTGCTAGAACTGGGACTCTCAAATTCAACACATGTAAAATAGAACTTATCATCTTCCATCAGAATTAAATCTTCTGAAATGGAGATCGTATTTTTGGAAATATGCCAGTTGCTCTCTCTATTACAATCCCCTGTGTGTGGTTTCTGACCACTCATTTGCCCCTGGGAGGGTCAGGATTGCTGTAAGAGGAATGCAAAGAGGAGGAAGATAATATTCAGCTTTTGATATCCAGTGTAGGCTTTCAAAAACAATCGTGTATTATGGAAAATTCAGTACATAAGTGAAAGTAGACAGAAGAGTACGATTCTTCATGTACTCATGTACTCATCTCCCAGTTTCAACAGTCATCAACCCATGATCAATCGTTTTCATCTATACCCCACCTACTACCACCCCCTAAAGTCATTAAATATCCAAACCAGTATTCAGATTTTCCTGATTGTCCTTGACCATCTTACAGTTCTTTTGAATCATGATCCAGTTAAGAGCCATACATTGCAATTGGCTCTTAGATCTCTTTTTAAAAACCTCTGGGTTCTCTCTCATCAGCTTTATTCCCCTTGTGATTTATTTGTTTCCAGAAACCTGAAGTTTCTGCTTTTGCTGATCATACCCCGAAGGGGTGATTTAACATGCTCCTCTGTTCTCTGTATTTCCTGTAAGTTGCTGGTTAAATCTAATGCTTGTTGGACTTTTTGGCAAAGAGGCACACTTTTTTGGTGATGTTAGAAGCTGTTGGTGATCACTGCCTAGAGCCATTAATTAGGTGCTGCAAAATTATGACATCCTATCATTCTTCATTTATTAGCTAGACTACTGCTACAAAGAGAAATTTCCCCTCATTGACTATTTGCTTATGATGAGGTACAATTTGATTAGGAAAGGCCAGACAAATGAATTCTAGTTTCTTTTAATAGGAACTGGTATTTAAATGCCAAACTCTGGATGCTAGGAGTGCCCACTCTTAGTGGGATGATCACTGTTGGTCTTTCCAGAGGATAAAATTGAGAAATAGATTTTAAAAAGATAAAATACATAATTCAGATGTATACATCCAAATTAAATTCAGAATGGCTAGTTTTTTACCTAGAATTGTTTTACAATCACATATCTGTATCTCCTTTTTCCCATGCTCAAATCCAGTTTCTTAGTGACACCACTGTAATTACTGGTTTGCTTCACCTTACAATACATGCATAACTATCTCAAAATAGTAATACCAACACCATCATCAACAATAGGATGACTGAAAACAGATTTTTTTTCTTCTTTTTGGAATTTCCCTTTGTCCTTAGGATCTATTACTATGGACACATGGTCAAATTATTGTGAATTTAAGTCCCTTAAAGTAGCTCACTTCTGTGCATTGTACCACCAACTTAATATAAAATTAGACCCATTTGTTCACTGATTCAATTTTTAGGGATTTCTTTTTTCCTTTTTAAATTTAATTTGTTTATAAGTATATAAACTATTTACCTGATTTCAAAATCAAATCTATCAAAGTAGTCAGAGAAGATTAGCTTCTATGTCTATTCTCTCAACCTCATTCTTTTGTTCCCTATCAGTAACCTTTCCTTCCTTCCTATGGTTTGTCATTCCATTTAAAAACATATAAATTTATGTGTATTTATAGAAAAATATACATATATATAGAAAAATATATATGTACTAAAATTCAAGCTACACTAAGATTGTACATTGTATGTCCCTCAATAAAATTATTAAAAATTAAGAGATGAAAAATGTATGTGTGTATATATATTCACTTAAATCACCTTTATCACACAGATGGTATGTTAACATTTCTCCACTTGCATTTTCCACTTATCAGTATAATCCAGAAATAACTATGTAGTAGTAGTAGGACAGAAATATTTCTTCTTCCTTTTAAAAAGTTGAATACCTCTCCATTTTGTAAATGTAATTAATTCAACCAGACCTATACTGATGGGCAGTTCAATCTTGTTAAGCTCTTAGTGCTGCAGTAATACCATTGTGTGTATGCGCATCTTTTCCTATTTTTGCCATGTTATCTCTGGGTAGATACCTAAAGTGGGAAATCTGAGTCAGTGAATAAATACAATCCGCATGTGCAAGATCACCAAACTCCCTGTCATAGGAATTCTGCCATTTTGCATTCCCACCAGCAATGAATTTCCCCACAGAATATGTTGTTGAACATTTTAGCGTTTGTCAAAGTGCTACAGGAGAAAGGCCACCTCAGTGACTTGTAGTTTGCACTTTTCTTGTGAAAGACAAGGTTGGGGCTCATCAAATGTTTCAAGGACCATTTGGGTTTCATTTTCTGTGCCTTGCCGGCTCATTTCTCTAGTCCATGTTTCTGTAGATTTGTGGCTTTTTCCTTCTTTGGTTAGGAAAAGCTATTTACGTATAGGGAGAATAACCCTTTGTCTATAATTTTTCCCCCAGTTTGTTATACTTTGCTTATGGTGTTTTTGCCACACACACTTTTTAATGTAATCAGGTTTACTCATCTTTCCTCTCACTACTTCTGCATTTTAAGCCTTAGGAAAATTTCCTTGTTGCATAACTTGCAGAGGAATTAACCCATGTTTTCTAGGAAGATTCTACTAGGCTCTCCATGGAGTATTTATTTCACTGCCCCCGCATTTATAATCTGGGTCCTTGAGACCTTCACAGGGCCCTGTAAACCTCTTCTTTCAGCCGCAGACCATATTATCTTCTGAGCTCTTCTGATTTCAGCCTCCCCCAGATCTGAGCAGCAGGAGTGACCTCCCCTACGGGTTTTCCTACGTGGAGGAGCAAAATCAGTCACTAGGGACCCAGAGAAGGATGGAGGAGCTGTAGGGAGCACCAGATTCCTCATCACCATGAACAACTCCTCACAGGGGCCCTGTTGGTCCACATAACAGTTGACACTTTCCATGCCCAGCTCCCCAGCACCTGCTGGAGTGCTGCATATGTTTTCCAACTAGTAGGGAAATAAGGCAACTCACCCTGATTAGGCCAAACTGCCCTTAGGGCTGCAGTCAGGCAATCCAAAAGTACATCATTCCCTGGTGTTCACGGGCATTTTGTATCCTCTGCCAGAGAGATGGGTGAGTCATGAGGGAAGCCACTTTACTCATTTCTGACCCAGATGGAACAATGCCCTCTACTCCTAAACCCCAAAGATGGAAAGGCCATCTTTGTAAGCAGAGGCTCCAGCTCGGCCTGGGTATAGGTGCGGAGCGTGGAGTGCTCTACAGTGGGGTGGGTCTGCTCCACTCGGTGAGGAACCCATGGTTGTTGCATCTTTATTTCCCTAACAAAGAGGGCAGGCCTTCAATATGGGAGGGTTGGAGCCTCAGGCCGCAGCCTCAGCAACAACCCTGTCCTTGGTCCCACCCTATCATTGTCCCCGGCTCCTCCTACCCTGCTGTCTCCTCTGCTGTCTCCAGAACTGAAGGCAAAACCCCTTCCTTCACCACCCCCACGGGCTCTCTATCTCCTGTTTTTGTGCTGTCC
Organism: Manis pentadactyla; assembly: GCF_030020395.1. Lineage (NCBI taxonomy): Eukaryota > Metazoa > Chordata > Mammalia > Pholidota > Manidae > Manis > Manis pentadactyla. The sequence continues at coordinate 29,017,444 of NC_080025.1, forward strand.
CCTCCTGTGCCACCACTGTGTCTCTCAGCAGTGGGACCTGTTTTCTTTGCCTTCACAGACCACCCCACAACTCATCTTCCTAGACACTTGCCACGGGAGGGCATTTCTCTCATTAGTAACCCTTTCTAATGCTGCACGAAACAACCACCCCACTTTTCCTGCCACCTCATGGCCACTCAGTTCTGAGTCCCTGATTTTACATGGGGCTGACTCCACAGCCTCCAGCGTTCCCATTTTTCCCAGATTCTGGGGAGAGGCCCACTCCTCCAGGAGGCACTTTGCCACAGACACCATCCCCACTGGGGATCTCCAGGTGAAGCCTCACCATCCACAGGGGAATCCCCTGGTGAATCCCTGCCACCCCTAGAGGGGACCCCAGAAGCATCCCCACCACCTCTAGGGGACTAAGTATCTCCACACCATCTACAGGAGCAGTCCACACCAACAGGGAACCATGAGGACCGATTTCAGGTTCACCAGATCCTGCCAACTATGACGGATATAGCCTTGGAGGGAGAGATGTTTCCAGGCCAGGGCAAGTCACCCTATGAGACTGCAAAACTGAAATCAGTCAAGGGAAAGGGCAGGTAGGAGAAAGGCTTTTATCTCTTAAAGTCACTAGCCAGGCTCAGCACCATCCACCTCCTCCAGCCACGACTGATGCTCTCCTTCCCCTACCCACCCCTTCTAGCCAGGAACTTTGCCAGATGCCAGACCAGTTACATACCAGGAATGGAGGGGAGGAGAGAATGGCCATTTCCTCTCCACCCCTTGTCCTGGAGGTTGGAAGGCCCTGCATTGATTACAACCATTGACCTGTAAATGGACTTAAAAGGACTGCGGGATTCCTTAAGGGAAGAGACAACCACACCGAGAAGCAGATATCCAACCAAGAGATTTATTTAGCGGCAGTGAGGTGGCTGCCCGCGAGAGAGAGAGAGGGCAGCAGCACGGGCTGGGGAACTTTGGCTTATACCCTATTAAGCACTGGCACCAGCTAATTGGCTACGGAGTCATTAGGGTTAGCTGGTGGGACTTTATTGGTCTGAGTCACGGGTGTTCAGTTGTCTTGAGTGGAAAGCTGAACTTAATTATGGGAAACTGAAACTCAACGGTTGCCATTTTAGATCAGAGTGTGGGGGTTGGGTACCAATTTTACTAACAGGACTAAGGCTAGGTGGGAGGTTCTGGAAATTCTGCATTGACCCCTTGGCTCTGTGCCCTCTGGAGCTTACACATAGGTTAGAGGAATATAGCAATAGATTTATACTAACTAGATGAAGCATTTGTGATGTGCCAGGACTTCCAAGCCTTCTTCCCAGGGTAAGTCCTTCAATGCTCTCTGTGACTTCATGTAATCAAGATCCTATGATGATGGCCAAGGGACAGGTGGAGAAACTGAAGTCCTTGCTAACAAGGTCGGTGACTCACCCACAATCAAATGCCTACTAAGTGGTTAAAGCTGGATGTTGAACATGAGCTAGTAGCTCCATCCCTATTCTGTGATCTTAACCATAACATTTGTTCCCTAAATAAGCCAAACCATGAACAAAACGGATGAACGTATCCATTTTCTCAGTGTATCCAAACCACACTCCCTTATGTCTGAAACAGAATACATGTGTAGAAGCCGTAACACATACACGCTGATACAGGCTCCCAAGCTCACTGCCCTGGGCTGCATCAGGACCCTTTTGGACGGAGAGCATGAAAAGTGGGGAAGTGACTGACTGGTTGTTGTGAAATGTGGCTGGGACAGCACATCCCCTTGGCTGTGCTGTTCACGCCACACAGTGGTCACAGGGTATGTGCTTTCTAGGAGGAGGGATTACTGGGTTCACCACACAGGCTGCCCACCACATATGCCAACAGGAGGCATTGGGGTATGGTCCTCAGATAACAGAGACCTCTGGAAGGTGGATGCCTTGGAAATAGATGAGAACACCTTCATCTCCTCTCACTGCCACCCCTTCAAGGTGCACACCTGAAAATGGCCTAGAGGGGAGGTGACTTGCCCAAACTCACATGGCCTGAATCCGGACCTGACTTGCGTGATGTTCCACACTCCATGCCAAGCTTGGTTGGCATTCGTCCATCTCTGAGTCTGTGCGTCAGACACACGTGACACCAGCTCCCAGGAGTTGGAGGTGTCATCCATATATCCCTGAGGATGTCCCTAGGGAAGAATGTCTGGCATGACCCTGCCTGTGCAGGTTGTGATGTTGGGCAGCTCCTGGGAGGCACTGTGGGTTCAGCAGGACAGGGAACTGGTGAGAAAAAGAGGTCTCAGCTAAGCTCATCTCTCAGCTAAGCTCATCTACTAATAGCTGGGACCCTGGGACCCAAAGAGCGAGGGGAGGGCTCTGGTGGAAATTTGTGTAGTCATGCATGGCAAGGGGGCCAGGTGGATGGGCAGTCAGCAGCCCAGAAGGGCATGTGGACAAGTCTGAATGCAGGGAGGGGCCCACGAAATAGAACCTTCAGGAAGTGATGTCACTGATGACACGCCCAGTAGAACCTGAATTGTGACCCGGTGCCCAGTTCCTGGTCACAGACCCCAGTCCTGCTCACTTGACCAGAGACGCTCGACAGACCAACATACGGTCTTGTTGTGTGGAGCCTTCTGAAGGCATGGAAGTCAGAGAAGCAAAGACGGACAGTCTTCCTGCTCGCTGTGGGCGTTGGCTCAGAGACCAGCTCTTTCCGAGTCATCTGAGGAACCACGAGGTAACACAGGGCAGCCCAGAGCGGCCCACTCCAGGGCCAGGCCCCAAGTGTGACCCATCCCGGGATGACCTTCCCCCTGGCCCCTTCTGTGTGTGTGCAGTGGCTGTGGGGTATGGGCAGGACTGAAGGCTGGGCAAGAGGGGGGCCATTCCTGGGTGGCAGCATGTTGTGAGGTGGTGGCCCCCTGGTGGGGCAGTCAGTGTCACGCCTCTGGTCCCATCATCGGGACATGGAGGTGAGTGTTGGGACTAGGTACTTCCACCCATGTGTTAGTCCTGAGCCCAGGGGGTGTCCTCTCCTTCCCTCAGGGACGAGTCCTATGCAGAAGGCCCTGTGTGCCTGATGTCAGAGGCAGGGTTTGAGGCCCACATTTCCCCGAGGGGAGGTCCAGGCAGCCCCGGGTGGCACCTCCCAAGCTACTAGGCACTAGCTTTTCAGAGCTCCACCCTGGGGAGCATGGAGCTGGTGGATGGATTCACCTACTCCATCTCCCTAGACCTGGGGCAGGCTGTCTACACCCAGGACCCGTTCCAAACCTGGCAGCCTGCCAGGGCCCTCCCAGGGCTTCCCCACGAGAGTGGTTGACAGTCCAACTCCAGAGGGCCTGGAATCTCATTCCCTGGGGGCACCCCTTCCCTCTCCTTGATTGCACCCCAGAGGGCTGGGGATTCTCGGGTGAGTTGCAAACCTCCCTCATCCTGGTGTTCCTGGGTTTCTCGCTGACGATATGCCCCCTGCCCCCTTCAGCATGAAGAGGAGTCAACTCTCCATGGGAATAAGGCCCACAGGTGGAGGGCTCCCTGGACAGGTGTGAGGAAGAAATGGAGAATGAGGACGGCACGAGTGGAGCCAGCCAGAAACATCAGCCGGAGCACTCCTGAGTCCACACTCCCTCCCGAAGACACAGACCAGTACACCACAGCCCAGCAGGCCACCAGGTGATCATCCACCCCCTCCTCGGCTAGGTCGGGCCTCTGCCCACAGCCCGCTGTGTGTCTTGAGTGTCCCCACATGCGTCTGAGCCGCAGCGTGCTCCTCTGACAGGCAGGGTGGCTGGTGATCAGCCTGTTAGGGTACCCATGGGGAACACATAAGGAGACCTAAAGGGGCTCCCCTGGCGCCTGGCGGTATAGAAACCACTGCCTGCCAAGCAGGGCCACTTCGGGGCTATTACTTCTCTATACCCGATGAAAAGCCTTTGGCTTCACCCGTCAGGGGCCTCAATTTGGAAAAGCACATGGAAAACAGCCTTTGGAATGGAGACTTGCAATTCCCTGTGGCTGGGACCGGTCCCTTTCCTCATCGTGGCCACATGAGGGACCTCTGGGGGCAGCAGAGGGGTACCTGGGAAGGTTCTCGTAGGACTTCCTTCAGCAACAATAGGTATGAAGCACTCAGTTTCTGCAGGCCCTTTGGGGACTATTAGCATCACTGAGTGAAGGAAGCAGACACAATACTGGGACCCCGTCCCGGGTGGAGTTGGACAATCACTTCAGGCGTCAACCAGAGGTCATGGCCGGGGAGCATCACGGGAGATGCTCTCACGGCCTCCTCGTGTAACACAGGGGATGACAAAGGGCCAGATGAGGAACTGGAAATGTGAGCACTCACTGGGCCGAGAGGGGGCACTGCCATCTGCACAGAATGGGGGGCAGGAGTTTGGGGCTTGGGGCAGGGGGAGCACAGCAGAACCCAGCAGGTCACTGATCTCTGGATTCCCACAGGCAGGCTGATGACTGGGGACTTCCTGTTTGAGAGGATGGGAAAGGATGGGGTCCCAGGATAGACACACAGGGTCAGTAAGGGGGAGGGGAGGATGCCTGGACAGGCAGGGGACTACAGAGCAGCCAGGCCCACACAAGGGTGGGCGGGAGGGCAGTGTGGCTGGGAAGACCAGGCTTCTCACTCTTCCACCCCCAGGCCTTCCCCCAGCCCTGGGATGGGCCGGGCTAGGCGCCATGCCTGGGAGCCCGATGATGTGACCAGCGTCATACATGGCACCCAGCTTTCATCCATCCCGGAGGGCCAAGCCCTCCACCGCTTGGTCCAGGAGGAGCACCTGGGGCCCACTGTGGCAGAGCTGGAAGGTATGGGACTGCAGCCAGGGGAACATCTAGGGTGGGTTTCCTGGACTGGGGTTGCCTTCAAGGCAGTGAGGGCTTTTCTGTCATTGTAAGGTGTGGGAAATCAGCCCCGGGGTGACCCTTTCTCTGTGTCCTGCCTGCTCCAGAACCACGACAGATACAGCTGGTTCCAGATACGCAGGGAGGGCCCGCTTCATGGCTAGAGCCAGTTCAGGAGCTCCCTGAGACCCCTGTGCTGGAGCTACGGCCAGTGTCACCTGCCTCAGCCCCTGCAGAGCCGGAGGATGTCCCAGCAGTGGCCTCAGCTCTGGTGCCAGGCCCTGAGCTGGAGCCCCATGAGCCCTCGGACATGGGGCCCAGGGCACCTGCTGGAATGGCACTGGGCCAGGCAAAGGCAGAGCCAGCTCCAGAGCGCACCAGCCCCTGTGCTGTGAGCACGCGGGTCATGCCGAGGAAGGAGGAGCCCACCATCCTGGCATTCCCCCACCGCCTGGTGGCCGAGCAGCTGACCCTGATGTATGCGGTGAGCAGAGCGGGCTCGAAGTTGGGGTGGGCATTTTCTGTTCCATGGGCTGCCCCAGACCTGCTGTCCCCTGATGTGCACTCCTGTGATCTGGGCCCACATCCCACCTTCCCACCATGTGCCCTTAGAAACTCTCCTCACCCCCAAGCCTTCACTGACCACAGGGACAGTAGGGCTGGCATACAGGGATCCTTGCAGACCAATGAGGAATAGCGGAGGGAAGGTGGGCAGGGCCTGGCAGGGGTAGGAGGGGCAGGGTAGTGGAGGGGTGCTCAGGGAAGTGCTGCCAGGGCCTTAGGTCCTCGGGCCACTGGCCTGGCAGGCTCCACAGCCTCCGCACTTCAGAGGCCCCTGCCATGTACCTGACTACATGGGAGACACAGACACCAACAAAGGCCTGGTTGGAGTTGTTTGGGGGGAAACTGCACCTGAGTGGGTAGTGGGATCCACGGGGTGACAGAATGGGAGGCAGATGCCCCAGGATGGGCAGGCGTGAGCTGCCTTGTGCTACAGGGAGGAGGTGAGTGACGATGCCTATGCGCAAAGCCCCTCTGTTCCCCTCCACTGTGGGGTCCAGTGCACCCGGTCCTGGGTGCCTCGGTGGACGGGGTCCAAAGCCTGGACTACCACAAGGCTCACACCACATCCTCATTGGCCTGGGCTCCAGATCTGACCAGTAACTGCCTGGGGCCAGGGGCAACGTGGACACAGCTGAATGACTCTCCCTGCCATCCCCAGGAGCAGCTCACCAAGGGGGCAGTGACCCACTGCATGACCTACTTCGGGTGCCAGTCATACAACGGAAACATTCTGCACCTGGTCCCCACCGTCTATAGGATCTTCAGAAAATTTGATGACGTGGCTAACTTCGTCATCTCCTCCTGCCTCGGGGCCCCAAGCATGACGGCCCAGGACAGGGCCCAAGTGGTGGAGTTCTGGATCCGGGTGGCCAAGGTGTGCTGTGGGACAGCCCCCAGGGTCCATCCTGCATCTTGGGACCTTCTCCCCTCCTTGGCCAACTCTCAGGATGGATTCCTGAGGTCTGACCCTGCGCGCTCCCTGGGCCCCTCCTGCCAGGGGTGTGCTGACCTGGACTCAAATGCCACAGGGGAGGGACAGCCATCCCTGGCCCCTTCCTTGGGTTGAGCTATAGTCCTCCACCCAGGAGGGCTGCTCAACAGGTCTTGGGTGTGCTGGGCTCCCTGGGTGTTTGTCTCCTTAAGGACAGGGGTTCATAGGGGGACACAAGCACAGAAGCAGGCTGCATTCTCAGCTCAGTCTTCCCACCCAGGAGTGTCTGGACCTCAAGACTTTTGCATCCCTCCACGCCATTCTCTTCGCCCTGCAGAGCCCTGCTGTGGATCGGCTGAAATGCACCTGGGGACATGTTTCCTGGTAGGTAGCCCTGTCCCTGGGACCAGGTCACCAGAGTGAACTACAGACACCACCCCTAAGTCTGGTAGTGTCCCCTCAGTCGGCAGGGGCTCCTGGGAGGCTGCAGACCCTGGGGACAGGGGCTTACAGGATGGCGGGCTCTCAGAGCCCCCATGGGTTAGGCCAGCAGTTCCCCCACAGGAATCGGGTTTCTTCGTCAGGTGTGGGTTGAAGCCAATGGGAGATGTTCAGCATGTGCTATGCAGCAGAAGGTCTCTGTCCCAAGGACAGCCACCTGTCCTAAAGCAGATCTGCCCCCAGGAGAAATGCAGGCCTCAGATCCCCCAGGTCTAAGAGCCATGGAGGAAAGGCTCATGCAGCCTATTGGAAAAGGGGTCCAACACCCCCAAAGCCTCCACCTGTTGGCCACATGTCTCCCTCCTCTCTCCTCCCCTTAGGAAGAGCTCCAGGATGCATAAGAGGCTGATAGAGGAGAAGTGGCTTAACAGGAAGTGGCTCCTCAAGGTAAATGGAGGCTAGAGGTCTGAACGGAGGGGATCCTTGGGGCAAGTCCTCTGCTGTGCCGTGGCCAAGCCTTGGGGCTGACTCGAGCTGTGCATGGTGAGAGGAGGCAGCTGATGGGAGAAGTAGGCTCCCCCTGGCCCCCAAGGTGTCCTTTTTGTCTCCCTCTCTGGCTCCATTTGACTGGGGACCTGACATCCAGTGAGGACCCAGAGGACACGCCCCTGTTCAGGGCTGGGGCTGGCATTGGGTCGGCATCAGGGGTGGGGCCTATGGCTGAACAAGGTTGGCCCCTCCCCAGGGTCCTCTGAGCCCATCACTGCCCCTCTGAGGCCTGAGGCTCCTCATCTGGACATGGAGGGTTGTCACCCTGGGGTGCAGGCCTCCCAGGTGAGCAGGGTCCAGGGAGCACAAGATGGCCTTCAGCTTTGTGCCCATCCCACCTGGTTGTGTGAGGGGAGCCGTGGTGATAGCCAGGTGACAGTGAGTGCTCAGGGCACCCTGGGAGGCAGAGGGAACTCCCCTGACACTCTGCAGGTGAGGAAGCCTCTCAGGGCGGCCGGCCACGGCACAAGGACACCCATGAGTATGAGTGTGTGCTGGAGCTGCGATCGCCTTCAGCTCAGAGCCTGCTGGGGGTGGGGACAGCATAGTACCAGGGGACTCGGGCGAGGCATCCACCAACCAAGGTCTGGTTGTGGGAGGCGAGCATGAGCACCTGAGTGTCCTGGACCTGGCAGGAGGTGACCTCCGTGTTGAGGCAATGGCTGAGGGACCCCTGGGGACTCTGGCATAGGCAGGAGCAGGTGAGAATGACCTGCCCAGGGTTGCAGGAGGTGGGGCGACCCTGCACTTGCTCCTGGTGCCACCAGCCGTGAACTGCCAGCACTGGGGTGACCAGGAGGGCGAGAGCAGTTGGCTACAGGGAGGAGTTGGAGGACAGGTGCAGGGACCACAGGTCTCGGGATTGGCCAAAAGCCAGGCCTTGGAGGGACAGGAGGGGAGAGCAAAGCGAAGGGAGGGGTAGGAGGCAGCACAGGGTGGTCCAAGCGGAGCTAGGAGCTGCGAGTGAGGGGTTCAGGGAAGGCTCTATGGGAGCCCGCCCCTGAAACAGGCGGGGACTCATCACCTCCCCACCCCAGTGGCACAGGGCATGGTCCCCTTCTTCAGATTTTTGATGGCCGGCCTGCTGGTTTTAGACAAACCCCTGGAACATAATGATGTGAGTGAGCCCAGAGGGGCACCGGGGGGCAGCATGGTGAGCTTTGAAGAGGAGAGAGACCCTAGTGAGCCGGACCTCTGAGCACCAGGCATTCCCGCCTCCTGGGGTTCTCCCCTACAGCCCAGGAGCTGGGCTGTTTGGAGAGGACTGCCAGAGGGACCCCTCTAAGCCCTGGTCCTGGCCCCAGGGCAGGTGGGGCTGAAGGCTACAGGGGGCAGCCTCTGGGCAGGACTGGCCTCTCCATCAGGCCCTGCCCAGGGGGAAGGATGTTGCTCCTTCAAGGCAGGAAGCACACGGGGGTGCTGGCCATGCCTTCCTGCCTGAGGCCTCAGTCTCCCTGTGTCATCATAGGGAGCTGAGTGGGATGCTTGGCCTCAGCTCCCCAGTCTAGTCCCTCCTCCTCGGTACCCCAAATACTGGCCTAGGTTTGGGTGCCGTTTCTGGCAGGCCTGCCACTTCGAGGGCCCCATTGGTCCTCCAACTTGAGAAAGGGTGGGGAGGTTTGGGCCTCGTTCTGGGTGCAGGGGGCTGTTTCTGATGCACTTTGGCTGCCTTGGTGCCTTCCAGGGTGATGGGATGAGAGAGATAGAGTTGAGCTACTGTACCACCCCACCACAGAAAGTGAGGTGTGGTGCAGAGACCCTGGGCACGACCCTGTGCAGCCCTACCTCTGGGTCTAACATGTCTTGAGAAAGTTAACACACCCAGGGCTGAGGACACTCAAGGCTTTGTCAGGTGGGGGGTGGCGGTGGCATCAAGATGGCCTTTCTGGAGGAGCAGCTAGAGACACAACAGTGGGAACAGGCAGGGTTGGATGGCATTAGAGGGAAGGCAGGTTTCAACATGAGCAAAGCTCCAGGACCATCCCACTGCCCCAATCCTCATGCCCCTCCTTTTCCGCATCCTGTCCTTCCTCTGCCCCAGGAAAGTTCCATTGTACGTGAGATCATGACATACAAGTACATGGCCATGATGTACCACCTGGAACCCGAGGAGCACTTCAGGTCCTTCTTCCAGGCCGTGGAGCCCCTGGATGAGCAGGAGAGGTGAGGCTGGGCAGGAGTCACGTGTGCGTTCCAGCTGCTGGCAGGCTCTTGGAGAAGGGCCCCTGACTTGTGGCACCAGGGACTCACAGGTGCCCCTCTGTCCTGCAGCTACACCCTGTCCTGCCAGCTGGAGCCCCCAGGACAGAAGGCCGGCAGAAAGGGACTCTTGTTCTTGTTCTTCAGGTCCCACAACATTTAAACTTAGTGGCCAGAGCCAGGTAAGTTTCTGGCCTGGGGCCATTGGCAAGGGGTGGGCTGCTCCCCAGCCTCAGGGAAGCTTCGGGCCATGTTGGGTGTGGGGGAGGACTAAAGACAGGTTGGGCTGGGATTCTGCTCCCCTGCCGAACAGTCCTGTCAGGCTCAAGGGTGATTCCCCTCCCTCTCTGGGACCCTGTTTCCTCCTCTGTGAGTGGGTGATGCTCATGAGCCTCCCCGTGACAGCGACCCCACGGGTGACGGTGATTGACAGGACCCTCTGAACAGAGACAGGAGCACAGAGGGTAGTGAGGACAGGGTGGAAGCAGGATAACGGGGGAACTTGGGATAACCTGCCTCTTCTGTTCACCTGTGTGGCCCTGTAGCTGCTGTCATCGGCCCACAACCCAGCTGGTACCCTGGCTGTGTGCGGAGGAGAGCTTCCCCTTTGGACAGGGGGCACCTGGCACCCCAGGACCCTAGTCTGCTTCCTGCTCCTCTTCCTCCCGCTGCTCATCCTGAGCCTCTGCTGGGGCAGGCGCTCTTGCACCTCTTCCATCAGCAGACTTGGGCAGCTTCCCAGGCTGCTGCTGCAGGCTCAAGGAACCGTACATAGCTGCAGCCAATGGAACAGACTGGAGAGCCCAGATATACATCCAAGTATATATATGGTCAATTAATATATGATAAAGGAGCCATGCACATACAATGGGGAAATGACAGCCTCTTCAACAGCTGCTGTCCGCAAACTGGACAGCTACGTGCAAGAAAATGAAACTGAATTATTGTGTATCCCCATACACAAAAGTAAACTCGAAATGGATTAAAGACCTGAAGTAAGTCATGAAACTATAGAACTCTTAGAAGACAACATAGGCAAAAATCCCCTGAATATCAGCATGAGCAACTTTTTTCTGAATGCATCTCCTCGAGCAAGGGAAACAAAAGCACAAATGAACCGATGGGACTACATCAAACTTAAAAGCTTCTGTACAGCTAAGGACACCATCAACAGAACAAAAAGGTATCCTACAGTATTGGAGTATATATTTGTAAACGACACATTCGACAACGGGTAAACATCCCAAATATATAAAGAACTCACACGTCTCAACACCCAAAAAGCAAATAACCCGATTAAAAAAATGGGCGGAGGATATGAACAGATAATTCTCCAAAGAAGAAATTCAGATGGCCAACAGGCACATGAAAACATACTCCACATCACTAATTATCAGGGAAATGCAAATAAAAACCACAATGAGACATCACCTCACACCAGCTACGATGGCCAGTATCGAAAAGACTAAGAACAAATGTTCGCGACGAAGTGCAGAAAGGGGAACCCTCCTACACTGCTGACTGGCATGTAAGTTAATTCGACCATTGTGGAAAGCAATATGGAGGTTCCTCAAAAAACTAAAAATAGAAATATCATTTGACCCGGGTGTTCCACTCCTAGGAATTTGCTCCAAGAATGTAATTTCTCAGACTCAAAAAGACATACCCACCCCTATGTTTATTGCAGCACTATTTACGATAGCTAATATATGGAAGGAACTTAAGTGGCCATCACTAGATGAATGGCTAAAGAAGATGTGGTACATATACACAATCGAATACAACTCAGCCATAAGAAAGGAACAAATTCTACCATTTGCAACAACACGGATGGAACTGAAGGATATTATGCTCAGTGAAATAAGCCAGGCGAAGAAAGACAAGTACCAAATGATTTCACTCATTTGCGGTGTGTAACAACGAAGGAAAACTGAAGGCACAAAACAGCAACAGACTCAGACTTCAAGAAGGGACTGGTGGTTACCAAAGGGGAGGGGTGAGGGAGGGCCGGTGGGGAGAGAGGGAGAAGGAGATTCAGGGGAAGTTTGATTGGCACAGATGGTGGGGGGGGAGCCCGGGGATAGACAGTGTAGCACAGAGAAGGCAAATAGTGACTCTGGCATCTTACTACACTGATGGGCAGTGACTGCAATGGGGTATGGGGGGGACATGATAACAGGGGTGAATGTAGTAACCACATTGATTTTCATGTGACACCTTCATAGGAGTGTATATCAATAATACCTTAATAAAATACGTAAATAAATAAATAATCTTACTTCTTGGTAAACAGTGAATCTGTGGCATCTTACTTCACTGATGGACAGTGACTGCAAAGGGGTATGGGGGGGACTCGATAACATGGGTGAATGTAGTCACCACATTGGTTTTAATGTGAAACCTTCATAGCGGTGTATATCAATAACACCTTAACAGTAATAATAACAAAGAATCTTACTTCTTCCTGGGTGTTACAGTGTATATCAATAACACCTTAACAATAATAATAACAAAGAATCTTACTTCTTCCTGGGTGTTAAAATGCCATCTTACCTTTAAGATGGGATCCTTCCTGCCTTTCACTATGTTGCTTGTGACTGGGTTTATTTGCCATATTAATCGCGCAGGTTACGTATTACTTGATTAGGGGCTGGAGGAGGAAAAGGAGCATCTGGGCAAAGATAAAGATAAACTGAGCCTTTGAGCAGGTTAACGTAAATTTTACAATAGCCTCATTTAATTGACACAATGAAGACATGGGCCATGCTGAGGTATTTTCTTATCTGGGGGATGTTCAAACATTCCAGGCCAGGTTACTCCTGGCTTCTTAGTTTCAACTAATCTTCGCTAAAGAATGCTTATACTCCTAGTTTGATATTTTACTTTAGAGAATTAACGTGACTCTGATTTTGCTTAATTGTTTAATAGGGAGTTTTGATAGGGATCTTTTTCCAGAGGCCCTCACGCTACTCTGACTACACCCACGGTCCCTGTCTCAGAATCTCTGTGGCTAGTTATAAATTACTCAGCTGCAGATTACAAACCGAAATGAAAGAAAGATATAAACTTTTAAATACAAGAAAATGCACTGTCAGTTCCCAGACCAGAGGAAAGAAACTTCACTCCCAAGTAAAAACACGAGAGATACCTCATGAAACATTTTTTAATTTTAAAGGCGCTTCCTCCGGGCGGCCTCACCCCCGCCGCCCCGCCGCGGGGCACACTGGAATTTCAGCCCGCCCCGCCCTCGAGGCCCCCGCCGGATAAATCCACACAACGCAAAAACGCACGCCGGCTTCCCCGTCTGCCTGGCCCGGCACGGGCCGGCCCGGCCCTTCCGCCTGCGGCCCCATCCCGCGCGGCGGGAGCACGGCGGCGCCGCAGCTCCAGGCCGGGCGGACGCGCGCAGCGAGGCGGAGAGCAGCCGCGCTCACCAGCTGGGCCCGGACAGACGAGCAGCGGCTCCGGCGAGCCCCTCCCCCACTGCCCCGGCGAACTTCGCCGGCCACTCAGACGTCCGCTCTCGGCGCACCCGCTCCGCTCGCTCCCTTCCCAGGATGCCCCTCCGGCGGGGCGCGCCGACCCCCGACCCCCGGGTGGTCCCCGCGAACCCACCACCCTCGCCGGCCGGTTCCCGGCCCCACGGGCCACGCGCCGCCCCCTCGCCGGCTCCACCTCGACCTCAGGCGGGGGCAGGGGTACCCGCGCCCCGTCCGGGTCCGGCTGCGGCCCGTGGCCACCTACCTTCCACTCCGCAGGGCCGTCGCTGTCCCTTTATCCCTGAAGTGGGTCCCGCTCTGGACCCTCCACCGCAGATCTGCGGCGCCGGGATCCCAGCGGGCGCGAGAAGACGATCCGAGGCTGGGGGCGGGGTCGCTGCCGCCAGCGGACGCGCACCTGCAGGAACGCGCAGCCGAGCACTTCGCGGGCTCAGAACTTCCCGGGTACATCAACATCTGGTCTCCGCCGGTACCGCTGCGCAGACGAGACGGTGGGCCCGAGGCGCCGGGCCGCTCCTACGGACAGGGCCGGCGGACCTAAGCACGCAAGGTGCCCCAGGACCGTCCTCTCCGCCGGCATTCTCCACGCTACTAACTGTTGAATACGGCGGCGGCAGCGCCCGCAGCTACCACGCAGCCGCCGGACTTACGTGTTTACGCCAACGCCCAATGGCTGCCTTCGCCGCGGCACTGGTCCGCCTCTGACTGACGGACCCCGCTGCCAGTGATCCCGCAGCGCTGCGGGGCAGGCAGCCATTGGGAGCGCGGCTGGGTGGGGTCAGGGCGGAGGTCGCGCAGGGCCGTGTTTTTCTTCAAATACCGGCTCGCCACCTCGGGAACGCTTCTGCTTTCCGGGCCCTTTAGCGTGTCTTAGGCCCCGACCGCGCGCGCGGGGCCGAGCGATCGGGGAGCTCGCCGCTCCGCCTCTCCCGACCTCCGCGCGCGGCCGGGGTGGCGCGGAGTACACTCTGTATAGTAGTGCCACAGCATTCTTTGTATTAATTTTGTATCCTGTAACTTTGCTGAATTCAAATATTATCTAGAAGTTTTGGAGTGGATTCTTTTGGGTTTCTATTATATACAATATCATGTCATCTGCAAACAGGGACAGTTTGACTTCTTCCTTACCAATCTGAATACTTGGTTTTTATTTCTACCTGGCACAACTTCATTGGGTAATTGCCATTCATATTGAAGTGCTAAGGTCTAACTAAAGTACTGCATACAGATAAGTAACATATCAAGAATGTGCATTTTAAAATAAGTTATCCGGTTTTTTTCTTTGTATATATTTTTTTCATATGGATTGCAATTACCGTGGATATGTTGCAGGTTTCCAAATTCTCTTGTGTCACTCAACCCTTGTTCAGGACTCAGGTTGTAGCCTATTTAAAGATATTCCATGGGCAGTATTAGGTCCTGGTAGTCTATGAGCTGACCCTGTTTTTCTTTTCTTTTTTATTTATTTTTATTTTGGTATCATTAATCTACAATTACATGAAGGACATTCTGTTTACTAGGCTCCTCCCTTCACCAAGTCCCCTCCACATCCCCGTTCACAGTCACTGTCCATCAACATAGTAAGATGCTGTAAAATCACTACTTGTCACCAAGTTCACAGTCACTGTCCTTCAACATACTAAGATGCTATAAAATCACTACTTGTCTTCTCTGTGTTGCACAGCCCTCCCATGCTCCCCAACACTATACATGCTAATTGTAATGCCCCCTTTCTTTTCTTCCCACCCTTATCCCTCCCTTCCCACCCATCCTCCCCAGTCCCTTTCCCTTTGGTAACTATTAGTCCATTCTTGGGTTCTGTGCTTCTGCTGCTGTTTTGTTCCTTCGGTTTTCTTTTGTTCTTATACTCCACATATGAGTGAAATCATTTGCTACTTGTCTTTCTCCGCCTGGCTTATTTCACTGAGCATAATACCCTCTAGCTCCATCCATGTTGTTGCGAATGGTAAGATTTGATTTTTTTCTTATGGCTGCGTAATATTCCATTGTGTATATGTACCACCTCTTCTTTATCCATTCATCTACTGATGGACATTTAGGTTGCTTCCATATCTTGGCTATTGTAAATAGTGCAGCAATAAACATAGGGGTGCATCTGTCTTTTTCAAACTGGAGTGCTGCATTCTTAGGGTAAATTCCTAGAAGTGGAATTCCTGGAGCTGACCCTGTTTTTCTAGTTCTAGTCACCTTTGTTATTTCAGTTCCCTAGAGGGTGAACCAGATTTCCAATAAGATAGAGTTGATCACTGTGCCAGCCTCTGTTCCTGAAGGGAGGCTGCATATTGATTCTGCTGAGATCTGCTGCTTGAGGCTTTGAGCAATCCTGAGTGCAAGAGGTGTTGACTGGTCTCTCTATACTCCTTTAGTTTTCCCAAATTCTTTCTTTTTACCGAGTTCTTGATTTCCTGTTATGCGTAATAATTGTAGAATGCCTGGATCTGATGGAAACTTTGGCTCTGCTCCCATTAATTTTTAGATGAGTAGTATCTTCAGCCCACACAAAGAAATTATTTAGGACATTGAATGTCATGCGGGACCTGTCTCATGTCTCAGAAAGAAGAAAGGGACCTAAGACTAAGGAAGAGAGTGCCTAAAGACCCTACAGGCTGTCTATACCCGAGGAAGGGGTCTTAACCAGTATAAGCACATAGATCCATGCCCCCAACATACTTCCTTTTAGATATTCAAACATTTCTATTAGAATATTTGTAATATAAAACATTATACGTCCTGTGGTATTAGTGGTCCAGCTCTGGGGTAACAGAGGTAAAGAAGAATAAAGAGGTAGAGCAGAAAAACCGGGTGACTTTAAATGTAAAAAAAATATTCTGACCTAACTTTCTCATTAGAGTATTAGATTATGGTTTTGGTAGAATCATTTCAGACTTGTTTGATTATTTTAACATTCCGGGAAACACTGCAATTTAAAAACATCTCATATGGAATTGAACCAATGGAGACTGTATCAGG
Organism: Manis pentadactyla; assembly: GCF_030020395.1. Taxonomy (NCBI): domain Eukaryota; kingdom Metazoa; phylum Chordata; class Mammalia; order Pholidota; family Manidae; genus Manis; species Manis pentadactyla. The sequence goes on from NC_080025.1 coordinate 29,033,469, forward strand.
ATTCGTGCACATCATTTATGAAGAAGAAAATGATAACCCTAATATTCATCTCCTGGGAGACAATGACACATACAGCCATAATAATTTGGAGTATCAAGACAGTAAAAGTTCAGAAGTAAGTGTTGGCTTTTTAATTTTATCTTATTCGGTATAATTTTGTGAAATGAAAAGCATTTTCAGAGCAAAATTTGGTGACTTGCAAATGTTAAAGTCATTTTACTTCATGAAGGCCCTGCATGATTTTTAAAATGGATAGAGAACGAAATTAAGCTTTTTGTTGTGCTTGTTATTAGGTGAAAATTTAGCAAGAATGTAGGTAATTAATCTTGGAAACAGATATACGAACATAGGAGTAAAGAAACCAAAGACTTAATTTTCACATGTGGGCATTTGGATAGTTAATGTAAATTATTTCATTTCCTGAATTATTCTGATAATTTAGGTGAACATACGATGTGACCTGGATTTCTAAGTTAAGTCTTTGTTTCATTAGAGTTCAGAAATGAATCACATTAGTGGCCTACATAAGGTGCATGTAAAGCAAAGTGATGAATTCTTCCTCCACAAAGACCTGTAAACTGTTATAGAAACATTCCCAGCTCAAGTGAACTGCCATTGATCATAGACTTTAGTAATATTTTTCTAAACCATATTTTCTTATCATAATATTTGGTAGTAGGAAAATGTGCCCACATGGAAGGTTACTATGAAAATCCAAGATTAAGGAAAGAAAGATTTATGTTATAAACTTAATATTTCCAGTTTCAGCTATTGCTAAACTCAGATGATTCCTGGGTTATTGTATAGCTTAGGATCTCATTGAAAATTCTTACTAACCATGGGCACTTTTTGGCCTGGAATTTTCTTAATAGTACCTAATTTTTGTTTTTGAAAGCCATCTTGTTATGTAATCAGTAGGGACACACCTCTCAATTTATCTCTGAATATAATTTCAACAGAAGGTAAATTTGGGCAAATTCCTCAGAATTCACATGTGTTTTTCAGAGACCCAGAATTTTTAAGTTACTCCCTCGATATCTTGCAATGCATATTGTTGTGGATAAAAATCTGGTAGGTCCTTTTTTATGCATTGTATTTTTAAATGATTTACATTTGTGATTTCAATGATGTAATAAAAATTTTGACCCTTTTTGGATAAATGTTTATTTTGCTTTTGCAGTTAAGTTCTTTGAAATTGTGAATAAACCAAGTGTTTGTTGATTCATTTATTATATGTATAGGATGTCTAACTGCTTTTGTAAAGTGAAACATCTTTTCATTTACTAAAATCTGTCAGTTATTTTTTTCATTTTCAAGAAGACTACCAGTGAAAGTATAGATTAGAGCTCTCTCTTATTCAGCTAAGTCAGTGCCTTTTTCATGTCTATAATTAATCTTTTTTTTAGGGGGGTGGTTTCTATTAGATTAACTTCTCATTTTGTTCATATGTTATTTTCCTAATATTGTGTGTTCTTGTGGACCATGAAACTTTCTTAAGACAATTATTCTGAATTCTTTTTTTCTGATAGTGTCTAATCTTATTTCATTAGGGTCAGTTATTAAAGCTATAGGTTTCCTTTGGTAGCTTGTTTTCCCTTTTTTCCTGATCCTTTGATTCCTTATGACAAAATCCATTCATTTGAGTAAGTGGTCTCCTCTAGTTGGTGCTCTGGTAAAAATTAACCCCAAAATCTTAGTGGCCAAACACTGCTTATTTTCCATTCATGCAATGTCAGCCTCTCCAGGGCAGCTGTCTTCCAGGTGTTGGCTCAGTGCTCCAGAATGCTTAGATAAAATTATTTTGGCATTTTTATATTGATAGCTTCTTTTCCAACTGTCAACCCAGTAGAAGAGCAGACCAGAGACCTGGACCGCAGTAAGGAGATACTGCCCATCTGAAGCAACATTCACCACTTTTGCCCTCATTTTATTGGCCAGAATGAATCACCTGGCTATGTCTATCTTTAAAAAAGAAAGGGTTCCTGCACCTTAGAAGAGAACTGAACATTAGTAAATAAGGATAATGCCTACTACAGAGGATAGTACCAAAAACTAAACACAAAGGGATTTCATATTCTTGAAAGAATTTGCTACTAGAAAAGTAAGGGTGAAAAATGTATGAACAGGGTTTTCAACGGAAAAACTGTAAAAAAGAGAAATGTAAGAGAACAGGCAAATAGTAAGAGCGTAAGTTGATGATAAACAGAAACATTAAAATCAGTAAGTAAATTGACATCTGGTTGGTACAAAAGAAAAAAATGGGTAGAAAGTATAATTAGGCAAAAGAGAAGTAAACTTGTTATGGTACTAAAAATGATAAATGATGTAACTATGGCTTTGGAGAATATTAAAGCAAACCAAATTCAATATTAAAACAAATTTGCAAGTGCAAATTTGATTGTGTTGTATACCTTAAACTTACATGATTTTATATGTAAATTGTATCTCTAAATGCTGGAAAAAAAAAGAATTTTGGTCAGTTGCCAGTATTAGGTATAGCTTTGAAGGAAAGTTCTTTAAAACATTTCAGGAAGTCATAGTTCATATGCTAACACTAGTTCTAGGATATAGGAAAAGCATGGTACTTAAATTTAGGTGGACTGCGAATATTTACTAAGCAACATTCATTTGCTTAATTATGACAGTGTGTACATGCACACACACATCTTAAAGCCACAAACTTCTAAACAAAATGTTGCATTAATTTTGATAGTATATTAATAGAATATAATGATCTGGTCAAGAAATATGATGGTTTAATATTAAATAATGTTACTGAAATATGTCAAAAGACAAAAATCGTTATGAATCTTTATCAAAAAAGCCTTTGATAATAATTGAACTCCCAATTTTTTATTTTTTGAGAGGGCATCTCTCATATTTATTGATCAAATGGTTGTTAACAACAATAAAATTATGTATAGGGGACTCAATGCACAATCATTAATCCACCCCAAGCCTAATTCTCATCAGTCTCTGATCTTCTGAAGCATAACGAACAAGTTCTTACATGGTGAACAAATTCTTACATAGTGAATAAGTTCTTACATGGTGAACAGTGCAAGGGCAGTCATCACAGAAACTTTTGGTTTTGATCACACATTATGAACTATAAACAATCAGGTCAAATATGAATATTCGTTTGATTTTATACTTGATTTATATGTGAATCCCACATTTCTCCCTTATTATTATTATTATTTTTTTTAATTAAATGCTGAAGTGGTAGGTAGATGCAAGATAAAGGTAGAAAACATAGTTTAGTGCTGTAAGAGGGCAAATGTAGATCATCAGGTGTGTGCCTATAGACTAAGTATTAATCCAAGCTAGACAAGGGCAACAAAACATCCACGGATGCAGATTTCTCTCAAAACAGGGGGGATGAGGTTCTAAGCCTCACCTCTGTTGATCCCCAATTTCTCACCTGATGGCCCCCCTGCAACTGTGCCTGTCTTAGGTTGCTTCTCCCCTGAGGAATCTTACCCATCTCTGGCTAACCAGTCATCTTCCTGATCTCCCAATTTTTATAGAAACTTTAGTATAGGGAGATTTACGGAACATGTATGTAGTGAATTGATAAACATTTAGTAAATAGGTGTTTCTGAACATGACCTAGAAGAATACTAATCTTAAACAGAGCTCCACTTAATAAATATTTGAAGTTTTCCTGTGAAAAATTGGGAGCACACCTCACATACCTGGCATAACCATCGGTACTTAATGTTGTCCTGACATTTTTAAGCAATTAGACATAGAAAGAGATTAATGAAATAAAGATTACATTAGAGCATGAGTTAATGTGGTGATGTGAAAGGATGTATTCAAACACAGAATCCAGGATCACTTCAACAGTGAACCTGTCTTTAAGGATTCTCCCTCTCTATGCTTATATTTTTTGATTTGTAATATTTTAGAAATAAGTATTTTTTGAAACATCACATTTAAAAAAATGTGGTACCATATTCAACAACAATAAGTAATGCCACAAGTTGGGTGCATTAACCATTTTTTAAAAAATAAAGCTGTTAAATATGTTTATGTATTTTTATAGAAATTAACATTTTCAAAAATTTATAGAAATATCTATAATTATATGTATATATATAATTTATATCAAGTTATAAATTAAATTTATTCATTTATAAATTATTTTAATCATTATTTATGCACCAGGATTGATTTTCTGGATTTCAGTTGGAATGTAGGCTATTTTAGAATATAGCTAATTGTACATTTAAAGGGTATATGATGTGTTAATGACATCCACTAGTTTTTAGAAAAATTTATCTTTTTCAATTTGATTACATGGGCGCTGATATCGAGTCTGTAATGCAGAAGGTTATTCAGATAATTGGCTGAAGGTTATTCAGATAATCTGAAAAACAATTTTGCTTATATATTTTTTAAATATAGGCAATATTAATTGATGTGCACAATATTTTGCTGTGCTGTTGAAGAGTTTCCATAATCAAAATACTGAATTAAATGTCTTACGTATATTTTTATAAAAGTTTCATGTTGAACTTTATTTTTTCATTTATCTTTTACTTTTAGATGCTTAACCAGTTAAAACTGACTGGTATAATATCTTCTATAGAAATATGATCACATAAAAACAAAATTTCTACTACAGGGAATCCTAATCATATATTATCAAGATTTTTAGAGTGGATATATAACCACCTCTATCGACCTCATCATACTGCATACTTACTTGCGTGAGTATAGTATTCCATATTTGTACAGCATCAAAGGAGCAACCCAAAATGATTTCATATGCTAATTCTGAAAAATAAGCATTTCCTTCCTTTATACTATGTTCTATAAATTTGACAGACACCTTGGGATGCGGAAAAATAGTAGTTAAAGTACTTGTCCTCAAGGAACTAGTGTGAGACAAGACTGAAAAACTTTAATCAACAGATATAAAATAATCTGATAAAGGTAAAATTTCATGAAAGAATTGAAATAACTGAAGATTAATTATGGATGTGACAGTTTCTTTGATTTCTCTTGTCTTATGAACTTTAATTACTTCTTATCTCTACATTCTTGTCTCTCATCTGATTAATTCTTATGTTTTTATTTTTTAATAATATGAGAATATTGAATTGTTACACTATCTAGAACCTAATGCACAGAAAACTATTCATCTTTAATGAATAAATAATTCATTATTCATCTTTAATGAATGAAGAGATGACAGAAAATTGAATTTTCAGGACTGTAAATATAGAGGAAAAAGGATAAAAATTATAACCAGTAGCACATTTTGCATAAACTGTTAGACCTCATCTTTATTATACTTCTGGATGTTTATCAAATTCATATTTTACAAATACATATTGAAATATTCTTACCATTGAAGGGTTGAGAAAATGTATTAAATAGTTTAATTCAGAGTAGCATGGTGCTTAGGACATAGTAATTCTTCACTAATGTTTGCTGCTATGAAAGTTATTATCATTAATAATGCCACTCATAAATGCAATTATTAGGAAAATTATTATTTTTTAGCTTCAAGAAACATCCTAGTTTTTTTTTTTTTTTTCTTGAAGGGTAGTTGACACACAGTATTACGTTACATTAGTTTCAGGTGTACAACACAGTGATTCAACATTTATATACATGATAATTCTAGGTACCAGCTATCACCATACCAAGTTGTTACAATATTTTGACTATATTCCTTATGCTATACATTACATCCCGGTTACTTATTTATTTTACAATTGGAAGTGTGTTTATATATATATATATATATATATTTTGTGAGGACATCTCTCATATTTATTGGTCAAATAGTTGTTAACAACAATAAATTTCTGTATAGGGGGGTCAATACTCAATGCACAATCATTAATCCACCCCAAGCCTAATTTTCATCAGTCTCCAATCTTCTGATGCATAACGAACAAATTCTTACATGGAGTACAAATTCTTACATAGTGAATAAGTTACATGGTGAACAGTGCAAGGGCAGTCATCACAGAAGCTTTCGGTTTTGTTCATGCATTATGAACTATAAACAGTCAGTTCAAATATGAATATTCATTTGATTTTTAAACTTGATTTATATGTGGATACCACATTTCTCTATCATTATTATTTTTATTAAAATGCTGAAGTGGTAGGTAGATACGAGATAAAGGTAGAAAACTGAGTTTAGTGTTGTAAGAGAGCAAAATGTAGATGATCAGGTGTGTGCCTGTAGACTATGTGTTAATCCGAGCTAGACGAGGGCAATAAACATCCATGTATGCAGAAGATTTCTCTCAGAACATGAGGGGGGAGGTTCTAAGCCTCACCTCTGCTGCTCCCCATTTTCTCACCAGATGGCCCCCTGCGACTGTGCCTGTCTTAGGTTGTTCCTCCCTTGAGGAATCTTACCCGTCTCTGGCTAACCAGTCATCTTCCGGGGCCATACAGGGAAATGTAAAGTAGAAACATCCTAGTTTTACAGGAGCCACATTTCCTGGAAAAATATGTAATAAGAATTTTGCTGCAGGAGTCGCTCTGGTATGTAATTATTATCCACTTAGCTCTCATTATTTTCATATTTCAAAATTTTTTAATACATTAAAGCATGAATAAATATATTACATAGTTTATACATCTTTTAATAGTTTTTTGTATTACTTATTTGGACCATAAAAGTTAAACTGTATATAATTGCTTTTAAAGAGAACATTGAACCGATCATGATATCATACTGTTTTTCAAAAACATATTTGATCTTTGTTAGTCAAATTGTTTCCACAGTGGTATGCTTGCATTAATATTTATGACATAATCAGTGCAACTTTAATGTTAATATTAAGCATATCATCAATTTTCTTCTCAAAATTAATAATTGGTATACATTCATGTGCTTTTAGATTAAGTGACATTCATTGCTTTTTCTGCTTTAAGGTAACATTATTGCATTCAGCTCTTTACTGTTTGGGAGGAGCATACTCCCATAGGAAGAAAAAGCTACCAAATATTCATAGTCTACTGTTTTCTGGTGAAAATGAGAATGAGATCCTACTACAGGGTTATGTTCCTTTTCACAAGTTATCTAAAAAGTAGGAAAGGGAGCTAGCAGAGTGCCTCAGAAAAAGAAGTCTGTGCAATGATTTCTCTGCCGGCCCATTTGTACAGTGGTTGACTTCCAGTAGCCCGTACAACAAAGTAAATTACCACTGACAGGTTAGACAGATTAAAATCAGTTTTGGTATGTACTTGTTACCATTACTAATAAAGACATATTGATGGACTAGAGAAATCTAAAACCAGTTCCAGGCGTTATTTTTTACCATGGCTAGAGAACAGACATTTCCTAAGGATCTGTTTTTATTCTCAGACCCTGCCTTTCTTTGGTCTTCCCGCAGCCAAAGTTTAGGAAAGGCCATGAGCAGTTCCCCAGGTCTTCAGTACTATTGTTAATTCTCCTTGAAAGCAATGTTCTGTTGCTGAGGACTAAGTTTTAGATTGTGTGTGCAAATAAAGCAGAAGATAAAAATTATTAAATATAAGTGGCTGGTTAGTGTGTGTGTTTTCCTGGTGCCATTCTTCAGACTTTAATTTTCATTGGAATTTGTGTAATAAAAATTTGTAAAGGAAAAGAAGTAATTTATGAGTTAAGCAAGAATGCTGTAAAAATGTCAGTATAAGATTAAAATGTGAATATGAAACTGAATTGTTTTTGTTTATGCCAGCAATGAAGCGTTTTAGTTTCAAAGCAGAACTGAGGGGAAGGTACAGAGATTATCCACAGGTCCCCTTCCCCCATGCCTGACTCCCCCATTGTCATCACTCACCAGGGTGGTATTTTGTTTCTTACCAAGGATGAACCTACATTGACCCATCAAAATTACCCAAAGTCTATAGCTTACCTTAGGGTTCAATCTTGATGTTGTACTTATTTGGGTTTGGACAGATAATGACTTGTATCCATCATTATGGTGGTATATAGAGGATTTTCACTGCCCCCAAATCCTCTGTGTTCTGCCTACTAATTGCTCCCCTCCCTGCCTGCCACCATGAATTTTTTTGTCTTCCCAGAAGGTTCATACAGTTGGAATGTAGTTGGAGTCATGTATTTGGATAGCATGGAGCCTTTTCAGACTGGCTGATTTAGTAATATGCATTTAAGGTTCCTCCATGCCTTTTCATTACTTGATAGCTCATTTCCTTTTCAGGATATTAATAGTACTGTTCTCCTGTCTGAAATGTACCGTGGTATACTTATCTGTTCATGTGCATAAATTGGAAATGACGCAAATGAGAACAGCAGTGCCTCCAGGGAGAGTATTAGTTTTCTGTTGCTACATGATTGACTGTCCTGGAACTTCACAGATGAAAACAGCACAGTTCTGTGGGTCAGAAATCTAGGAGCAGCTTAGCGGGTGTCAGCGAGGTCTGTAGTAATCTCGAGGTTCAACGCGGAGAGGGTTTACTCCCAAACGCAGTCATGTGGTATTGACAGACCTCAGAAATCTCTTTTCCAAGCTCAGTCACATGAGCCTCTTCAAAGGCCTACTTTATGACAGGGTAGCTGGCATCCCTCAGGGAATGAGACATAAAGTGCAAAATGTCCGCCTTTTTATACCTACCTTGGAAATGATGACCTATCACTTATGCTACATTCAGTTTATTAGAAACAAGTCAGTAAGCCCAGTGGAGTGGGAAAACACAGGACCTAAATACCAGGAGGCAGAGATCACTGGGACTCATTTTAGAGGCTGCCTGCTACAAAAAGAATCTAGACTTGATTATTAAAATAAAGATTAAAGGCATTTTGTTTAAAATAAGTCAAAGAAGCAAAACAATGTGGTGTTTAAGATTCTATTAGATATGCTAAGATAGCTGATATTGTCATTAAGCAAAAGTATTTTGAAATTAAACTTGTGTTTATTCATCCACATTTAATCAGTCTATTGTCTAAATGCTTATAATTCAACTACAGTTGCTTCTACATAGGTATCTTGGATACAGTGATACATTTTATAAATGAGTTTTACATAATTTTGATTATAGTAAATATTTTTTTAAATGAGTAGGATTCTTACTAAACTCTTTTTGTTTTTCCTTATATTTAGTATCCAGAGGGTTTATCCTTGGAGTCATACACTATCAGCATCGTACAGTTGCTTGGCTTTAATGTGGAATTAAGTTTTGACGATTCTGACACTTGTTATTGTTCAGTAGATGTTTGCACAATGTCACCAGAAGCACTGTAAGATTTTGTTTTTTTATTAAATAGATATTCTTTTTTAAAACATTTTTTTGGTTAGGAACTTTTATGTTTCTATTAACCAAACTCAAGTGATTGACAGTTATAGAACAATTTACCCCAAACAACTGCAGAATACATATTCTTTGCAAGCGCGGGTGGAACACGGACGAGAAGAGGCCCAATCCTTCCCCAGGCCTCTCCGTGCCTGGGGAAACCTCTGCCTCCTTCCTACATTCCAGAGTCTGGCTTGTGTATTCTTTTCTGGCCAGATTGAAAGTGCCCTTTTGATATGAAAAGCCATATGACTTGTGTAATTGCAGTGATTCTGCATAAAGTTAAATGCTTTGATATTTGCATTTAAATTGGCATTGTAGAACATAAGGATGAACAGCACAATTTACGTTAACAATTTAACTTACAAGTGCTTTTTTATTTAGGAAGACATTAAATTACAAATAAGTAACACCATGACCCATTGAGAGAGACTGCTGGAGAAGGGAAAAAGTTTTTTATTTTAGTAACATTAATAATACTTTTCCCCTGTTTTAAAAACAAGAGGCCCTGCATTTCCATTTTGCATTGGTTCTCATGAATTTGTAGCCAGTCCTGGTTGTTGCACATCACCATCAGCAAGACTTGGTAGCCCCACCATGTTTCATTTAAATCATCTTAGTGGGTATGTTGTATTATCTCATATTGGGTTTAATCTGCATTTCCCTTGAAGCTAATGATGATAAACATATTTCCATGCTTAATAGCTTTGCATACCTTCTTTGGTGAAGAGCCTACTGAATCTTTTGTCCTTTTTTTTTTTAAATAAAAATTGAGATTTCATGCTTTGGAATTGTAAGAGTTGTTTCCATATTCTGGCTATGAGTCTTTTACCAGATTCATGATTTTCAAGTATTTCCTCCTTATAATACCTTTTTTGTGTGAAAATGTTTTTAATTTTGATGAAGTATAATATATCTGTTTTTTCTTTTATGCATCAGGGTTTTATAGGTCTTATAATCAGTTATATAATATATTGAGTTAATTATTATTATGTGTTTAAGTTCATTTTTATTTTTGCCATTCTCCAATTATTTCAATACCACTTGTTCAAAAGCCCATCCTTTCCCCCAGTTAATTGCTATGGCACCTTTGTCAAATCAGCTGCCCATAGGTTGTGGATTTTTTATTAGAATCTCCATTGTAAATCTTTCCTCTGTAGGTCTTCCCTATGGAAAAGCACACTGTATTATTGTAGATTTATACTGAATTTTGAAATCAGGTAGAGCAAGTCCCCAAGTCTTTTCATCTTTTCAAAATTGTTTTGGCTATTCTAGGTCCTTTGTATTTTCATATACATTTTATTATTGGGTTTCCAATTTTTCTGAAAACTTCTGAGATTTTGACAAGGATTGTATTGTCCCATTGCATCTTAACAATATCGAGTCTTTTGACTGAATATGGCATATGTCTACATTTATTTAGGTCTCCTTATTCTTAGCAAAATACTGTTTTTTGCAGTTCACCAGTCTTGTATTTGTTTTGTTAAATTTATCCTAAAGTATTTTATTTTCTTACTATTGTGAGTAGAATTGTTTTCTTAATTTTATTTTCAGATTGTTCATTGCTAAGACACAGGAGCATAATTGATTTGTGTATGTTCACCTTATGTGCCACAAACTTGCTAAACTCTTTAGAAATTCTAGGAGATTTTACTTGCTACTTAATATTTTCTATGAACACAATCTTATCATCCATAAATAAGAACAGCTTTATATTTTCCTTTCCATCTATTCCCTTTTTCTGGCTTTTTTACCATCTTTTTTAGTGTTTTATTTGTATACCCTATAAAAAAACAAATTTATTGAGGTACTATTTGTCCACAATAAAATCACTCTGCTTACAGCTCTCTGTCAGGACTCTGTCAGGGAAGGACTCCTGCTGTGCCTCTCTCATAATGTAGCACCATGAACAGATTTTTAATTGAAAAATGTTTCATTATGGAGATCAAAGCTCTAAAATATGCTATTAAAGTCAATACAAACATGTTCACATTTACAAACCAAATACAAAAATGTCATGAAATGGATAAAAATTATAGTAAATACTGATGCCAAAAATTTTTAATTCAATTATTTGGCTCTGGGAAGATAAATAAGAATAACACAGGTCCTATGTTTAAAGGTGAATAATAGGTCTTGTTTAAAAAAGGAATAGATGGGAAAAAAAAAAGATTTTGGAAATTTCTTTCATTTCATGATTTCCATGAAAAATGCTCTTTAAATCTTTCTTCAAAATGCCGTGCATTAGGAGACATGAAGAGATACTCAGTAATAACTTTTGTTATACCCATGTTTTTTGTATTTCAGGCAATCTGGGGGTGTCAAGGATTTTAGCACCTGTAGCTTAGATGACTCTAAATATTTTGCTTCACATTCTGGCCTTGGATGTATTCATCACATTCTTCCTGATATACCAGTTTATCAACAAAAACCAAGGAGCATATGTGGCAATGGAATATTGGAAGAGGGAGAACAATGTGATTGTGGAAATGTAGAAGTTCATAGGAATTAAAAAAAAACTTTTTTAACTTCCTGTATGTATAATAGATGGAAAAGAAGACAAAGATGTTGTCTTTGGAAATGACCTTCTTTGGGAAAGATGGAAGCCTTTAAGTCTCCTTATTTTGCTCTTTTTCACAGTAGAGACCGATAGTCCTTTAGATAATGTTTGTCTTCAGATATTGCCTTCTCACATTCTTTAGTGTATGCATCAGCTCCAAATTTATAGTTAGTGACCACAAAGATTATCCAAGGATTTGAAGAAATTTACCTTTAACAATGAACAAACAAAAATAGACATGAACATCTAAAGACCGTACGTAGACCATTACTGATGGGACAGCAAAATGTGTTGTTTGCTAATACATGGAGAAAAAGTTTTCTATTGATGGGTGATCCAATTAAAAATCTTTTTAAAAGTGAAATCTATCATGTGTGGAAAATATAAAAATGTAGAATTGGATCAAATTAAAACAGATGAAAGGTGACAGAGACACTATAGACAACAAAGTGAAGTAAGTAGTCATGTGAAAACTGTCAGATAGCAATTGTAAAATATGGAATATATTATACATAAATACATTTAATATATATTCTTATACATATTTTATGTCATTATATATTTGAACTATTGTTCAATATATATTTAATCCATGAGTAATCTATAACACATCATTAATACTTTAATATAGCATATAGATATATTGTATATTTTAATATATAAAATGTTTTCTGATGTTTGATTTTATATATAAGTACATATGCATATTATTTAATGGCACTAGAGTACTTCTAAAAGAAGAAAGAGGCCAGAGAACAGTTTACTTTTGAAAAACTGCGGCTGGAATAGATAAGAACTGTGAATTTATATTTTCCTAGCCTAAGGGTGCTCCTCCACTTTCATGGCTATGACAGAAGTAAATGGCTGTGAAAAATCGCAGCTCAACTGACTCAGTGTAGCAAAGAACAGGGTTCAGGGACAAGGAACCACTGGAAATTTAAAAGGAAAATGCCGACAGTGAGAGAACTGTGAAAGTGGCAACACCTAAAATCTGATTATTAACTGTACAAATACTTGGCTGACTGCTAAAATGTGCATGGACCAGAAATACCCTGTGAGGCAAAAAAGAGGGGTGAGACCTTGAAAGACAGGTGCAACAGGTGATCTCTGTGAGTTCGATAATTGTTTTACAGAATATTTTCTGACCATGTGCAACTCAGACAGAAGAAATCTGAAGCCTTATTGGTTTCAGATTTCAAAATATAGAGCCTGAGACTGGCAATGTAACTGGAAACTAAAGAGGAATCTTCAGAAGCAAGGAAAATACAGAAAGATTGTACTCTGAAGTCTAAGTGCCGTCTACCTACATCTGTGGCCAAATGCCAGGCTACTTCAGGAAATAAGGTTATAAATTCATCAGTTGGAAGACATATAAATTGAGGAGAGATTGCTGGAAATTGCAGGGGAGATACAGTTCACAGTTTATGCCCAGATAACTTAACTTACTACGGTCATCATATCATTTTATTTATAACATCCAACTTGTTAAACAAAAATTATGGGACATTCTGCAAACAGGGAAATGTGTACCATATTCAGGAAAATAAGCAGTTAAGGGAAACTGACTCTGAGTCTAGGATACTACAGTTAGCAGATGAAGACTTCTTGGTAGTTATTTTGTATATATTAAGAGAATTAAAGGAAATTATGCTCACATAAGGAAAAATTATCCTAATGAGTGTGTAACTCACTAAGGGAATTTCAACAGATAAGTATTAACTATAAAAAATATAAACTTAAAATCCAGAAGTGAAAAGAACAATAATGATGTGAAAAATTAGTTGGAAGTTCTCCAAAGAAGATGGAATATCAGAAACCAAAAGACATGAACTTGACAACAGAAAAATGAGAGTCATATAAACTGTGGAGCAGAGAGAAAAAAGGGTGAAGAAAAATGAAGAAACTCTGACAGACATGAGAGGGAATATTAAGTGGAAAAACAGGTCTAATTAGATTGCAAGATAAAGAAAAGAGAGACTATGGCAGGAAAAAAATTTGCAGGAACATGCTGATTTTTTTCCAGATTTGAGAGAAAACATTTACTTACAGATTCAAGATGCTCATCAAACTACAAGCAGATACATAGATAACCACTTTTATGCACAGGATAAAACCCTCCAAAGCCCCAAGATAAAGAGACAAATCTTGATTGCAGCCTAAAAAAGGCATATTAGATACAGGACACAGGGATACAAAATATGGGTGACTCCTCATCACAAAAAGTGGAGGTCAGTACACCTAAGAATGACAAATTAAAGGTGCTGAAGGAAGAAGTTACCAATCAAGAATATTATACCCAAATACATTATCTTTTAAAGTGGAAGCAAAGTTGTTTTCAGTTAAGCAAAAGCTGAGACAGTATGTCACCAGTAACTTGCACTACAAGAAATTCTTAGAATTCAGAGTTCTTCAGCCTGAAGGACCAAGGCAGTAGACCAGTGTGATTACAGAAAGGAAGATGAGCACAGAAATGGTAAATATGTGAGTAAATATAAGTAATTATATGTATGCTTTTCCTTTTCTGCCCTTAATTTCACGAACTACATTATATACATGTACATCTATGTATAGGCATGAATGTGTATAAGGATGATACATACATCCATATACACAAACATACACCTGCATATATGCACACATACGTGAGTATATATCTATCTATACAGTAATGATGATAACACTAAAGACAGAAGGGTTAATTGAAATACACTCTTGTGAGGTTTCTTTCATTTACTTGACAAAATAAGTACTAATCCTAAGTAGATTATGGAATAGCAAGATACTTACTGTAAATTCCAGAGAAAATATTGAAATATTATGCAGGGAGGTATAGCTAAAAAAACCAATAGAGAAATTAAAATGAAATTTTAAACATATTTCACTAACAAAATAAGGTGAGAAAGGAAGAATAGAGGAACAAAGGATGAGACAAATAGGAAACACACAGCAAAACAACAGATTGAAATGCACACATATTAATTATTATACTAAATGTAATTAGGCCAAATACTCTGATCAAAAGGCAGAGGTTGTCAGACTAGATAAAAACCAAGAACCAATTACATGCTATCTGTAAGAGGGAGATTTTAAGCCCAAAAAAATGCCTTGTAAAGTAGAAAACAAAAGAAGGTAAAAGGATATAACAAGGAGCAGTACATATAAGAGAGATACAGTGACAGTATTAATGTAAAAAAGATAGTAATGCTTCAAAATGATAAAAAATAGATAAGGAAGGTAAAACAATAAATACATGTACATTTATAAAAATACATTTACACACACACATATCAGATCTTAAAATTTCATGAAGTAATTGCTAACGAACTAAAGGGAGAAACTGAAAAATCCACTCTCATATTTGGAGATTTATTTCACATTTTTCAGTAACTGGTAGAACCACCAGAAACAAAAATCAGAATGTAGAAGACCTGGACAGTACTATAAACTACATTAATATAATTGATACTTGAATCACTATATTTAACAAGTATAAACATTTTTTTCAAGTGTACTTGAAATATTCATCAAGATAGATTATTCTGTGCATGAAATAAATCTCAATATATTTATTTTGTGTTAAGAATTAAATTAGAAATCAAGAATAAGATATCTTGAAAATCCCCAAATGTTTAGAAACTAAACTATCACTTCTAAACTAGGCATCTAAATGGTCTGTATGTCAGAGAAGAAGTCAAAAAGGTAATTGGAATGTATTTTAACTGCATGCACATGAAAACATGCCATATCAAAATCTTTTAGATTCAGCTAAAATTGTGTTTTAAGGAAAATCTACAGCTTTAAATGCTTATATCAGAGATGAGGAAAGATCTAAAATCAATTACTTAGAATGCTATTTTAGGGAAATAAAATGCTAATCTAAATTAAATCAGCATTAAGTAGAAAAAAAGACTGACAACGCTGAAAGCAGAAATCAATGAAGTAGAAACCAGAAAATGAAAACCAATGAAAATAAAAGCTGGTGCTTTGAAAAAAATCAATACCCTTGATAAAACTCACTGTGCTAATCAAAGAACAATGAGACAAAAAACAAATTACCAGTATCAGGAATGAAAGAGGGATATTACTACATATCCTACATGTGTTAAAAATAAGGAATATTAACTATATTGTAAATAAACTTGGCAATTTAGGTGAAAACTGGCAAGTTTCTTAAAAGACACAAATTATCATAACATGTAAGAAAATTTGAATAGCTCTATATTTAGTGAAGAAATTAAGTTTGTAATTAAAATATTTTTCACAAAGAAACTCCAAACCCATCTTATTTTGTTAGCAAATTTTACAAGGAGACATATAAGGAAGAAATAGTGACAATTATACACACATCTTCTTAGATAATAGATGAAGGAAGCATTTTACAACTCATTTCATAAAGTATTGTTCAGAACTCATAACCAGAGAAGATAATTAAAAGAAAAATCACACCAATATCCCTCATGAACAACATATAAATGGGTTGGGTTAATATGTCTTGATTAAGAGGGGTTCATCCCAGGAATACAAGGTTTAACATTTGAAAGTCATTCAATGTAATTCACTGTTATAACAGAATAGATGAAGAAAGAAAAACATTTGAGAAAACTTAGCACCAATAAACTCTCTCAGCACCCTAGGAATGGAGGAGAACATCCTCACCCTAATAAAGCACGTCTCTAAAAAACCTACAACTACCATGGTGGTGAAGGATTCAAATTCCTCTAATATCTTCAACTGGGCAGTGATGTTTGCTTTCAACGCTTCTGTGAAACGTTGTAGTGGATGCTACACCCACTCCACTAAGGCAAGATCAAACAAACAAACATAATGATTAGAAGGGAAGAAGTAAAAACTGCCTTGAATCAAACTCATCTTGACCACATGATAATAGAATTCTTAAGCAATCTCCCCAAAAGAGCTACTATAACTAGTGAATGTAAGCCACATGATACAAGGTCAATATACAAAATTCAATTGCATAAATGTATAAGCAATAAACAAATGGAAATCAAAATAAAAAGTACAGTTCCATATACATTCTTCCAAGAAACATGAAATAGAGAGAAATATAACAATATTTGCAAGACCTGTACCATAACAACTTAACATTGCTCAGAGAAATGAAAGAAGGTTGAAATGAGTGGAGGAGACAAATCCATGTCATGGATTCAGAGACACAATGTTAAGATGTCAGTGCTACAAAAATCGACCTACACATTCAATACAATGCCAATCCAAACCCCAGCTATCTTTTTGTAGAAATTAGCAAGCTGATACTATAATTTATATGGAAATGCATAGAACCTAGAATAGACAAAGGAATTAAAGGGAAAAGAACAAAGGTGGAGCGCAAACACTAATTTTCCATAAATTTCAAATTTTTCTCTAAAGCTAAAGTAAGACAATGTGGTATTAGTTAAAGCATAAAGATATATCCTGATGGAACAGTATAGAGAATCCAGATAGAAGATGATATTTATGTGGTCTATTGACTTTTTACCAATATGTGAAAGGAATTCAAGGTAAATAAATTATTTTCAACAAAGGTGTTGAATGAACTGAAAGATCCATGTAAATAAAATACACCTTGACCACTCACCATGCACAAAATTAACTTGAAATGAATTAAAGAACTAAATACAAAAGGTGAAATTCTAAGGGTTTTAGTATAAAACAAAGGAGATGATCTTTTTGACTTTGTGGTAGGCAAAAGTTTCTTGGATATTGTAAATAAGAACGAAGTTTCAAGAAAAGTGGTAAATTGTACTTCATGAAACTTAGAAACTTACACTCTGTTAAAAATAAAATGGCAACCTCTAGAAGGGGGGAAATATTTCCAATTCATATTTATTCAGATATACATGAATATATATAATAAATCTATTCAAAAGACTTATTAAAATACATTAAAAAAGGCAATCTTTCATTTCTCTGAGCAATGTTAAGTTTTTATTGTACAGGTCTTGCAAATATTGTTATATTTATTTCTTTCATGTTTCTTGAAAGAATGAATGTATATGGAGCTGTACTTTTTATTTTGATTTCCATTTGTTTATTGCTTATACATTTATGCAATTGAATTTTGTACATTGACCTTGTATCTGGTTTCACGTCTGTCCTATGTGAAGTTTGGAAGTCACCAGTCCTTACAAGTAAAAAGCTAAACACATTGAAAAAAGCAACTCTTTTTAGATCAATCAGAGAAGTGAGGTTACAGAGTAAACCACTGCCACCCAAATTGGAAAGACTGATAGATGAACACAGAGGACTGAGCAACAACCTACAAGGTGAAACCTTTTGTGAACCTGTGCCTGGGTAGGAAAACCTGACCTGTAATTGATAAATTGCTGGAGACTCAATATGGACAAGTCTGAGAGTTAAAAACTCCAGGGGGACCCGGTCATAGGTAGGCCCCCCCACTTCTGTGAGTTTTCTCTCCCAGAGTTCGAACTGCTGTCACAGTAAATATTGGAGAAAAATCTTCTCATGCTTCAGCAAAGATAGGGAAGAAGGAAGCATTTTTGAAATAGCTAAAGGAGTCTATTCTAAAAGGGCTTGTCCTTAAAAATACAAAGTTGCATTGAAAAAAGAAGTAACCAAACATTTGATTAAAAGAAACAGTATGGAAGAAACTAACAAAATATTTAAATTTTGAGCACATGAGTCAATATGTGATGTAATGAAATTTTTAGAAGTTCTGCCTTTGGTCAAGCCATTGATTGAAAATACCAATAAAAATAAGCAAAAACAAAAAAAGACAACACCAGGAAATTCAAAACTTCTGCATCATTTAGAGCAAACATGCTACTGAAGACAAGCTGATTGAACGCATTGAATCTTACAAAATACAAATAAGTACGGGGCCGGCATCCCAGTGACATCAGAAGTCTGGACAGCTCAGCCTGGCTTCTGGGACCACTTTCTTTAGGGTAGGGGGTTTGGGGTTTTGCCGTCTCAGAGAAGCTGAGGGCCTGAATGTTGCTTTTGACAACTTCACATCAGAGAAGCTCTATATGTGAACAGGTTTGGCTTATACAATTTAGTATAAAAGCAAGAGCATAAAATGTTTAAAGTGCATGGTAGTTATATATTAATGACTATTTCCTTCAAGGTTTCAGATCCACAGTAGTATGTTAATATTATTCAGATTATATGAAATGTAGTGAAACAACATGTTTCTTTCTTTCTTTCTTTCTTTCTTTTTTATTGAAGGGTAGTTGACAACAGTATTACATTACATTAGTTTCAGGTGTACAACACAGTGATTCAACATTTATATACATGATAATTCTAGGTACCAGCTATCACCATACCAAGTTGTTACAATATTTTGACTATATTCCTTATGCTATACATTACATCCCGGTTACTTATTTATTTTACAATTGGAAGTGTGTTTTTATATATATATATATATATATATTTTTTTGTGTGTGTGTGTGAGGGCATCTCTCATATTTATTGGTCAAATAGTTGTTAACAGCAATAAATTTCTGTATAGGGGGGTCAATACTCAATGCACAATCATTAATCCATCCCAAGCCTAATTTTCGTCAGTTTCCAATCTTCTGATGCATAACGAACAAATTCTTACATGGAGTACAAAATCTTACATATTGAATAAGTTACATGGTGAACAGTGCAAGGGCAGTCATCACAGAAGCTTTCGGTTTTGTTCATGCATTATGGACTATAAACAGTCAGTTCAAATATGAATATTCATTTGATTTTTAAACTTGATTTATATGTGGATACCACATTTCTCTATTATTATTATTTTTAATAAAATGCTGAAGTGGTAGGTAGATACGAGATAAAGGTAGAAAACATAGTTTAGTGTTGTAAGAGAGCAAATGTAGATGATCAGGTGTGTGCCTGTAGACTATGTGTTAATCCGAGCTAGACGAGGGCAATAAACATCCATGTATGCAGAAGATTTCTCTCAGAACATGAGGGGGGAGGTTCTAAGCCTCACCTCTGCTGCTCCCCATTTTCTCACCAGATGGCCCCCTGCGACTGTGCCTGTCTTAGGTTGTTCCTCCCTTGAGGAATCTTACCCGTCTCTGGCTAACCAGTCATCTTCCGGGGCCATACAGGGAAATGTTAAGTTGGTAAGTGAGAGAGAAGCCTTATTAACAACATGTTTCTTATACAAATTAGCAAATGAGATGTTGATTTCTATAAATCTCACATAAAGAACAGTATTAGTGAAAATGAATTTAAGAAAACGCCATAATTTGTAAAGAAATTCTGTGATGTAGTTTCATTTGATGACGCCTAGTCATACATGATTGACACAGCATTTGTTTCCAGAATTGTACGTATAAAGACTGCTGTGACCCTGCAGAGTGTGTACTGAAAGTCGACAAAGACTGGTTCTGGGGAATGCTGCGCAAAAGATTGCAAGGTAAGAGGCAATCTGTATTTTATAATAGCTCAGGATAAAATTTCTTGAAATTCTGCTTCAAGGAGACAAAAAACATGTCAATACCGTATTCAGCTTTAGCCATTATATTACATCTTGAAACATTGGACCCACTCACTCCTTTCAGTAATCTGTCACTTCTGGGGCTTTCATGGACATTATGCCTGATGACTGTTCTCTCCTGATTTGACTTCTCAACGCTGTACCTCGTTACAAATCTGTCATACCCATCGAGATTTCTGTATCACCAACATACATCTGGAGCAGCCCTCTGGAGGTTTTACTTTCTAATACCCTACCTCACATGGGGTCAAGAAGTTACATTTATTCTTTCCACTGGCTAAATTCTCTTCACTGTCTTCTGGTAAAATCCTATGTTCCTTTGCACTTTTCACTTACTGTTACAATCATTCAGTTCTTCTTTATTGAAAGCATTTAAAGAATTCATGAATAAATTTCCCACCCCTAGAACAAGTCACTGGAATCCTAAGGAAAAAAGAAACTCCTGGACAAGGTATATGGCAAACATCCATAAGATTAGAGGAAGAATATGTTTTATTTAAGAAAAAATTTCCCAAACTTTATTGAGACAAAATTGACATACACATTGTGTCAATTTAAGGTGTACAACATAATGATTTAATATAAGTATATATTGCAAAGTGATGAAAGCAATAACATTACTTGTGCATCCATTTCACTGAGCAAGAACGTTTAAGATTTACTATCTTAGCAACTTTCAAGTATATAATACATTATTGTTAACTGTGTGTTAGATCCCCAGACTTTCTCACGTAATAGCTGAAAGTCTGTATCCTTGACCAATCACTTCCTGCTTCCCCACCTAGCAGGCCCTGGCAACCACCAATCTACTCTCTCTGTGTTGATGAGTTTGGCATTTTTTCATCCCACACATAAGTGAGATCATTCAGTATTTGTATTTCTCTTGCATGACTTATTTCACTTTTTATATGCCTTCAAGTTTCATCTTTGTTGAGAATGGCAGGATGTCCTTTTTCATGGCTGAATATTATTCCACTGCATGTGATATATATTATATGTAATATATATATTACTTTCACTGATGGAAACTTAGGTTGTTTCCATATGTTAACTTGTGAGTAATGCTGCAATAAACATGGGGGTGCAAGTAACTCTTCAAGATATTGGTTTTATATCTCCCAGATACACGCCTAGAAATGAGATTCTGGATCAATGGTAGTTTTATTTTTCAAATAATATTAAATTTATACATAGATTAATATTTATTAAGTTAAAATTTATATCTATAAATAGAATAAAATGAAATAGGATTTTACAATTGTTGTTTTCATAATTTCTTTGTAAATGTATAGAAATGCAGTGATTTTTTTACTTTGGTTTTGTATCCTTCAGCTTTACTGAATTTGTTTATTAGTTCTAGCAGGTGTTATTTTTATTGCTCTTTTAGGAATTTCTTTATATAAGAGCATGTCATCTGCAGAAACAGTTTTACTTCTTCTTTTCTGATTTGGATGCCTTTTACTTCTTTTTTATCTAGTTGCTCTGGCTAGGACTTCCAGGACTATGTGGAATAGAAGCAAGAATGGACACTTGTCTTGTTTCTGATCTTAGAAGAAACTTTTTCAGCTTCTCATATGAAGTATGATGTTCCCTAAGGCTTGTCATATATGGCCTTTTTTATGTTGAGACATGTTCTATAGCCAAATTGTTGAGCGCTTTTGTCATGAAGGGGTGTTGAATTCTGTAAAATGCTTTTTCTGCATCGCTTCAAGGGATTACATAATTTTTACCCTTAATTCTATTAATGAAGTACACCATTTTTTGATTTCTGTATATTGAATCATCCTTGCATCCCAGGGATAAATCCCACTTGATCATGGTATATGATCCTTTTAATGTGCTGCTAAATTTTGTGTGCTAGTATTTTGTTGAGAATTTTTGCATTTATACTCTTCAGGGGTACTGACCTATAATTCTCTTCTCTCTGTCTTTGGTATCAGGACACTGTTGTTGCTGCCTCTTCAATTTTTTGGAAGAATTTGAGGAGAATTAGCATTAATTATTTACATATTTCATAGAATTCACCTGGGAAACAGTCTGGTCCTAGAATTTTCTTCACTAGGAGGTTTAAAAACAAATTCAATCTCTTTAGTTGTGATTGGTCTCTTTAAGTTTTCCATTTCTTCATGATTCAGTCTTGGTAGGTTTTCTGTTTCTAGGAAGTTATCCATTTCTTCTAGGTTATGAAATTTGCTGCCATGTAGTAGCCTCATATGATCCTTCATGTTTCTGTGCTGTCAGTTTTAGTGTCTTTTTCCTTCATGATTTCATCATTTTGAGTCCTGTCTCTTTCTTTTGGTTAGTGTAGCTAAAAGTTTGCTATTTTGTTTATCTTTTCAAGAACTCTTAGTTTCATGGATATTTTTCCCCGTTGTCTCTGTAATTTCTGCTTCATTTATTTCTGTTCTGATCTTTGTTATTTCCTTCCTTCTACTAACTTGGGCTTAGTTTGTTCTTTTTTAATTCCTTTAGGTGTAAAGTTAAGTTGTTCATTTGAGATCTTTCTTTTTTCAATATAGGCATTTATAACTATAAATTTACATCTTTGAATTGCTTTTACTGCATCCCATATGTGTTGGCATGTTTTTGTTTTTGTTTATTGCAAGATACTTTCTGGTTTCCCTTTTATTTCTTCTTTGCTCTGTTGGTGGTTCAAGAGTGTGATGTTTAACTTCCAAATTTTGGGACTTCTCCAGTTTTCCATCTGTAACTGGTTTCTAGTTTCATACCATTTTGGTTGGAAAAGACAGTAAATATCATTTCAATATTTTAAGTTTCTTAAAACTTGCTTTGTGGGCCAACATATATGTTCTAGCTTGGAGAATGTTTCATGTGTGGTTGAGAAGAATGTGTATTTTTTTCTTATTTGACATAATGTTCTATATATGTCTTAAAGGTCCATTTGGTCTGTAATTTTATTCATGGTCACTATTTTCCGATTGAATTTTTCCAGTTGCTCCATCCAATGTTGAAAGTATGGAATTAAAGTTCCTTACTATTATTGTCTACTTCTCCCTTCAGTCTGTCAATATTTGTTTTAACTTTTTAGGTGTTCCAATATTTGGTGTACATATAGTTATAAGGGTTTATTCCCTTGAAGAACTGACCTCTTTACCAATATATAATGACTTTATTTGTCTTTTATGACTGATTATACTGAAAGTCTACTTTATCTGATGTAAGTAAAGCAAAGCCTACTCTCTTTTGGTTACCATTTTCATGGAATGTCCTTTTCTTCCCTTCCTTTTCAGCCTAGGCATGTCCTTAAAGCTAAGTTGAATTTCTCGTAAGCACCATATTGTTGGATCTTGTTTCTGATCCATTTGCCATTCTATGTCTTTTGTTCAGCAAAAAACATTTATATTTTAAGTAATTGTTGATAGGTAAGGACTTTTTATTGTTATTTTGTTTGTTGTTTTCCTTTTTAAATTTTTTTCCTTGCTTCATCTCTTGCTGTCTTCCTTTATGATATTTTTGTAGTGGTATGCTTTAATTCATTTCTCTGTGTCTTTTGTGTATCTACTATAGATTGCTTCTTTGTGATTATCATGAAGCTTATATAAAACATTTTTATAGACATGACAGTCTACTTTAAGCTGAAAACAACATACCTTCAATCACACACAAAAGCTCTACATTTTACATTCTCTTCCCACACATTTTATGTGCTGTTATACTTTGTCTCTTTTTTATATTGTACGTCCTCTTACAAATTATTGTAGCAATATTACTGTATAATACTGTTGTCTTTTAACCTTTGTGCTAGAGATAAAAAGTTATTGCAACCATTATAGCACTAGGGTATTCTGAATTTGACTATATTTTTACATTTGCCAGTGAGTTTTACACTTGCATATGTTTTCATGAGTTAGTGTCCTTTCATTTCAATTTGATGAACTCCTTTTAAGACAGGTCTAAAGGTGATGAACCCCCTTAGCTTTTATTCATGTGGGAATGTCTTTATCTCTTAATTTCTGCAGGACTGTTTTGCCTGGTATAGTTTTATTGGTTGGCAATTTTTTCCTTTCAGTATTTTGAATATATCATCCCACTCTGGGTTTGCATGATTTCTGCAGAGAAATCCACTGAGAGCCTTCTTGGTTCCTTTGTATGTTATGAATAATTTTTTTCTTGCTGCTCCAAAATTTTTCCTTTGACTTTTAACTTTTTGATTTTAATTTGTTTTACAGTAATCTTCTTTGAGTTGTTCTTGACTGGGTTTTTTTAGCTTTCTGTTCCTGGCTATCCATATCTCTCCAAAGATTTGAGAAATTTTCAGCTATTATTTCTTTAAATAATCTTTCTGCTCCTTTCTCTGTTTTTTCCTTCAGGGACTCCCATGATATCAATATCATTTGCTTGATGATGTCCTATAACTCCTGTAGGCTTTCTTCACTCTTTTTTCTTTTTGTTCCTCTAACTGGCTAATTTCAAATCAATAGTATTCCAGTTTACTAATTCTTTCTTCTGCAGGAGTGATTCCTTTGTTGAATTCATTTACTGAGTTTTTCCTTTCTTTTAACTGTCATCTTCAATAAAGGATTTTTGTTTGGCTCCTTTTTTGTGATTTCTAGTTCTTTAATTATTTTCTTGTATGTTTCCCTGATTTCACTTAGTTGTTTGTGTTCTCTCGCATTTCACTGAGATGATTATCTTGAATTTCTCTTGAATTTTTGTAAGGCAATTCATAGATCTCCTCTTTGCGGCTGATTACTGGAGCTCTGTTAGTTTCCTTTACTGGTACCATAGTTGCCTGATTCTTTTTGATCCATGCAGTCTTGGGTTGGAGTCTGTGCAGCTGACCAAGCAAACAACTCTTGGTTGGAGCCCATTTACAAGGTCGTTTTCTGGATCTGCAGTTGATGATCTTGTTACAAGGGTCTTATGCAGGCGTGGTCCCTGTCTGGTTCCTGGGTATATGGAACTCCCTTCAGTGCCTTGTTTAGTAGTCACACTCAGACAAGGGTCTGCTTCAGGGTCCACAGCTGGGTACTCAGACAGTGGCTCGTTATCACATTTGTGGATGGGTGTGACTCCTAGGAGGGCTCCTGCCAAGGTGGATCCCTGTGTAGGTGGGATAGACCCTGACCTTTGAGTGGCTGGAATTGAGTCCCAGGGCTGTTTTAGTGTCTACAGTCTAGATTGAGGTTTGCAGATCTGGCTCTGGAGGCACAGATAGGTATGTATCCTGCCAGGGCCCTGGGTGGGCTCGACAGCTCTCTGCCTGTGGCTCCAGGGGCTTGATCCAAGTATGGGGCCATGCTGGGGTCTTCTTAGGCACAGT
Organism: Manis pentadactyla; assembly: GCF_030020395.1. Classification (NCBI taxonomy): domain Eukaryota; kingdom Metazoa; phylum Chordata; class Mammalia; order Pholidota; family Manidae; genus Manis; species Manis pentadactyla. The sequence goes on from NC_080025.1 coordinate 29,059,071, forward strand.
CTGGAACATCTCCTGCTAGGTCCCTGTGATATCAGTGATGCTGGTGAAATACGGCTGGTAGGAGTTGAAGCTGTCCCCTGAAGTTGGGCCCTTTTTTGACCTTCAGGAGCACAGGTGGGAATGTGTCCTGCTGATTCCCTGGTCCAGCAGATCTGCTGATAGAGTAGCTGTGAGGAGGCTGGAGTCAAGTATAGGACCCTTTCAGGATCTCCAGGGCCATAGACAGGAGGGTCTCCTGCTGGGTATCTTTGCTAGCAGGACTGTTAGTAGACTGTGGCTGAGAGGAGGCTGGAACATAATATGGGGACCCTTCTGGACTCTCAGACGCAGAGGGCGTGGTCCCTGTTTGGTCCCAGGGCGAGTAGGACTGTTTGGGGTGCCTGTGAGGGGGCTAGAGCTGAGTATAGGCCCTGTCCTGGGTCTACAGTGTTGTGGATAGGATTGTCTCTTGCTAAGTCCCTGTGCCTGCAGAACTGACTGACCGTAAACTGTTGCTCATAGGGGCTAGAGCACAGTTACATGGTACTTTCGAAATCAACAGTCAAACAAAGTTTGGTGTGCTTACCTCCAAATACTCAGGGACTGCAGCTGACTCACAGGCCACTTCACAGCCGCTTCTGGGACTGGGGTGTGTGTGCCTGGTACTTGAGGCACGGATGGATGTGACTCTTTGTTGGTCCCTTGGCATGTGATGCTTGTAGCAGGATCATTGCCAAAAAGGGCTGTAAGCTGAGTCCTCAGGGGTAAGGAGCCATTTCTGGGAATAAAGACCGTGCACAGTTAGTCAGTGGCTGCCTGGGTGAGGGCTTGCCTTTTCAAATTGGCTCTCCTCAGTCTTAGACTCCTCAGGGTTTCAACATCTCCTACCTGGATTGCAAAGCTCCCACAAAGGCACTTTTTTTCTGTAGCAATCTAGTGTTGTTAAGGGGATATATGAGCAGAAAATCCTTATTTTGCCACCTTGTACTGTTGCTCTTTGAATATACTTTTAAAATTAAGCTACAGGATCCAGAGGTACCAAGAATCTGGGTGTAGCTTTGTTGGGTCCTCTGGCTCAGGATCACCCACAACCGGACTGAAAATCATTGAGGATATAGAATACTTTTCCCACACTGTCAAACGACTTGACCAAACTGACATTTAATGAACATTCTACCCAGCAATAGCAGAATACCCATTATGTACAAGCACACATGGAACATCTTTGAGAATGACTGTGTGCTAGACCATGAAACAAGTCTCAATATCTTAAGACTGAAGTAATACAGACTTTATTCTCTGGTGGCAACAAAATTAAATTAGAAATCAACAAATGAAGGAAATTTAATAAACCACAAGTATTATGAATTATACACCACATTTCTCAATAATCAATGTATCTAAGGATCATTGAAATATTTTGAACTGAATGAAAACTAAAAAACAACACATCAAAATGTCTGGCATGCACTTGAGGTAGTGCTTAGAGGGGAATTTTTAGCTTTCGATACCTATATTAGGAAACAAGAAATAAATCAATAATCTAAGCTTGTTCCATAAAAATCTATACAAATTAGAACAAATTAAATCTGAGGCAAATTAAATTCAAGATTTATTTTGTTAGTGTTTTGATTCCTTATGTTCCTTGAAGCCTGGCACTGATATCTTTACATTTGAAGAAGTAGCTCTCTCCTCCAGTGTTCACCAACTGGCTTTGGGAGAGAAAAAAGCCAGTCATCAGTCAGCCCGGCTAGGGTTTTTGGGGCTCCCTCAGGCCTTTTCTCTGGGTATGCTTGCTCCACTATTTTTATTCTCTCATGGGAGTGGGGTGAAGCTTAAGACTGTGTGTCTTCTCTCAAACACTGAGCCGGTCTGAGTGCAGAGAACCTTCCATTTATTTTCCTAAGGTATTACCGTGGAGTGTTCAAGATCATGGAACTTCTCCCAGTTCAGCAGAGCCACCCAGCTGCTGATTGTCTGAAGGATTGTGCACTGCTTTTGTGTGTACAATCTGGTGGTGAGCACAGGGTGCTGACTACAGGGTGCGTGTGTGTCAAGTGCTGCAGGCTGTTGGGTGGTTGTAGGTGAACACTGGTGAGGTGTCCAGTTGGTTCAAGGGTGTGGCTCTTGCTGGAATTTGTGAGTTAATAGACTACATAGCTGGTTGGTATAATCTACACATTTGCTGTGAGTCCCTGTCCCATTTCCCTACTCCTCTGTGTCCCCAGACTATTCAACTGTGCCAGTTCCCCCAAAGTTCTGGGTAGGATGAGACAAAAGTGGGCCTCCTGGGTGGTGTTTCACAGCGCTGGGGAAACTAGGCTCTCATATCCCTTTTACTTTCCCCTCTCAGAGAAATTATGGGCCAAGAAGGTCTCTCTTGGCATTGAGTGTGCCACCTTGGGGGAGGGGTGATGTGGATAAAATGAAACCTTTCCTCTTACCACCTTCAATGAAGCTACTCTCAGATTTTTTGCTTCACCAGGGGACTGGAATCTTTCAGTTGGATTCCCAGCTCCCATAAAAGTATTCTTATCCATAGTAGTTGCTAAAATAGGTGTTTCTGTGTGGATACACAGCCTGGAATCTCCTGTTCTGCCATATTGTTGATGTCACTCTCCTCTTCTTTTCATTACTGTACATATTTTAATTCTTCATATTAAGTGTAACTTTAATAAAATTAACTAACCTACCAGCAGAATCATAGAACCCATGAATGGACTAACAGTTACCAAAGGGAAAGGAACTGGGGAGAGTGGGAGGGAAGACAGGGATATGGGTAGGGAAAAAGAAAGGGGGTATTTTGATGAGCATGTATAATGTTCGGGGGGGGGCGTGAGGAGTGCTGTGTAACACAGAGAAGACAAGTAGTGATTCTACAACATCTTACTACGCTGATGGACAGTGACTGTGGGGGGGTTTGTGGGGGGGGACTTTGTGAGGAGGGGACCCTTGTGAGCATAATGTTCTTCATGTAATTGTAGATTGGTGATATCAAAAGAAAAAAAAGAAAAAAAAATTAACAAACTGCCAACCATAAGCTGCATAAAAGATAACCAAATTCCCTACCACTGCTGCACCAAAAGAGAATACCTTTTCTGCTGCACAACCAGATTCAGACATCCACAGGCATATGTGATCCACTTCTGTTGAGACTGTGATAATAGTTGTGATTCTCACTGTCCTTGGGCCCAGTTATCACAAGGTGCTAAACATGAGTTTTCTGACATACACATTGCTTTCTTTATTGTGCAGTCAAGGATCATAGGGTGGTCCAAGGCAATAAATTAATCCACCCATTCCTGGTTCAGTTGTGTAAAGGGACACAGCCCTTACCTTGAATTATATAGTACATATACAGACTGACAGTCTTGGGAAAAAAAAAATTAAAAACTAAAATAAAAACAAAATTAAAAGAGTTTACTAGAAACACTCAGAAATAAGGAGTTAGCAGTTTAAAAGTTTTATGGCCATTTGGATGTTAGCCAAGGAAAGAAAAATCAGTGGAAGAGCAAGTGAGATGCTAAAGTTTGGCTGAAAGAGCATTTGAGGAACTGGGTTTTTATGGGTCTTGAAAAAGAAGCTGGGTGAAAGAAGCCAATCTGAAAAGGCTAAATACTGTATGATTCTAGCTACATGACATTCTGGAAATGGCAAAAGTACAGAGACAGTAAAAAGACCAGTGGTTGCTAGGAACTGAGGAACAGATTAATAGGCAGAGCATGAAGGATGTTTAGGGCAGTGAAAATACTCTGTATGATATCAAAACAATAGTTACTTGTCATTATACATTTGTTCAAACCCATGGAATGTGTGACACTGAGAGTGCATGTAATGTAAACGATGGGCTTTGAGTGGTGCTGATATGTCACAGAAGCTCATCAGTTGTAACTGATGTGCCACTCTAGGTAGACATGGATAACATGGGAGGTATAGCATGTATGGAGCAGGGGTTATATGGAGAGCCTCTGTACTTTCCCTTCATATTTTCTGGTATAAGAAGGTACCCTTTATTAACAAAAGAAATTGGAGTAAAAGTAAGACTGCCATTGATACACATTTATAAAAGGAAGCATATTCTGAAGAAACAAGTATTCATATTTTTCATTATACTTATGTGTATTTTCCTTTGGAAACAATTCTGATTATTGGTTTTGATTTGGATGCTAAGTCCATAAGCTTGGGTGGCACACACATTGTGCTTTGTACTCCCACCCATCACTTGGAGAATTTGTATCAGATTTCCTACAGGTAGCAAATCTTTGTTGACAAAATGAGAAAAACACACAGAAAACCTACTGGGTGGGGCAAATGTTATATAAGCTGGGCCTCTAGTACCTTTGAAATCTAAAATAAATTTGACTTAACTTGCATAGGGTAGTGATGATAGCCATGAGGAATTGGGCTTTTGTTGAGGAAAGTGTTTGCAATGATGATGTTTAGATGTTTCTTGGCATAAACAAGTGTACAGAAAGGGAGCCCTAAAAGCTATCAGCTAATGCTTATGTGCTAAAGAGATATTTAATTAGGGAAGTAATTTTTTTCAGTTGTTTGCAATGTGGTAAGTGAAAGAAACCTTTCTCTTTGTGTCCTTACATTATCTTCTTTTAAGATGTACACAGTTTTTTTCTAAATGTTTATAATGTGTATTTATTGTTTTGTAAATGGTTGCTGATTTCTGCTTTAAGGATGGCATATGGGAAAATCAGATGCTGCCTGTGTGAGCATAGACATAATGAGTTGAAAGTAACATATATTAATTCCTTAGCTCTACTTTCTTCTTCATCGTTATGGTAGTCTGCTTATTTTGAGTTTCTCACTTCTTTCACTAGCATTTCCATTCCTTTATGCAAAATAAATCCCATCACCTAAATTTCTCTGCGATGCTTAGGTAGCTGACAAGAGGACTCAGAGTCTCCTCAGTTCTCTTAGCAACTTGGAAGAAAATGGATGGAAATTTAAAGGCTGTGGAGAAAATTAACTTGAGTATCACTGATGTGTAATCTTTTTATGTTCCTTTTCCCTTCTAGTTAATGCCACTTTGTAAAATGTGTAGGAAATCATTTGATGAAGACTGTGACTTCCCTGAATATTGCAGTGGGGTTTCCTCGTACTGTGTGCCTGACACACACGCATGCAATGGACAAACTTGTGATTCGGGTGATTCCTTCTGTTACATGGGATGATGTCGGATATTTACCGAACAGTGTAGAAATTTAATTGGAGGAGGTAATGACGGTAACTTTCTTCTTGGTTCCTAAATCCTGATTATTCTAAGCTCCATTATTCAATTCTCTAAAACAAAAATGTAAATGTACTTTGTTAGTGAGTTGAGTCTTGCTAGTGGTATTAGTATTAAGGGAAATCAAATTCTCTTGATTCTGAAAAACAAAAGTGAATTTATATGGAACTATTGTTTTCACAGGGACTAAGCTTCAAGTGGAAATGTAGTTATCTAGGGGATTATATAGAATTTGTGATGGTGGGGTTTCATAAAGTGAACACAGCAAGGCTAATCACTGATTGAGTAGAATTCAAGAGTGGGTCTGTCCAAAGCCGCTTGCTGATGACTGATGGCTTCAGCTTATGGCTTGTATAGTCCAGTTTGATTAAGCTTCCTACAAATGTGTGGATCGTTAGCTTCATCAAAATATACAATTTCTTGCACACCCACAGTTCATGTTCTTTGAGAGTGAAATTTTTCATTCTTAGTCCTCTCTGTAGGCCTTCATTGGCCAGGTCATAGAAGAGAATTCCAAGTTATTGTCCAGATCAATATAAACGCCAGGACTTCAAGGAGGAGATGAGATACAGTTTTTTGTGATTATTATAATTTTGCTCTGCTTTTCTGCCAGAATCACCATTGCACCATCTAGCAAGATGATGGCTACAGTAGTCTTTAAACGTAATTGCAATATACCTAACCAAATGACCATGAAAATTAGGAGGAACAGAAAAGTACTCCAGATCCATGATTCAATGTTTCTCCTATGTGAAACCAGAAAAGTAAATCTCAGTGCTGACCAGATACATTTAGAGCGAGATAGTGAGATGTCAGCTAGTGTCCCTCAAGTTATTTACCTTATTTACTGTTTCTTTAGTATTAGAAGTGATTTTGAGTGCTTTTTAAAGCCCCCTGTTGGAACTGGAGGTCTAAGTGTAACAGTCTTCCCCCAGAATACTACAAATTTATTCTTGGTGGCAAGTATAACACCTAAAGCATCTTTATTTCAAAGAAATGTCTGTCCAATCCTAGTGACCACTTGTGTTAATGCATCCCGTACATAAGTCTGGCTTGTCAATCAGCTTGTATACTAATTTTTGGAAAAGAGTTCCACTTTGAGAGCCTAGTAAACATAATTTTCTTCATGTAATTGTAGATAAATGGTAACAAAATAAAAAAATAAATAGAAAATAAAGAGTCCCACTTTGTGTACCTCCTGCAGAGCTTGGGAGCAAAAGGAGGCTTGATCATTACTGTATTTCAATCCAAAGTTATCATAATCCTTTGATTATGTCATAATTCTTGGACTAGTTAATTGGAATGTTCTGGAGTAGGATTTGATATAATTCTGTAATAAGCTTTAGCTTTCCAAGATAAAAACATGACTTACAGGCAATAGCCAATAAAAATCCTATTCCACAGACCTAATACAAGTCATCACGTGCCGCTGCATTATTGATTTCTTGCCAATATTTGCTTATGGGGTTGTAATGTTGAATGACATAGATTATGCATGAAGCCATATGATTTAAATTTGGGAAATATATAAAGATACATGGTAAAGGACCTTGAATTTAAGTAGTAAGTCTTTTTTTCTATTAGATCAGTAAAGACACCGCAACTGGAAATGTGTGACTTTTTTTTTAAGTTCCTTAACAAATTCTTCAGTGATACTTATGCACATGCAGCAACTTCCTATTCTAGGTGTAATATAAAATGATGTTAAAGTTGTCATTTAGTTTGTGGTGATGTTTGTCCTCTAGGAGGTAGAAAGTCTCATTAATTGTAAAGTCATATACATTATTTTTGGGATAATCGTCACTAAATTGAGTTGTGTGGTACCTAGTGGGATGTAACTACAAACCCAACAGTTACCTCAGTGTTTCTTCTCAACCTCAGCATTGATGACATTTTATGCCAGACAGTTTCTTTTTGTGAGAGGTGAGTTGAGAGATTGTCCTGGGCAATTGTGGCATATTTAGCAGAATCCATGGCCTTTGCTTACTAGACGCAATGCCTGCAGACATTTTTGGTTTTCACACCTGGGGTGGGACTGACACGGGCTCCTAGAGGATAGAAGTCAGGAGCGCTGGTTAACATCCTAGAAGGCACAGAACAGTACCTAGAACAAAGAATTATCTTGTCCCAAATGTCAAGATTTACTAATGCCATCTTGTTAATTGCTTTCTGGCTGTTTTGTAGTTCTAATGGGAGAAATTATTTGCAAACCGTATATCTGATAAGAAATTAATGTCCAGAATATATAGAAAATTCCTAAAACTTAACAAAACTCAGAAATGGGCAAAGGACTTGAGTAGACATCTCTCCAAATATGCAAATGGCCAATAAGCACGTGAAAAGAAGCATCATTAGGGAAATGCCCATCAAAACCATGGTGAGATACCACCTCACACTCACTAGGGTGACTACTAACAAAAAAACAGAAAGCAACAAGAATTGGCAAGGATGTAGAATAGCTGGAACCCTTGTGCGTACTTGGTAGGAATGTGAAATGGTACAGCTGCTTTGGAAAACAGTATGAAGTTTCCTCAGAAAATTAAAAATAGAATTACTGTATGGCCAAGCAATCCCCCTTCTGGGTATATACCCAAAATGATTAAAAGCAGCATCTGAAAGAAGTATCTGTACACCCACGTTCATAGCAACAGCATTCCCAAAAGCTAAAACTTGGAAGCCACCCAACTGTCTATCAACAGATGATAGGTAAAGCAGAATGCGGTGTCTACAAACAACGGGATATTACTCAGCCTTAAAAAGGGTAGAAAATTTGCAGAATGGATACAACGTGGATGAACCTTGAAGACATTCTGCTATGTGAAATAAGCCAGTGACAAAAAGACAAATACCGTATGAGTTTACTGATAGAAAGTACTTAGCACAGTTAAATAACATCGACAGAAAGAATGGTGGCTGCCAGGGGTCTGGGGAAAGGAGGCATGGGGAGTTATTCTTTAATAGCTGTGGAGTTTCAGTTTTACAAGATGAAAAAGTTATGGGGATAGAGGTAGTGATGGTTACACAACAGTGTAAATGTATTTAATAGCACTGAACCATACACGTAAATGGTTAAGATGGTAACCATTTTATCTCTTTAAGATTCTTAAAAATAATCCAGCTAAAACGATTTTTAAAACTTCATTATATTATTTCCTTATTCTGGATGTGATTAGCATTTAGTGTTTTTAACACCAAATTTTGTGTTTATATCTAATATTGAATTTCTTGAAGCTTGGTAACTATTTTTCCCCGTAACTAGTTGATGTTATGGCTGGAAGTTTGTACTCTTTGGCCAATATTTCCCTATTTCCACTACCCCAAACCTCTGATAACCGCCATACTACTCTCTATTTCTCTGGGTTTGACTTTTTTATATTCCACATATAAGTGATCATACAGCATTTGTCTTTCTCTTTTTGACTGATTTCATTTAGCACACCTTTCAGTTTCTACCAGAGCTCTCAAATGGCAGGAATTCCTTCTTTTCCAAACAATTTGTATATATAATTATAACTATATGTCTGTATATAATATACACAGTATAATTATATGTCTATATATAATATACATAATATTTTCTTTTACATTCATTTACCGGTGGGCATATAGGTTGTTTCCCTATGTTTGCTGTTGTGGATGCTGCTGCAGTGGACGTGGGAGTGCGGAGGTCCTGATTTCAATTCGTTTGGATAAACGCCCAGAAGCTGAATTGCAGGATCATACGGTAGTTCTATTTTTCAGATTTTAAGGAGCCTCCATACTGTTTTCCATAGTGGCTCTACCAACTTACATTCCCACCAACAGTGTCCCACCTTTTCTCTGCGTCCTTGGCAACACTTATTATCTTTTCTTTTTGGTGATAGCAAATGTGACAGGTGTGGGGTGATGACCTCACTGGGGTTTTGATTTGCAGGTTATTAGTGTTGTGGAGCACTTGTTAATCTACCTGTTTATTATTTTTTTGTCTTCTTAGGAAAATTCCTATTTATATCCTTTGCCCATTTTCCACTCTTTTTATTTTATTTTTGCTATTGAGGTGTATGAGTTCTTTATATATTTGGGATGTTAATGCCTCAGATACATGACTTGCACATATTTTCTTCCCTTCTGCATGTTGGTTTCTCATTTTGTTGATTGTTTCTTTTACTGTGCAGTAGCTTTTAAGTTTGATGCGGTTCCACTTACTTATTTTTGCTTTTGTTGCTTGGGCTTTTGGTGTCATATCCAGGAAACCACTGTCAAGACCAATGTCAAGGAGCTTTTCCCCTATCTTTCCTTCTAGGGATTTTACTGTTTAGGTCATATGTTTAAGTCTAATTTGTTTGAGTTCATTTTTGTGAATGGTGTAAGATTAAGGTCCCATTTCATTCTTCTGCTTGCAGTTCTCCAGCTTTCCGAGCACCGTTTACTGAAGATACTCTCCCTTCTCTATTGAGTTTCCCGGCTCGCTTGTCAATGTTAGTGGACTGTATATGCAAGGTTTGTTTCTGGTTTCTCAGTTCTGTTCCTTTGGTCTGCCTGTTTATTTTTATGCCAATACCATATTGTTTTGATCATTATAGGTTTGTAGAATAGTTTGAAATCAGGAAATGTGATGTCGCTGGCTTTGTTCTTCTTTCTTAGGATTGCTTTGTTTATTTGGGGTCTTTTGTGGCTCCATAAAAATTATGATTGTTTTTTCTATTTCTGTGAAAAAGCCATTGGACTTTCAATAAGGATTGCATTGAATGTATATATAGCTTTGGGTAACATGTACATTTGACAATATTAATTCTTCTAATACACAAATGTGGGATATCTTCTTATTTGTGTCTTCTTTAATTTCTTATGTCAGTCTTGTTTTCAGTGTACAGATATTTCACCTCCTTGGCTAAATATATTCCTAAGTATTATATTTTTTAGATGCTATTATAAATGTGATTGGTTACATTATTTCTTTTTCAAATGTTTTGCTATTGGTGGGTAGAAATGCAACTGTCTACTGTATGTTTATTTTGTATCTGGTAACTTTACTAAATTCATTTATTAATTCTAAGATTTTTTTTGGTAGGGAATTTAAGAATTCCTATATAAGAACATATCATCTGCAAGCAAAGGCAAGTCAATTTCTTCCTTTTTGATTTGGATGCCTTTTATTTCTTTGTCTTCCTTAGTTGCTCTAGCTAGGACTTCTACTGCTATATTGAATAGGAATGATGAGAGTGAGTCCCATTACCTTTATCCTGATCTTGGATGAAAAACTTTCAGCCTTTTGCCGCTGAGTATGATATGAGTTTGTAATATATGGATTTTAATGCGTTCAGTTATATTTCTTCTATACCCAATGTTTTAATCATTTTTCATCATGAATGAATGTTGTATTATGTCAAATGCCTGTTTTTGCATCTTTTGAGATGATCATATCATTTTTATCTTTCATTCTATTAATGTGGTATATCCATTTATTTATTTGCATATGTTGAATCATCCTTGCATCCCAGAAATAAATCCCTCTTGATCATGGAGAATTATGCTTTTGAATGTGCCATTGAATTCAGTTTGCTAATATTCTAGTGAGAACTTTTGCATCTTTGGTTATTGGTCTGTACTTTTCTTATACTGTCCTTATCTGGCTTTGAGAGCAGGATAAGGCTAGCCTCATAAATTGAGTTTGAGAGCATTTCCTTCTCTTCAGGTTTTTGGAATAGTTTGAGAAGAACTGGTTTAATTGCTCTTTAAATTTTTGGTAGAATTCAGCAGTGAAAACCTTTAGTCCTAAAGTGTTCTGTGTTGGGACGTTTTCTATTACTGACTCAATCTCCCTATATGTTTTGAACTGTTCAGATTTTGTATTTCTTCATTATCCACTCTTAATAGTTTTTATGTCTTTTAGTACTTAATCTGGTTTGCTCACATATAATTGCTCATAGTAGTATCTCATGATCCTTTGTATTGCTGTGAAAGCAGTTGTAATGTCTCCATTTTAATTTCATTTATTTTTATTTATTTGAATCTTTTTTTTCTAACTTAGTCTAGCAAGTTTTTCAGTTTTATTTTTCTTTTCAAAAAAAAGAGCCCTTAGTTTCAGTGTTCTTTTCTATTGTTTTTTTGTTTCTATTTCATTTATTTCTGCTCGATCCATGTTATTTCTTTCCTTCTGCTAGAATTGGGCTATTTGTTGTTTTTCTAGTTCCATGTAGGGTAAAGAGAGGTTTGTTTATTTGAGATCTTTTTCTTAATGTAGGCATTTATCATTATACTCTTTCCTCTTAAAAGTGTTCTGTAGCATCATACAGGCTTTTGTATGTTATGTTTCCATTTTTGTTTTTTAAGGTATTTCTTGATTTCCATCTTGATTTCTTCTTTGACCCACTGGTTGCTCAGGAGCATGTTGTTTAGTCTCTAAATATTTGTTAATCTTCCAGCTTTACTTCTGTTATTGATTTCTAGTTTTATGCCATTGTGGTCAGAAAGGATACTTGGTATGATGTCAGTTTTCTTAAGTTTGCTTACTTTTTTGTGATCTAACATGTATTCCATACTGGAGAGTATGCCATGTGCATTGTGACGAATGTGAATCCTCCTGCTGTTGGATGGAATGCTCTGTGTATGTCTGCTAGTTTCTTTTGTTCTAATGTGTGGTCCAAGTCAATTGTTTCCTTGCTCATTTTCTGGCTGGATGATCTATGCATTTTGATGGTGTATTGTATTCCCCTGTTATTATATATTGCTGTCTATTTCTCCCTTCAGAATCTGTATTTGCTTAACATATTTAGGTACTTCCTTGTTGGGTGTGTATATATTTAAGACTGTGATATGTTGATGGATTGATCTCTTTATTGTTACATAATGACCATTTTAGTCTTTTGCTACTGTTTTTGACGTAAAGTCTATTTTGTCTGATAAAAATATAGCTATCCCCTCTCTTTTGGTTCCCACTTGTGTGGAATATATCTTGTCATCCTTTCACTTTGAGCCTCTATGTGTGCTTAAAGCTCAAGTCAGTCTTTTGTAGGCAGCATAGTTGGGTCTTATTTTTTATCCACCTGGCTACTCTGTGCTTTTTGACAAAGTTAAATCTGTGAGTATTTAGAGAATTATTGATACTTAATGACTAACTAATGTCATCTTATAATTTTCTGCTTATAGTTCCATTACTCCTTCCTTTGTAAATTGATGATTTTCCATAGTGGCATGCTTTGATTCCCTTCTACTTATCTCTTCTGTATCTATTTTAGGTGTTTGCTTTGTGGCTCACATGAGGCTTACATAAAATACAGGACTAACAGTCTATTTTATGCTGATAGAAATTTAACTTTGATCACATTAAAAACTATCCTTTTATTCCCCCCTTCAAAATTGTTGATGTCACCATTTGTATCTTCCTTACTGAGGCATAATGGACATATATCATTATATTAGTATCAGGTGTATAACATAATGACTTGATATTTATATCTATTGTAAAATGATCACTATAATAAACCTCATTAATGCCTTCCCACATAGTTATAAATTTCCTTCTGTGATGAAAACTGCATCTTTTCACACTGTGTATCCATTAACAAATGGTTGAAGATAGAGCTATTTTTAATACGTTTGTCCTTTAACATTTATATTAGTGTTAAGTAGTAGTAATGTATTCTGAGTGTTGTTATATCTTACTTTTACTAGTATGTCGTATATATTCATATATTTTCATATTATTGATTATCATCCTTTTGTTTCAGCTTGTAGAACTCCTTTCAGCATTTCTTGTAAGACAGGTTTGGTGTCTTATAAGACACCCTCAGCTTTTGTTTATTAGGAAAAATCTTTATCTCACCTTTACTTCCAAAGGACAACCACGCAGGGTAAAGTATTCCTGGTTGAAAGTTTCTTTTCAGCACTTTGAATATATCATCTCATTCTCTCCAGGCCTGCAGAGTCTGCTGAGAAATTCACTGATGGCCTTATGGAGGTTTCCTTGTATGAGAGAATATTTTTCTCTTGCTGCTTTTGTAATTATCTTATTTTCTTTGGTTTTAGGTAGCTTTATTATTATAAGTATTGGAGATCATATTGAGTTGAAATTTGAGGTATCTATTAGCTTCATGATTGGATATCTAAATCTTTCTCTAATTTGGGAAGTTATTAGCCATTATTTCTTTTTTATATTGAATACTTTTTAAGAATTAAGCTATCATTGATATACAATCTTATGAAGGTTTCACATGAGCAATGTTATGGTTACAACATTCACCCATATTATCAGGTCCCCCCAACAACCTTTTGCTATCACTATCCATCAGAGTAAAAAGATGCTATAGAGTCATTACGTGTCTTTGTGACATGTACTGTCTTCCCGGTAACCTACCTACATTATGTGTGCTAATTATAATGCTCCTTAATCCCCTTCCCCAATCTCCCCACCAAGACTATCCAAACAATTCCCTTTGGTAACTACTAGTCCCCTCTTGGAGTCTGTGAGTCTGTTGCTGTTTTGTTCCATAAGTTTTGCTTTGCAGTTATACTCTACAGTTGAGTGAAATCATTTGTTACTTGTCTTTCTCTGCCTGGCTTATTTCACTGAGCATGATACCCTCTAGCTCCATCCATGTTATTGCAAAAGGTAGGATTTGTATTATTTTTATGGCTGAATAATATTCCATTGTGTATATGTACCACACCTTCTTTAGCCACTCATCTACTGATGGACACTTACATTGCTTCCATATGTTGGCTATTGTAAATAATGCTGTGATAAACATAGGGTTGCATATGTCTTTTTGAATCAGGGATCTTGTTATCTTTGGGTAAATTCCTAGGAGAGAAGTTACCAGGTCACATGGTATTCCACTTTTAGTTTTTTGAGGAACCTCAATATTGCATTCCACAATGGTTGAACTGTTTTACATTGCCACCAACAGTGTAGGAGGGTTCCCCTTTCTCCACATCCACTCCAGAATTTGTTGTTCCTTGTCTTTTTGATGTTGGCCATCCTAACTGGTGTGAGGTGATATCTCATTGTGGTTTTAATTTGCATTTCCCTGATGATTAGCAATGTGGAGCATCTTTTCATGTGCCTGTTAGCCATCTGAATTTCTTTTTTGGGAAAGTGTTTGTTCAGATCCTTTGCCCATTTGCTAATTGGGTTATTTGTTTTTTGGGTGTTGAGGCATAGGAGCTCAGGGAGGACTTCATGAAAGAGATAGAAACTTTGAAAAATACACTATCTGAAATGAAACATACTATGGAGGGATTTAAAAGCAGATTAGATGAGATAGGGGAGATGGTAAATGAAACAAATTAGAGAACAGCTACTACAAAGCCACAGTAATCAAGACAATTAGGTACTGGCACAAGAACAGACCCATAGATAAGTAGAACAGACTAGAGAGCCCAGATATAAACCCAAACATATATGGGCAATTAATATATAATAAAGGAGACATGGATATAGAATGGGGAAATGACAGCCTCTTAAACAACTGATGTTGGCAAAACTGGAGAGCTACATGCAAGAGAATGAAACTGAATTATTGTCTAACACCATACACAAAAGTAACCTCAAAATGGATCAAAGACCTGAATATAAGTCATGAAACCATAAAACTCTTAGAAGAAAACATTGGCAAAAATCTCTTGAATATAAACATGAGCAACTTTTTCCTGAACGCATCTCCTTGGGCAAGGGAAACAAACAGAAAAATGAACAACGGTACTACATCATGCTAAAAGGCTTCTGTACAGCAAAGGACACCATCAGCAGAACTAAAAGGCATCCTTCAGTATGGGAAAATATATTTGTAAATTACATATCCGACAAGGGGTTAACACCCAAAATATATAAAGAACTCACAGGCCTCAACACCCAAAAAGCAAATAACCCTATTAAAAAATGGGAAGAGGATATGAACAGACACTTCTCCAAAGAAGAAATTCATATGTCCATCAGGCATATGAAAAGATGCTCCACATTGCTAATTATCAGGGAAATGAAAATTGAAACCTCAAGGAGATATCACCTAACACCAATTAGGATGGCCAACATAGAAAAAGACTAGGAACAACAAATGCTGGTGAGGATGCATAGAAAGAGGAACCCTCCTACACTGCTGGTAGGGATGTAAACCAGTCTAACCATTGTGGAAACCAATATGGAGGTTCCCCCAAAAACTAAAAATAGAAATGCCATTTGACCTGGAAACTCCACTCCTAGGAATTTACCCAAAGAAAACAACTTCTGAGATTCAAAAAGACATATGCACCCCTATGTTTATCGCAGCACTATTTACAATAGTCAAAATATGGAAGCAATCTAAGTCCATTGGTAGATGAATGGATAAAGAAGAGGTGGTACATATACACAATGGAATACTATTCAGCCATAAAAAGAAACAAATCCTACCATTTGCAAAAACATGGACAGAGCTAGAGGGTATCATGCTCAGTGAAATAAGCCAGGCAGGGGAACACAAGTGCCTAAATGATATCCCTCATTTGTGGAGTATAACAACAAAGCAAAACTGAAGAAACAAAACAGCAGCAGACTCACAGACTCCAAGAAGGGACTAGTGGTTACCAAAGGGGATGGGTGGGGAGGTAGGATGAAGGGGATTCGGTGGTATCATGATTGGTGCACATGGTGTGTGTGGGGTCACAGAGAAGACATTGTAGCTTATAGAAGACAAATAGGGACTCTGTGGCATCTTACTATACTGATGAACTTTGAATGCAATGGGATGTGGATGGGGACTCGATAAAAAGGGTGAGTGTAATAAACATGATGTTTTTCTTGTGAAACTTTCAAAAAAAGAAATTAGAGAACAGGAAACAAAGAAACTGAGGCATAGAGAGAAAAAAGATCTCTAGGAATGAAAGAATATTGAGAGAACTGTGTGACCGATCCAATTGGAACAATATTCACATTATAGGGGTACCAGAAGAAGAGAGAGAAAAAGGGATAGCTCTTTGAGAAAATAATTGCTGAAAACTCCCCCAATCTGGGGAAGGAGATAGTTTTCAGGTCATGGAAATACAGGGATCTCCGAACATGAGGAACTCTAGGAAGACAGCACTTAGACATATAATAATTAAAACAGCAAAGGTCAAGGACAAGGACAGAATATCAAAAGCAGCCAGAGAGAGAAAAAAATGATCTTTTATAAAGGAAATTCCATCAGGCTATCAGCAGACTTCTCAGCAGAAACCTTACAGACCAGAAGGGAGTGGCATGATATATTTAATACAATGAAATAGAAGGGCCTCCAAACAAGAATACTCTTCCCAGCTAGATTATTATTTAAATTTGAAGCGGGGATTAAACAGTTTCCAGATATGCCAAAGTTGAAGGAATTTACCTCCCACAAACTGTCTCTACAGTGCATTTTAAAGAGACTGTTCTACATGGAAGTGTTCCTAAGGCTAAATAGCTGTCACCAGAGAAAATAAAACCACAGTAAAGGAAGTAGATCAATTAGTTATTAATCAAATGAAAAATTAAATCAACTACCCACAAAGTCAGCCAAGGGATACAAAAAAGAGTACAGAATATGACACCTAAAATATTAAGACTGGTGGAGGAAGAAAAAGAATGGAGAAAAAAAAGAACCTTTAGATTGTGTTTGATATAGTGTAAGCAAGTTAAATTAGACTGTTAGTGAACAAGCTACACTTGAACTTTTGGTAACCACAATTCTAAAGCCTGCAATAGCAATAAGTACATATCTATTGATATTCACCTTAAATGTAAATGGACTGAATGTACGAATCAAAGACATAGAGTTACAGAATGGATAAAAAAAGAAGACCCATCTACATGCTGCCTACAAGAGACTGTCTTCAAACCCAAAGACATACACAGTCTAAAAGTGAAGGGATTGAAAAAGATATTTCATGACAATAAAAGGGAGAAAATAGCAGGAGTTGCTGTACTTCTATCAGACTAAATATATTTCAAAACAAAGAAAGTAATGACACAAAGGAGGACATAATATAATGATAAAGGAGACCCTCCAATAAGAGGATTTAATCATGTATATATCTGTGTACATAATATAGGAGCACCTAAATATGTGAAACAATTACTAACAGAATTAAAGGGAGAAATAAGGTGCCATGCATTCATTTTAGGAGACTTCAACACACCACTCACTCCAAAGGACAGATAAAGCAGACAGAAAATAAGTAAGGAGACAGACGCACTGAAAAACACATTAGAACAGATGAACCTAACGGACTTCTACAGAACACTCCATCCAAAAGCAGCAGGACACATGTTCCTCTCAAGCGCACATGGAATATTTTCCAGGGTAGATCACATATGAGGAGACAAAAAGAACCTCAGTAAATTAAAAATTATTGAAATTTAATCAGCCAGTTTTGCAGACCAAAAAGGTATGAAAGTAGAAATAAATTATGCACCTACAAACACATGGAGGCTTAACAACATGCTCCTAAATAGTCAATGGATCAATGGCCAAATAAAGACAGATATCAATCAATATATGGAGACAAATGGAAACAATTCAACATCGCAAAAATCTGTGGGATGCAGCAAAGGCCATTCTAAAAGAAACATAATGGCAATATAGGCTTACCTCAAGAAAGAAGAACAATCCCAAATGAACAGTCGAAACTCACAATTAATGAAACTAGATAAAAAGAAGAACAAATGAGGCCAAAGTCAGTAGAAGGCGAGACATAATAAATATCAGAGAAGAAATGAATAAATTGAGAAGAGTAATGAAACAAGGATCTGGTTCTTTGCAGAAATAAACAAAATAGATAAAACCCTAGCCAGGTTTATCAAGAAAAAAAGAGAGTGTACACACATAAACAAAATCAGAAATGACAAAGTAAAAATCACTACAGACATCACAGAAATAGAAAGAATTATTAGAGAATACTATGAAAAATTATATGCTAAAAAATTGGATAACCCAGAAGAAATGGACAACTTTCTACAAAAATACAACCTTCCAAGGAGAAAGAGAAAATATGAACAGACCAATTATGAGCAAGAAAATTGTACTGGTATTCAAAAAACTACCTAAGAACAAAAGACCTGGACCAGATGGCTTCACCACTGAATTTTATCAAAAATTAGGTAAGACCTAATGCCCATTGCCTTAAAGTTTTCCAAAAAGTAGAAGAGGAGGGAATACTTCCAAACTCATTCTATGAGGTCAGCAACATCCTAATACTAAAATCAGAAAAAGATACCCAAAAAAGGAAAATCACAGAGCAATATCCCCGCTGAACATGGATACAAAAATACCCAGCAAAATATTAGCAAACCAAATTTTAAAAATACATCAAAAGGATCATACATCATGTTTAAGTGGGATTTATTCCAAGGATGCAAGGATGGTACAATATTCAAAAATACATCAACATCATACACACACCACATCAACCAAAAGGACAGAAATCACATGATCATCACAATAGATGCCGAAGAAGCATTCACAAAAATTCTACATCCATTCGTGATAAAAACTCTCAACAAAATGGGTATAGAGGGCAAGTACCTCAACATAATAAAGCCATATATGACAAACCCACAGCCAACATCATACTTAACAGTGAGAAGCTGAAAGCTTTTCCTCTGAGATTGGGAACAAGAAAAGGATGCCCACTCTACCTACTTTTATTCAACATAGTGCTGAAGGTCCTAGCCACGGCAATCAGACAACACAAAGAAATAAAAGGCATCCAGATTGGTATGGAAGAAGTTAAACTGTCACTGTTTGCAGATGACATGATATTGCACATAAAAAACCCTAAAGAATCCATCCCAGAACTACTAGAACTAATAAGTGAATTAAGCAAAGTTGCAGATACAAAATTAATATACATAAATATGTTGCATTCCTGTATACAATGATGAACTAGCAGAAAGAGAATCAGGAAAACAATTCCATTCACAACTGCATCATAAAATAAAATACCTAGAAATAAACCTAACCAAGGAGGTGAAAATACTGTACTTTGAAAACTACAAGACATTATGAGAGAAATTAAAGAAAACACCAATAAATGTAAATACATCCTATGCTCATGGATAAGAAAAATTTATATTGTCAAAATGGCTATACTGCCTAAAGCAATCTGCATATTCAGTGCAATCTCTATCCAAATACCAAACGCATTCTTCAACAAACTAGAACAAGTAGTTCAAAAAATCATATGGAATGACAAAAGACCCTGAATAGCCAAAGCAATCCTGAGGGAAGAATAAAGCTGGGGGGATTATGCTCCACGACTCCAAGCTCTACTACAAAGCCACAGTTATCGAGACAGTTTAGTTGGCACAAGAACAGACCCATAGATCAATGGAACATATAGCCCAGATATAAAACCACACATATATGGCCAATTAATATACAAGAAAGGACCCATGGATATACAATGGGGACATGACAGCTTCTTCAACAACTTGTGATGGCAAAACTGGACAGACAGCTACATGTAAGGGAATGAAACTGGATTACTGTCTAATTCCATAAACAAAAGTAAACTCAAAATGGATCAAAGACCTGAATGTAAGTCATGAAACCATAAAACTCTTTGAAGAAAACATAGGCAAAACTCTCTTGAATACAAACATGAGCAACTTCTTATGATCATATCTCTCTGGGCAAGGGCAAGAAAAGCAAAAATGAACAAGTGGGATTATATCAAACTAAAAAGCTTCTGTACAGCAAAGGACACTATCAGCAGAACAAAACGGCATCCTACAGTATGGGAGAATGTATTAATAAATGACATATCCGATATGGGGTTGACATCCAAAATGCATAGAGAACTCACATGCCTCAACACCCAGAAAGCAAATAACCCAAGTAAAAAATGGGTGGAGGTTATGAACACTTCTCCAAAGAAGAAATTCAGATGGTCAACAGACATGAAACGATGCTCCACATTGCTAATTATCAGGGAAATGCAAATTAAAACCACAATGAGATATCACCTTACACCAGTTAGGATGGCCAACATAGAAAAGACTAGGAACAACAAATGTGGGTGAGGATGTGGAGAAAGGGGAACCCTCCTACACTGCTGGTGGGAATGTAAATTAGTTCAAACATTGTGGAAAGCAATATTGAGGTTCCTCAAAAACTAAAAATAGAAATACCATTTGACCCAGTAACTCCTCTTCTAGGAATTTACCCAAAGATAACAAAATCCCTGATTCAAAAAGACATATGCATCTCTATGTTTATTGTAATACTATTTACAAAAGCCAAGATATGGTACCAACCTAAGTGTCCATCAGAAGAATGGATAAAGAAGAGGTGGTATATATACACAATGGAATATTATTCAGCCATAAAAAGAATACAAGTCCTACCATTGCAACAATATGGATGGAGCTGAAGGGTATTGTGCTCAGTGAAATAAGCCAGGTGGAGAAAGAAAAGTTCCAAGTGATTTCCCTCATTTGTGGAGTATAACTACAAAGCAAAACTGAAGGAATAAAACAGCAGCAGACTCACAGAACCCAAGAATGGACTAACAGTTACCCAAGGGAAAGGGACTGGGCAAGGTGGGTGTTGAGGGAGGGAGAAGGGGATTAAGGGCCATTATGATTAGTACACATAATGTATGGGGTGGGGCACGGAGAAGGCAGTATAACATAGAGAAGACAAGTAGTGACTCTAGCATCTTACTATGCTGATGGACAGTGACTGAAATGGGATCGGGAGGGACTTGATAATATGGGTGAATGTTGTAACCATAATGTTGCTCATGTGAAACCTTCGTAAGAATGTATATGAATGATACCTTAATAAAAAATTACAGAAACTACATCAGTATATAAGGTTGCATGCTTAAGAGAAGCCTTTGCTTACAGCAGATGAGAGGTATATTCGAAAACATATCTGATGAATGTAAGACTTTAGCTCAATCCCAATTATTTTAGATGAGTGAGATAACCAGAGTTTGGTTTCTTAACTTCTCTTTACTAAGAAATGAGGCTCAAAGAGGTCACACAACTTGCCCTATATCACACTGTTTACTGGAAAGAGATGTATCTAAACACTCATTCCTGACCCCATTCAGTGATTCCCTCTCTTATCCATTACACCCTCCAGTCTGGAGTGGCTATTAAAAAAGTTATATAGCTGTCCCATCAGTTTTCATTAAACATCTCAGTTTTATCATCTGTGATATGATCAATGTGACCTGCTTCTAAATCCCAAAGACAAAGTGATGGGACAGCTATTGTATACATTTGAATTTTTCATTATATTTTAAGTCAGACATAACTTATATAATTAAGCTAAATGAAGGAGGTGAACATTGTTGTCCTTCCTAATTTCAAACTCAGTAGTTCTTAGTTAGTGATTGTTGGGATACTGGGGAACAGAGATGAGGTCACACAAACTAGTGCCATAAATTAGAACAATGTAAATTCATACATTAAACATTCTTTTTCTTGGAAGGCCTTTTAAGGCATCTCACCGGTGGGAGTCTCTCATTGTCCTGTGACCTCATATAATTATCTGTTGTCCTTGCTTTTCTCTTTCTCCTCTTTTTTTTTCACATGGGTTGGTAAACCGTCTCCCTTTGCTGCTCATACCCATGATTTTAAGACCTCAACCTTGCACCTGGATGGTTCTCAACCCTGACTGTTTACAATAGCCACTGGATCTGGCCCCGGAGCTTTTGATATAAGTGTCTCACATGAAACCCAGGCATGGATATTTTTTAAATGCTCTTCAGATAATTCTTGAATTCAAGAGAATAATCAAGTCATTCTTCCAGATATTTCTCTTTCTAGATCTAATTTTCTAAGTATAAGTTTGTATTGTTCTTTCTATATCAACACTGACTTTCTTACTAAGAGAACTTCTGGAGCTCGATGATAAGAAAATAAAACTTACAACTTCTTATATGATCACATCTTTACAATCTGAAGGCACATAGCTTTTCTCACATTTATTTGAAGTCACAATTATTATTCCATCTTTTGGATTTTTATGCCAATTTTTGGTAATATGAATTCTGAAAATTTCTTGAATCTTTCTTATGTGTTATCCATGTGCACAATCTAATTGTTTGACTGACTTTTCCACTTGTTTTGTTTTTAGTTTTGTATCAACTTCAGCTGTGTAGAAATCCGATACCAGGTCAATTATGTGAGCTGTAATAATTCTTTACATTGCAATGACCATGGAGTAATTCCTATCTTTATTTTAAACACGATGCTTTGAATAATTTAATAAACAGTTCAGAGATTTTAAAAAATCATTGTCATGCTGCTTGTTGTCATTTAAGTCTGTAATTACAGCTTTAATCTTATTTTCTTGTGAAATCTTGTGAAACTACTTATTAGAAAGGATAAAATAGAAGCACTTAAAGTGATTGTGGATGTATAAAATGTTTGGAAAAATATGTAGGTTGGATGTGTTATACATACCATGTAAGAAGAAATATATAACCAAAATGATCAGTTTTTCACAGAGAGAAGGCATAACCTGGCAAATGAAAGTCCTCAGAATTTTCTTACTAGTCTTGCCTGTTGATTGAGAGTCTGGGATGTTCTATGAAGCTAGGAAGTAAATGATAACTAGTAGCATGTTACTGTGATCTGGCTGTGAAAGAACTTAAAAAAAATGACTTGGCAGCAGAAGCTAAATGAACTTGACAAAGTACAGGCAATTTCAAGCGAAAATTTGTGAAAATTTATTGAATTTGTTGATTTAAGATAAATTCTCTGAAATAATTTATCTGTTGAATAAAGAGAATATTCATTGGTTTCTATTGAAAACCATCTTTGTACATAAAACAAATTGTTCTATTTCTGGATTTTTCCAGATTTGCAACACTTTTAATCATTGCTACTGTCAAAAGGATTTTGAACCTCCTGATACATTGAAATGAAAGGAGAATTTGGAAGTCTCGATGATGGGCACAAAGTTATCACTGGTTAGTGTCTTTGAAATTTTATTAACTAAAGACAACATGTAAGAGAATAAATTATAGGGTCTAAGCTATATTACAAACCAAGGTGATGTCAACAAACATGGTTTTATTTTATTTGTAAGATTTTTTCAAAATCTGACAGTATATGTTTGTATTGTTCCTTCTATACCAACCCTGACATTGTTTACTAACAAAAAGTGTACCTAGTGTTAGGCAATTTTAAAAGTAGAAATTCCAGTGCATGTAATTTGGCCAGTTCATTTAGATTGTTCTCTTTGGATTATCTTCTATATTCCTGGTTTAAAATAGTGTTGGTTGCCATTATTGTATTAATGCCACCAGAATCTTTCAGGCTGTCTTTTATTCTTTTCTCTTGTATTGTAAGGGTTCCAATCTAATCTTTTGAAATTTCCTTTTTAGAATCTCCTCCCTGGGGCTCCTGAGTAGTATTTTGAGGTGAAGCAGGCCTGGATGAGACTGGGAATATCTGGGGGTGGGGATGGGGGCAACTTCCACATCCTAGAAGGTACTAAGGCCCATCTAAAAGAACCTGGAAGAGTGCCACTCACCCTTACCCCCCTTTCCTTTTGGGGCAAATAAATAATGAAATTCCTGGGCAGACTTATCTCTAGCTTACATATTAGGGGAGAGAAATACCTAGGGTGACCAACTTTTTAGAGAGCTAAGCACGGCTGTATCAGACTGTATCAAATCAAAAATAAAAAGCATTGTAATTTAATGGGTAACATACAATTATATGTATGTATGATTATTTTCACATAAATAAGTGGAAAAACAGATATTTATTTGAAATTATGTTATTCTGTATTTACTTTTCCATTACATAAATGCTATTATTTAAGTAAAACAATAGAACTAGTTAAAGTATCAGTTGGTAGTGACTTTATAGCACAACCAATTAAACAAATAATATATGTAAGTAAAAATGTGACAATGTAGTGAGAATATTTTATGATGTATCCTCTGGTACAGCAATTTATTTTACCTCTTTTAAAAAACCCTTTACTGGATATTGAAATTTTGCACACTGATTATATGTTCTTAAGATACATAAATATAAGACTTTTTATAAGGAGAATACAAGTATAATAGGAATAATTAAAACTATGCCCGACAAGTAACAAAAAGTGACAATGACATGCTTCTTCCTGTCCTATGTTACAGTCACATACATTTTTGGCTTTTTCTGTTTCATTTTCCAATTATACTTGTCTGAACTGCTTGAAACCTTTAAGACATCCCTCTTCTAAATAGAAAAACTGAATAGAGTCAAATGTAAATTTCATTGTGACTTGAAAGTCTTGTCAAGCCCACATTCACTGATTTGGTGTCAGTCCGTTGTGATGCCGTCAAGCCAAGTATCTTCTGAGCAAAAGCATTTGAGCGCGGGACACTTGGGATTTTATTTACTAGGCCCTGCAGGTGTTTAGACTTGCAGGAATTATTTTGCAGCTCTCCAGAAATGTTCGTTCACTTTGTTTCAATAGGCTTGTTCTGGGAGACTGGCTATCAGTCAGCTCCTTTGGCAGCATCCATATCAAAAATGCCCACATTACAAAACACTCTGAAGCACATTGGATGCCATAAGTTAAATCTCCCTTTCTTAGGGAACATGGTTTAAAGCACAGGGGTAATTTGAACTTGGGAAATCTAAATTGAATTCCAAACACATTACAATTTTAATAAAGGAACTGAGAAGGTGCTGTTTAACTTGCTTGTCCTTTTCTAGTTATATTTTTGAATTTGAAGCTGTCCTGTTTCCAGAAGTATTAGTCATCCTTTCATTGCACGGGTTGTTTTTACAGCCTATGCAAAACAGGACTCTTGGGGAAGCCAGTTCATCCTTTTCTAGGATTATGGCCTCTTCATAGATCACCAAACTCTTTTGAATAACAGCATATAAGTTTCTGTTTCACTGCAAGCTTTGTTTTCAACTCTCATCCAAAATGTATTTCAGAAGTAGAGGGGCCTATTCTTATTGTCTAACCTTGAAAAATAAGATTTTATGTCAGGCCATTATTTAAGCATATCTTCTATGGCCAGTAGCAATGAAAGCCGTCTGGGGCACGCCCAAGTCTGAGGAAGCTAGCTTTTTCCACTTCATAAAGTCTAAAAAGAAAAATCTCATTACATACTTCTGCATGTTTTGAAGAAACTGCAAGTGACTAAAGCTTTCATCACGAAAGCCCGGATATCCCTGGGTGAGCAAGTCACACTCCCTTCCATGCGGTGCCCACGGTGCACAGGCAAAATCTTTTCCTTTCCAATGGTATGAATGAAGTTTATAGACTGAACGGAACTTGCAAAAATTTAAATTTGTGCTGTTATATACATATAGATGAGCAAAGTCAACTTTGTATTTGAGCAAGGTAGCAAAAATATTTTTATTTTATGTGTCCGTAGTTTCATTAAAATTTTAAAAGATGCTGAGAGTATTTGATATCTTGGTCTGGGTGACCCTTGCACGGGTGTATCTACATATCAAAGTTCATTGAGCTGTATACGAAGATTTGTGCATTTCACTTTATGTACCTCAATAAACAAAGGGAAAGAAAATTCATAGAAATTTAGAAGCTAATTTGAAACTCCATTTTTGAAAGTAAATTTCTTCAGCCTTAGGGGGAGTATTTTACTGTCATTTTCACTTGGTGCGATATAACAGGATTTTTGCTACACTGTAAGGGGCCAACAGATGTTATCAACATTTCCACGTTTTTCCCCCACAAGACATTTTAGTTTCCATATTAGAATAATATATGTTTTTTCTGTGTTTTTCAAACAAAATTCAGTGGCGGGGTGGCTCTTTTTGTCACACATTGGTGTATTTTGGGAGACAAAAATATTTTTTTGATTTGGGAAAGAAGAAAATATGACTGATTTAGAAATGCTTGCCTGTCTTAGCATAGGCATTTGAGACTCATTACCAATATGTGCTTTCATATCTCCTTCGCCACCACACCCAATTCCAAATTTGTTTTTTATTGAGCTGTAATTGATGTATAACATTATATCAATTTCAGGTGTACAACATAGTGATTTGATATTTGTATATATTGCAAAATGGTCACTACAAGAGGTCTAATTAACATCCATCACCATATATAGTTATAATTTTTTTTCTTACAAAGAGAACTTTTAAGGTCTACTCCTTTAGCAACTCTCAAATATGCAATAGAATATTATTTACTCTAGTCCCCATGCTGTAGATTACGGCTCCATGTCTTATTTGTTTTATAACTGGAAGTTTGTACCTTTAACCCCTTTATCCATTTTGCCCACCTCCCTACCCCTATCTCTGACGACTACCATTCTGTTGTTTGTACCAATCTGTGAGCTTGTTTTAGCTTCTTTTCAGATTCCATGTGTAAGTGAGATCACACCGATATTTATCTTTCTCTGTCTGACTTATTTCACTTAAGCTCATGGTCCCAAGTTTCATCCACTTTGTTGAAATTGGCAAGATTTCATTCTTTTTTATGGCCCTAAAATATTCCATTGTGTATATATATCACATTTTCTTTATCTGTTTATGTAGTGATGGCCTCTTAAGTTGTTTCCATATTTTAGCTGTTGTAAATATCACTGTGATAAACATGGGAGTGAATGTATCTTTTCAGATTAGCAATTTTGATTTCTTTGGCCCTTCCCCGTGGTAAACACCAATCTCTTCTCTGTGTCTATTAGACTATTTCTGTTTTGTTTGTTTCTGCATTTTTTTAAAGATGCCACATAGAAGTGAAATCATGTGGTATTTGTCTTTCTCTGCTGGGCTTATTTCATTTAGCGTAATACCTCTCGGTCCATCCATGTTGTCATAAATGGCCAGATTCCTTTATTTTTTATGGCTAAGAAATATTCCATTGTATAAATTTACTACGTAAATGTATACTACATAAAAAAATGTATACTACATAAAGAAGATTTATACATCTTTAACCATCCATCTATTGATGGACAGTTGGAATGCTTGCTTATCTTGGCTTTATTATAAATAATGAGGCAATAAACATGGGGCACAAGCATCTTTTTGAATTTATGATGTTGTTTTCTTTTGGTAAATTCCCAGAAGTGGAGTTGCTGGGTCATATGATATTTTCTGTTTTTAGGTTTTTGAGGAACCGCCATACTGCTTTTCATAGTGGCTGCACCAATTTACATTCCTACCAGCAGCGCTTGAAGGTTCTCTTTTCTCCACATCCTCACCAACACTTGTTATTTCTTGTCTTTTGGGTATTGGCCATTCTCACTGGCGTGAGGTAATCTCTCCTTGTGGTTTTGATTCCACTTGCATTTCTTTAATTTCACGAGGCTTCCTGTTTACCTTGGTTGTAGGAAATGTATAACTCTTCTTGCATTGCTCTTTCATCACTGTTGGCAGGCTAGTCTGATTTTTTTTAACCCTTTCTAACACATACATATCACATATGCATGTTTACTTATAAAATACACGTAACTAAAAATTTACCATTTTAGCCATGTTTAAGTGTACAATTCAGTGCATTAAGTACATTGTTGTACAGCCACGATTTAGTTCTCCAGAACTCTTTCAACTTGTACAACTCAAACTCTCTACCCATTAAACAACAACTCCCCATTCCTGCCTCCCCCAAACCCTGGCAACCAGCATTCTACTTTCTGTCCTGTGAACTGCAGTGCCCTATGTACCTCACATAGGTGTAATCATACAGTATTTGTCCATTTGTGTCTGGCTTATTTCACTTAGCGTAATGTCCTCAAGGTTCGTTCATGTTGTAGCAGGTGTCAAAATTTCATTCCATTCTAAGGCTGAATAATATTCCAGTGCATATATAGACCATATTTTCTTCATTCATCTGTGGATGGACCCTCGGGTTGCTTCCAAGTTTTAGCTGTGGTGAATAAAGCTGCTATGAACGTGGGTATGCAAATACCTGTTTGAGTCCATGCTTTCAATACTTTTGGGCTTGTTCCAAGTGTCCACCCAGTTGTCCCAGCACTATTTGTTAAAAAGTCTATTGCTTCCCCAGTGATTTGAGATGCTTGTTTGTCATATGCATGCATATCTGTTTGGGGGCATTCTATTCCTTTAGGCTCTGAGTCTATTCGTACTTTAGGATCACACTGTCACACATTTATTTGGCAATACTTTGTGTCTCCCTTCCTAGAGAGTGTAGACATATGAACTGCCTTCTGCAGTGCAGCAGCTTGTTGGGAGGGCGTTAAGTCCATGGGCTTGTCCACTGACCTGTGTCTCTGCCTCTTCATCTTTCAAAGGTCCAATTCTAACATTTGTGAATTAGAGATGATTTTAACATATATCTCTAATATTTGCAAGGATTAACTAAAGTGATATATGTGAAACTTCATTAACGTTAACTATTGTTGTTATTAGTATGCACAGTGTAGCAATATATAATGGTATTTAAGAGGCCAGGTACTGTAGAGGTAGAGATGGGCTCCTCTCTCCTACTAAGTGTAGAAACTTGAACAAGGTAATTTAACCTCCCTGAATCTCAGATTTCTCATTCTGAAATGAATATAGGCGGCGACGGTGGTTGTGAAGATGGCGGCGGCGGCTGCGCTGCGTCGCCCCCTCTGCCACTGCCAGGCAAGGTCGCCGCCGCAGCTGCCGTCGCCACCACAGCCCCCATCGCCGCTGCGCGGGAGCCGGAGCTGCCGCGGCCAGTGCGCGCGCACCCGTGACGCGGGGCCCGAGACGGTGCGCAGGGAGGGCCGGAGGGGGGGAAGCGGAGCTGCCATGCGGGAGGCGCCGGAGGCGAGCCGGGCGGCGGCGCGGAGGTGAAGGATGCTGGCCGCGAGGCCGGCCCAGCTCAGGGCCCCGAGTCCTCGGAACCCCGCGACAGGGCTCGCCTCGGCCCTCGGGAGAGCGGCGGGCGTCACCGGCCTGGCGCCTACGTCGACATGAAAACCTATCTGGAGAAAAATTTAGAAGAAGAATGCCAAATATTACTGCAGCAACAAAAAAATACGCCGGAATCGAGCACGCAAATATTTCGCGGAATCAAACCGGAGAAAAAAAAGTTTTCGAAGGAAAATGAAAAGAACAAGAAGAAAGAGAACACCAAATCAGAGAACAAATACTTCAACAAAGGAAACAGGAGTTTCTAGAAGTTACTGAAAAATCCCAGCGTGCCCATATTCCTCTTTCACAGCGGAAGAGAGCAGCTTTTCAAAAACCAGTTCCTCCATTAGAAGAGGCACTCAGGCAAATTCAGGAATCCAACTCAAAATCAGAAGTAAATCTTCCCTCTTCCCACAGACCAACAATAAGCTGGAGAGCTATAGATAATGCCTTGCCTTCATCATTGCCAAAAAATGATCACAAGCATCAGAAACATCTTTTATCCAAGGTCAATTGTGTTAAAGAAATGAAGGAAAACAGCAGGACAAACTTGGCTACTAACAAAGTTGTATTCCAGCTTAAACTGGAGGAAACTCAGAAACTCCTAGAAGATCAGCATCTAAGCACTTTGCAAAAGTTTTGTGATGAAGTTAAGCAGATAACAAATTCTGAAACCCGCTCAAGTATAGACGTCTTGAGGCTGGGGAACATGAAATATATTTAACACTTAAGGAGCATTACACATCAATCCATCACAATTCTGTTTCCCTCAGATTAGCAAATCTGCAATCAACTAATGTGAGCTGCTTTGATGAAGATAAACTGTCATTCTCTAAAACTCAACATATAAATAATTGGCTTATAAATTTAGATGATCCAAATAATAACACTGTCACACCTTTCTCAGATATTTTAAGTAAACCTAATGTTGTACCTTCATGTGAATGTTTAACTAGTAAAGAACAAAATCCATCTGTTCCAAGTGAAACTGTGGAAAGAGCCACAAATACTGCTAATAATTCAGGAGCCTTTGTATATAGCCGACCCACCCTTGTACAAGATAAAAGCAAAAAGACCCCTGAAACTGGCACTATGGAAATAACTGACTCCTTTTCTGGGGCATTCAAAGGGGAGAAACCACTACTTACCGAGAGCCCAACCCTTAAATTCAGCAAAGCCTGGACCACTCCAGATTCTCTAACCCAGGAAATGGCTACATTTTCAGACCAAGAGAAATACTCTAAATTAACTCAAGAAAACAGAACTGCTTCAGTTCCTGCTTACTTGTACCTGCGGCAACACCTTTAGTTTTTCCACCTAATACACAATCAGCTAGGCTGTTACCCAAAAACAATATACATATAAAAGAAATAGACCCAGTGCAGTGTACTGATAAGCTAGGGGAATTGAAAGAGGTTAAAGATGAAAAGGTAAAGTATTTTAATTGTAGTAAGGCAGATTTTCTTTTATTTTCAGATGATTTTCAAACTCCCTATATACCTCACAACTCTGGTTCAAAAGATAAAAAACAGAAAATAGCTGAAACGTCAACACCATTGTCTAATATAATTTCTGATTGTGACTTAGTTGGTCAGCACAAGAAAATAAAATATAACATCCATAAGAGAAATGGTGTGAGGTTTCTTAAAAGTATTTTAAAGAAGGAATCTAAATACAAACATGACTGTTTTAAGGCACTAGTTATAAACCA
This sequence comes from Manis pentadactyla, assembly GCF_030020395.1. Taxonomy (NCBI): domain Eukaryota; kingdom Metazoa; phylum Chordata; class Mammalia; order Pholidota; family Manidae; genus Manis; species Manis pentadactyla. Next base: position 29,089,761 of record NC_080025.1, read on the forward strand.
AGGCTTTAAGTTAGGAAATCAAAAAGCAGCAGCTATCAGAGATAGTATTGAATTAACAAAAGAAAAAAGGAAAAGGTGCCAAAATTTCAAAGACTCTTAAAAACTGAGGTGGTTTGATGAAACTGGAGATACAAAAAAAAAATACTAAAGATAATTATTCACTGAAGAGTAGAATAGAAATATCCCAACAGTGGTCTCAACCATTCCACATTCAAACTAAAAGTGGTGTTACCAGCAACATAATTAGTGTTGCTGCTTGTGCTGTAAATTCTGCTGATAGAAAAGAGCCCAAGGAGGATTCCATCTCTGCAAATGTCACTACTTTAGGAGGACCTAGAACAGACCATGTGCTTTTGAATTGTTTTATACCTTCAAGTGATAACATTGCTAAACAAGCCTGGCCAAGCTCAGAAAAAGAGGAAAATAAATCTCCTCTACAGAGTAGTGATTCTAAAATTCAGAAGGCTAATTCAGAAAGAGGTGGCACAAAAGTAATTAGAAGAACAAGGTCTGCTGAAGTCCAATCAGGCTTTATATACACAAATAGAAAAGGCACTGTTATTCGATCACAGTCTGCAAGCAAAGCCAACACATTTTTACAAGCTCAGAGTAAACTAATTGTACCTCATCCTCCGCCTAAGTAGTCACCAAATATTAGGAATGGTAAAAATTTACACATGGCTAAATATCAGTCAGTAATGCCTGAAAATTCTCAAAACATGACACAGGACTATTTTAATTCAAGTCATTTTCTTCCAGTAGAACACAGCTTAATAGAGCAAAATCAAGAAAGTAGTTTTCCACTCTCAGATATTTGTTCTTAGTCACTGAGATAACTTCTCTACCATATTGTGCTTCTGAGTGCCAAACTTTAGCCAAAATAAATCATTCAAATGGCATTCAAAAGGTTGCCCAGCAACATGGGACATTATATTACACCCAAAGAAGTCCTGTTTATGAAGAAAATCATCAGTCTGTGACACTTAGAACTACTGAAGAAGAATCTGTTCTCCTGTGGAAAAGACTGCCACACAATATTCTGAGACAAAATGAAAAGGCTCCTGATTCTACTGTTAGAATAAGAAAATGAATTACTGAAAATAAGCAGAGAAGTCTTTTAGAATGCAAAAGACAAAACCCTGGATCTGTAGGAGAGAAGTACAGTGTACAAGTTCATAATTTTGGACAAAGTGTCCAGCTAAGTTCAAGTGAGCCAAAACAAACTACAACTGGTACTTCTAATTTTGAAGAAGTTTCAGATAGTACTTTGGAGTTTTTGATGGCTGAAAGCCTAGTGAAAACTTTAGTGCCTGAGGATGAAATTCTAACTGTCATGAATAGCAATCAGCTACAGAAATCAGATCTGGCTTTAAATAAAACCCAGCCACTCAACACTTATGCACTATCAGTTGAAGAACAGAAGATCCTACAGTCCCTTAATCATCTCAATGAAAGGTTACAATGTAAGTATGGAAGAACACCTCTTGTAAAAAAAAAATGTTGTGTTAAACAAATGTAATTTAAAGTTTAATTTAAAAATTAGAAATAAAAATACAAAATGTATTCAGATTATTACCTATCTCAATCAAGTATATAATGATTAAAAATACATTTGACTATAACATGCTATTCAAGTATCTCACACTATGTCATTATGGTGATGCCAATTTCTTTGGCAGGCTTAACTATCTTTTAGGAATGTATGAATACACTTCCATTTCAGCAATGTGACAGGCTAGGTCACTATACTGACCATACATCAAAAACAACCATAAATTCTGGAATAAATACCTTAAAAATTTAAATATAGCAATAAGCTGTTAAGAATATAAGGAATTTTTAAGACCAGGAACTGAATATAGGTAAGAACCCAGAAAGATAAGGAGACTGCAACAACTAGCTTTTTGTCTTGAGGGCATTTAACCCACAGAGGGAAAATGAGCTTTGTTTTTCATAGCCTGACAGAAAAAGAGAAACAGAAGACAAAACTCAGGGACTCCTCATAATGAGTAGTTTCATGGAGGATCCTCCCCAGTAAAATTGGGCCTCCAAAGGAGCTGCACATTGCAGACAGACATTCACACAGAGACGAGAGAGAAATGAAAAAAGCTTGCACGTCTTGAATGTCAATACTGAACAATGAGGGGTGAAGACATGTAAGCTTTTTTTCACCCCTTTCTCTCTGTGTGTATCTGTCCGTGTAAGATGTAGCTCTTTCTCTAAGAGATTTTGTTAACAGCAGACTCTTATGAAGAAAATTCTGAAGAAGCACTGCAGAAGACTGAAATCTTGGATGTCTGAAAGTGTAAATTTGAACATTGTATAAAATAAATGTAATAAAGTAATGTGTGTTTCAAAGAGAAAAAGTTAGAATTAAAATACCTATCAAAAAATGCATAAGTTAAGAGTATTTGTATGGTATTAAAGTGTACTAGGATTCTTAAATTGTTAAGGAATTGGGTAAAGATATAGATTAAACTTTAGGTGTTGATAAATGAAGTATGCTTCTGGTAATTTTGAGGGTTACAAATAAAGGAGTAGAAATATACAACTTCCAAACTTGTAGAGAAGAAAAGAGAAAAATGAACATAGAAAATATAGGAAAAATAGAAATACTATACTATAAGATGGTATGTACAAATATAAATAAATATAAATGGCTTAAATGTTACCTTTAAAAGACAGAGATTGTTAGATGAAACTTTATAACGCTGCTTTAGATGTATTACTGTCAAACAAAATTGACTATAAAGCTGAAAGTGTTAATAGACATAAAAAAGATTACTTGATGATGAAACAATAAAGTATTTTTAAATAAAAAATAATAAATATAGTGATTGTAATTCTAGCATTGGGTTGTAAGGATTTATTATAATAATGTATGTAAAGTACTTAACAGCATCTGACACATAATTAGTGTTTGATTAATGTTAGATTTTTGCCTTTATTGATCTATGGCTATAACTAAAAACTTTGTGGTAACATCCCAGTTCCACAGATTCAGAGGTGTTTGCCTGAAACGATCCTGCGTATTCATCACACTCACAGTAGCATCCTCTTCTGTGAAATTCAGCACAGTAGGCAATCAGTTTCATTTAAAAATGAATAAATAAATAAATAATTTGCTTTCTAAGGATGGCCCTCAAATTTTTGTTTGGCACCTGTTGCCCATCTCTGTGCCTGACCACATATGTTTTGTGGCTTTCTCTCCTAGTGTAGAACACATCAAAAAGCCAGACTCGATGGTGAACTGAGCCATTCAGATCGCATTCTTCACGGAGATGCTGTAGGCCTTTAATTCTAAAAAATCTTTCTAAGTTGGATCCTCAGTGAATTTTCATACTTTGAATCACAGAGCCAGGCCCTGGACTTTCCAGAGGTAATTTATAGAAGAAGCTCTTCATTAGAGATGATTTGTGCCTTTTGCCACTTTCAAATTGCTCTTTTCTGCAAAGGGTTAATTTTAAGGGTAATAAAACTAACAAGCCCAAACATTTCTATTTTATACTGAGTTTTTCAGCTCAATGCAAATCTTGTTCTTATTGATTGTTCCTCAAAGATATTAATTTATCATAGACTTAATTATGTGTGGAGAATGCTCAATTATAACCTCTCTCCTTTACATACCAAAGAATTCTGAGATTAGATTAATCACGTACTTCCCGTCACACTTCCGTTTCTCCTACTCCCAACCTTTGTCCTGACTGACGTTAGGCAATGTTTTGGTGTCTTTCCTACTGACTTCATGAAACTTATCCTTCATTAATACCCTTGGCATCCAAAAACTTCAAGGTGACAGAAGAAAAGGAATGGCAATAATAATTTAGACTTGAATAACTAACTAGAACAGAACAGGCCACCTTCCTTCACCTCCTCACAGCACAGGTGAACTGCCCATGCAGAGCAAAAGGGGAGGAGCAAACAGTTCTATGCAAAGAAAATGGAAGAACTCTTCACTGCCCAGAAGGGCAGAGACACATCAACAAATCAGAGCCAGGAGGTCAGCTGGTGTAGGGAAAATGGAAGTTCCTCACCTGAGCCTAAACTACTTGACGATGTAACTGGCCTCCTGCCAGGCTACTGCTTCCACACCCACAGGCGATGAGCTACTACTGGCCGAGCCCCTATATGAAGAGCTCTGCCCAGTGGGTGGAGGCAGAGACGGAGGTGGATCAGGGACCTGCAGTTGCTGGATGCAGACATGAGTCTAGTGCTTGACCTACCGCCCTGAGAATAAAGCCAGGTATGAACACTTTTACTCCAAGAATGTTCTGTAGTCATTTCTCAGCCCCACTGAATCCATAGTGAGCTTGCCTGGGGCTGAAACCCTCAGGCAAGACAGCTGGGTTTTCAGATCCCTGTTTTCTACCCAAAGGAAACAGAAGAACTCTTCACAAAACTGTATGTGAATAACAAGGAGTCATAAAGATTATCTAGTTCTGTGCTTTCTTATTCAGATGAGAAATCAAAGCTCAGAGAGGTAAAATATTGGTCCAAGGTCACACAGGAACCTGGTGGATGGTTGAGGGTTTTTTCCAGCATAAAATAGAGTCATCTTAGAGAAGCAATTGAAAGGAAGTAGCATGTGTCTTGAAACTAAGATTTTCATAAAGGTTTATCCTGGTAGAACCTTCAAGTTTGATACTTAATCACACTACAGAGAAGCACATGTGTGAAGCCACTTATAAACATTTTTGCAAGATTCACATTAAGACAGCTGTGGTTTGCTTCTTACCTCCCAGGCATGTGTGACACATTTAACCTACGTCCTGGATCTGCAGGATCCCTCAAGCCCACATTGTATTCACGCTTGTTCCCTTCTGCACTTGATTAATGATACATATGTCCATACTGGACTTTTTCATTTATTTTAACAGTAAACCTACACTTTATTCCCCTAAGAATATATCCCATTGGATTAAAGGATGTTGTCAATAGGGACTCCACATTTTAACTCTTTCCAGCCCCACAGGGCCTCTTTTATTGTTCATGCCACAATAGATGCTGAATAGGTTCAGGTTAATCTATGGAGGAGTACTTATTTTCATGAGTATTTATGACTACTCTGCTTCATTCCTTGAGTTATGATGGATGTAGAAAAACAACCCACTTGTCTGAGGAGCCTTCAATTCTAGAAACAAATGAATGCCTTCATGTATAAGGGTCCTGTCAAGAAACCCTGCATCTACTATTAATTACTTATAGATTTAAAAAAAACTTCTGGGTTTATGTATGAGCTTTTGAATCTCAAGGTGCTTGCAAGCTTGTGTGTAAAGATATAACTTCTATTCTACTATCGTTATCTAGAAATATTCATATCCTACTAGAGAAGACAGCTCATGCAAGGGCAACTGACTCTATATGGAACACGTTCAATTCAAACGATGATCTGTGTTCTGTTACTGTAGGAAACCCTATAATGCATTAAAATGTTCAAATAAAGCCGAATGAATGCATCACAGTTAAAAATAATTCAGTCTGTCCTGATGACTGATTTGAACCACAAGACAGCGACTGTCAGCTAAGTCCCCTTTCTCTGTCTCACAAATGTTTTCCATGCAATAAAGATTAATTCCTTTTATTATGTTGATGAATAATAATAGTGTCATAAAACATAACAGAACAAGAGGAAGTTGACAAAGTTTGTGTTTGATTAATCTCCTTAATAGGTTATAGGTGCTGACTGAAGTGTTTTTTATTTCCCAGTACTCATTTTTCAATGTTTAAGATGTAATAAAAAGTACATATATTTACCAACCCCCAACTCTAAGAGCAAAAGCTGAAACTCAGAATGTATGCTGCAGAAGTAAATTCCAGTATCTCTTTAGTCTTCAGGTTATGTCAGGCTGATGGAGTTGACTTGTCAGTCAGGATAATTCATCAGAACAACCTGGCATTGAAGGCCTTGGGGCCCTTTTCAAGTGATGTCAGGTTTCTCTTGCAAAAGAGAAGGTCCAGATTACTCAGAGCAAACACAGAAACCATGCTCAGTGGCATCTGTGCCTGCATTTTCTTATCCCTGGTTTCAGCCCAGATGGGCTTTGTCATGGGCTCTTGTGATGACCTCATGAAAAAAATGGAACAGAGACTCAAGAATTGGTCATTAAGCTGCCTTCACTTGGTAGCGGCAACATTAGTTAGAGTTTATGGCTTTCAGAACCTTTTCTCTTCTTCCTTAAAAGAGGATCTCTGTCTCTCTATGTCTGTCCCATCTCCATGCATGTCTGTCTGTCTCTGCTTCTGTATCTTCACTGCTGAATCACTAGCATCTAATACTTGAATTTGACACACATTGCATGTGGCCAGTAAGCATTTGTTCACTGAGTGATTGATGATTGACTGATATTGAAGCCCTACTCTTAAAAACATGTACTACTGAGACCCTGTGTTTATAAATTGAGAAATTAGGAAGCAAGATTAAAGTAGACTTGTTTTGATAGAGGAACAAATCAGCTCTCTATATTTAAGCAGAAACACAGAGAATGAACAAGCTCTAGAAGACACATAGAACAGATATATTTGAGATTTTACTGAATGTAAAATCTACATTGCTTTCTCACTCATCATCATGGTTATGACCTTAGTTTTAAATTCTTTTTTCAGGAAGATTGGTTAGGTCTATCTTCCCAGATTCCTTTTCAGGGTATGAGGACTTCCATATAAGGAACTGTGCAAGGTCCTCACAATACATTTTCCTCTAAACGCTCCCTTTTGTCTTTGGGGAAAGCACCTACTCATACTTCATGATGATTCAAATACTCTGATATCCCCCATTACTCTTCTTCTTTTCCATTCATTTTTTCCTCTCTCCTCTACCTCCTCCTCCTAAGCCATCAGTTGCTCCTTTAAGGGCAACAGAATACATGACACATCGTATAAAGTCAACATATTTTTGTTGAATTAATGAATATATAAGTGAAAGGATGAATATAAAGGAAGCCAGAAATAAAATCATAGGTTTCTATCTTTCTAGCCTATATAGGATGTGAAATTTAAAAAAATATTAATAGGAAGGACCAATCACTCAGATGATTAACTGGATGGTTGACATATATTTAACCCAAGTTTATACTGAGTGAGCATTTCATTTGCTTATTGATGTGCCTGCCCTTCAAGTGAATACTTCTTTACTGTCTAGTTATAGATAAGTTGCACACAGGATGCACACGCCCACCCACACACACGCACTCACACATACCATACACTCCTTGCACACACATACAAACTTTCTGTAAATCTGCATGACCCTACTCGGTGAACTAAGGATTTATGTGCAGAACACAACAGCATTTTGATGGATCTTCAGATTTGTTCAGCAGAAATACGGCTCACACCTCCTAGGTCTGGATTTTCATAGTACTTTGGGTTTGGTTTCAGGATATTTGTAAAGCAGAACTAACAGCAAGCACTTCATGAATATCAAAGTGCCATTTCCCAAGGGAAATGGCTGGATCCAGGGGACTCCAATCAGGGCTACTTTCATTTCTTAAATGGAAAATCTGTTTTAGATACAGACAGCTCTTCAGGAATAGCACTTTCATGTTAGCTTGAATGGCTATAGTCAATTTTTAGGAACAGACTAATATACAAGCCTTTTCCCATTTGAGGGGAAGGTAAACCACAATTGTGGAGTGGGAACTTACCTCAAGCACAGTCTGGGTACAGTGAAATGTGTGGTAACTTCTCAAGAGTCCAGCTCACTGGCTCATTTCCTTCAATTCAACAGGATTGTTTTAAGCATCCAAGTGACATAATTGAACCAGGCAGTGGCAGGAATTCAGAGGCGGGAAATACATGATTCCCACCCTGAAGAGATTCCCACTTTGCATGACCTCTTTCCAATCTGAAGCTGAAGTATGACATTTTTCATCTATAGAAGTTGGAAGGGACCTTAGAGACAATCTCCTAAAACTCATATATTGACAGCATCTTGAAGAGTAAAGGAGATTATACTTCATTCTCTCAACCATGAAACCAACATCTACAAGATCCAATGAGACTTATGGTCAATAATACCCATTATTAACTATAATAATATGCCAGTTACTATGTTCATTGATTTCTGATTAATAACAACAGTAACAGCACTCACAATTTCACGATTTTCCTTAAAATAGGAAAACAGTGTTACAGGCATTCCATTTAGAAAACGGGTATCGTTTTTCATTTGACTTAGGATTCCCCAGGACTGAGCCGTCTGAAACTTCTATTATGAAATTCTTGAGAGTTGGAAGGGACCTTAGAGGCCAACTGGCCCCGGCCCAACCTCTCCTACTCCCAGTGACTGAAGTTCTTCAGAGAGGAGTTCACTCTCTCTCCTATGCCATTCCCCATGACCCCTTCCTGTCAGGGGGGTGGTCTCACCTGGCTCTTTCTGGGCAGAGTAGCCGATCCGCAGTGATCCGACGTTGAGGGTGGCCATGATGGCCTCTGTGTCCACCAAAGTCTGGCTGCTTGGTGACATGGACGGCGAGGATAAGACAGCATACATGGAACACTCCTCTAGGCTGACTGCATGGAGGTCCTCAGGAAAGAGTGTAGACCCCTAGTGAGAGAAAACTGGGCAGAGGAGGGACTTGTCAGGCAGAAGGATTTTATATCACGGCTCCTGGTGGTGGCACTTTGTGGCTGATGTCGTTTTTGAGCCAAAGTGTCATCAGCCTCCACTGACTTGGTTGTAAGTCTTCGTTACCTGGTATCTGACACAATTAAGCCTTACCAAGCGTTAACATCTTAGTGTGACTACATTTCACAGACTCTTTCCTGAGAGCGAGTAAGGATGAGAGGAGAGGGGGCGGTGCTGAACCCGTTTAGATGATTCAAGCGGGAGAAGAGGGAACAGTGGTGAGGAGTTCGGGGAAGGAGGGGTGACCGATCTAACGCCCAACTCCGCCTCCTCGCCCTTTTGCTCCTGGCTCACCCTGATGGTACTCTTCCGATCAGCTGGCAAAGCGGTGGCTGCTTCTTTCCCCTGGTGAAGAAACGGGGGCATGTCTGGTCTGCTTTCAGGTAGCTTAGGCCTGAAATGATGGTGATTCCTAACACGAGGTGGATCTGAAGACCTCTGATCATTTTCTTTTCTTACTCTCTTTGGACTAAGTAAGGCAGAAGTGCGGGGAACTTTGTGGTGGCTTTAAAACAAAACAAACAAATGACATTTGCTCCTTGCGGGAACCATTTTTGACTTGTGAAAAATATTCCTTACATATTTGCCAGCATTATTTCATGAAAAATCAAAAGCTTTGGTGCATTTCATGCTGCACATACTGTTGTTGTTTTTCTTTTTTAATCCAGGGAAATGGTGGCATAAAAGGGATTCAGACCTATGAAGGTACAGAGCAAATACAGTTACCACCACAATGCCACATATGCATAATGGATCTATTTCTCAGAAATGTAAATCCAATTCTTCCTTTTCTTACATCTGTCAAGGATTGTGTGGCATTATGTGCTCCATAAAAGATGTGTCTCCGGAAAAGATGAGAAAATTAGAGCACAAAGGCTGGCTAGTATCAGCTTAGGTTTAGCCATTAAGCCAGAATCAGATTCAGAAACGCAGAGAAACTCTGATTTATATAAAGACCATAAAACATGGTTATAAACATAAAACATAGAACATAGTGACTCCTGGGCATAAAATCAAGAGTCACGATGTCTGGATTTAAATCCTAGTTCTGCTACTTACCTGCTGTGTGAACTTGGACAGGTTACTTACTCTTTCCATGCCTAACATTCACCATGTTAAAAATTTACCCCATAGAGTTATTTTTAAGGTTAAATGAGTTAATATATGTAAAATGCTTAGAACAGTTCCTGGTGTCAGATACTGATTTCTGACGTAACTGCAAGCTATTATTATTATTACTATTCTTATTAGTGCTATAACTATTATCATTATAAATATTCACTATCCCTTATGTGATACTTACAGGCAGAATGTATATCTGGGGAAAATTCTGGAGAAAGAGCCATTCTCTCTTTAGGTAATCTAGAGAGCCAATGAACACAATGTCCTTCAGCTCCTGCCGGGTATAGTTGCTAGTTCTCAAGGGCATTACAAAACTCTGAAACTCCATCAGCATTGAGTGGGCATCTCTGAAGACACATGCTACCACATGGTTTCGAAATCTGTATTTTGTCTTATCAGTTCGTTTCTAAGCATAAGCATGCCAGAGTTAGGTCAGTCTGAGAACTAAGTTGAGGGACCTTTAAAGAGGGCTCCTTCCCCTCATCCCACGTCTTCTAGGTGTGTCCATAGGAGCACTTCCGTAAGGACAACAGGATGTTTGCAAACTGCTCATAAGAAATGGAACTTATCCACAGTAGGATAATCATAGTTTTTATCTTTCTGTGGACTTCCTTAGCTCACTTTTTTTAGTTCTCTATTAGCCTGGAATTAGCCTGTAGTGAATCAATTAAACCTGAGATCAGCCTCATTCCTCAAGGTGTGAAATCAATGAAGCAAATGGTGAAAATCTCTCTTATTTTCATTGTGTTCTTAGACTTGTGTGCACTATAGCAAGGTCCAAAGAAAAACTAACATAATCCAAATTCCGTTGCTGAACTTACATCTTTTCGTGAGCCCTGAAAATTACATCAAGTCTTACAACATGTTGCAGTTTTCAGTGGGTTTTCATATGTAAGAAAATATATATCAGTTGGAACTAAATGAAATTGCCTTCTTATGGGTCAAAAGTAGTTGAATATTGGCAATTTCATGTGGTTCAATGGACTCTTCCCAGAGTGGAGGAAACTCACTATGTGCACAAAATGAAATGAGAAGGTCATAAGAATTCCATTTGATCCCAAAGTATTACATTTTATAGGCATTGTCTCATTACTATTATCAGTATCATAAATTATTTAACATCTCTTCTATATTTCTCAGTTTAGAACAAAATAATACATTCAACAATATTTTGGTGAAGTTTCCCCCACATTCAGAGAGACATCTAAAAATCATAAATGCAAGTTTTGAAACAGGAATGACATTCCTGTAGGAAACTTATTTTTGGCCTTTGTCCAGTTTCTTGCAAGGAAGGAGTCCGTGTCGTCCCTCGTGGCCCTGCGATGGAGCAGAAGGAGCAGACGGCCTGGAGTCGAAGACCTGATTTTGTATTCTGGCTTTGTCATTATAATTGTGAACAATTAGTTAACCTCACAGACCCTCAATTTCTTTAAGTTTAAATGGTTTAAAAATAAACGTGTTAATTCTGTTGTGGAAATTAGGTAACATACTGAAAGTATAGTGCTTGTAAGTGCCATTCTCTAACTATTAATCCAATCTGAATCTTACTGAATTCCTAGACTTTCAGAGAAGGACTCTTGGAGGCTGGCAGAGAACAAATTAAATGCATTTAAAAGCAGTTCATGTATGAGTATGTTCTATTTATGAGCACAGGAACACTCAGAATGGATATATATCATTCTCCTTTATTCCAATCCTTAGCTGAGTGAAATGACAAATTTCTATGAAACAGGGGTTGATGAAATTCAACAGGATAAATAAGTAACACTTAACATCTCAACAATAAGAGTTTGTCCAATTAGCATATACTAGGAAATACTCTCCAAAGGGAATTGCCCTGTGAGGAGAATCAAAGCAACTTGTCTGGAGAGCGTTCCTGGAGAGTGCTATGAATCTTAACCAAATCTATTAAATAATTGTCTCTAGCTAATCTGATTAGTTTTAACTTGTACAATGAAGCTTCTACTGGTATTTAATGTAACATACCTGAAGTCCAACATTTGCTCTTTTCTGTAGAACTAAACAACTAGAAACAAGATACATGGCAGAATGCATTAATGGGCACAGCTTAAGAGGCAATTTCTCCAAGAAACTGTGGGACAAAACTGTCTCCAACTGAGAAGAGTAGTGGCTTTGGGGGAAAGGGGAGAATGCACTATTTGTTCAAAGTAACTTAAATTAACCACTTCCACTTGACTCTTCTGTCAACTAAACCCAGTTCAAAGCCTCCTGAATTCTGCAATCTGGACATTTCTCCTCTAGGGTCACACATTTCAAAACCTTTAGAATTTCTTAAATCAGAGGCCCTTCTAAACTTATCAAAAGATCCAACTGGTGTTCTGAACTATATTCCGCATCAAGGGCCATAAGGGAGGTATCTATCATAGCAACCTGTCTGCACGCTTAATAAATAGGGTATAATGTCTGCTATTTCCATTTCTTGGTCTCTTGGAAGCTTCTATCTGCATCCAACTTCCCAACCTTTCTAAAGATTTCCCTCCCACTGAAAACATGTTTAGCTTCCTTTTCAACAGGTGTTTATTTTGCCTAGCTTAGAATAAGACATATTTGCTAAGATGGTGAGTTTTAGCAACCCAAACAGTCTTCTACTTGATGTGACAGCTCTGACAATTCTGTGCTTCTGATCAAATGATTGATCATGCTTTTACAAAAATTGGAACATATTATGTCAGGACAATGGCACCGAGCCACAAGGATTGGGAGTATGTGTGTTTGATAGAAAAAAAGTGAACTAATCTACTTTTGGAAAGCAAGGAAAAAAATAATCATCAATTACCCATAGTTGAACAAATTACATAGGGTTCATAAACATGTGAACAATCACTTTTATTAGGTAAATTTACCAACTACTTCTTGCAAGGTAAACCATTGAGGTTATACTTGAGTTTCCAGCTCTGGAGAAAATATGAGAATAGACAGGAATCCAGAAAGATGTCAGAACCTGAATTTTTACATCTTAGCTGCTGGCAGTTTAGGGAGCTGAGTTAGTTTGTCTCCTTTTGAGAACAGAGACAGGGCCAGGATTCTAATATCTATATCTAATATCTAACATCTGTAAGGATTTGCCCATGTAGGAGGTGGGGCAAGCATCTAGGTGAAACATTCTTGCTAATGTGTTAGGCATAAAGATGGTCAGTTTTAAGAAAAACTACTATAGAAAATCTGAACTTTAAAGCCAATAATTAGGAAAATGTTGCTTTACTTGGAAAAAAAAAAGACTTGAGTTCTTATAAATGGTAATTTCCCTGGTACATTTAAATTAATTAGATTTAATAAGAAAACAGCATCGTTTCAGGAGAACATTATTCTGAATAACTGACTCAGCTAAACTGGTCAAGGAGGGGAGAAGTAGTTGAAGAATCTCATCCAACTGTTTCCGATCCACCGTATTACCTACATATCTTTCTCAAATGCCACATCTGTTACCTTTCATACCATTGGTATGGCTGCTTTTCCTTCAAAAGTCACAGTTTACAAAGAAAAATGACAGGTGCTTGTAACTGGCAGAAGGGCATCATTTGCCCTAAGAGAAGCTTTATTTTATTTGCGATTTGGGGCAAGATCACTTACCAGAATCAGCCTGTCCAAAGGGGTTGCTTTGCACCAGTGACACACGCCACTGCTGTCAAGCTGGTCAGAATTGTCTTCCGTTTCATACAGAAAAGTCCTAAAACAGGGAGAATGGAGAGTTAGCCTGAGACCATTTGGGGCTCTGGCGCGACAAAGCCAAGACGTCAAACGCATCAGGGCCTTGAGCCCAAAGTGAAGAATCACACTTTGGAGAATGACACTGGGTCTGTGAGACCTCAAAATACAGAGGCATGTCTGAAGGATACCAAGACCTGAAAGGTCCAGACTACATCACAGCTGACAACGTGCTCTCTGAGGCAAAGCCAGAAGGATTGTATGTGTGCGCACGTACATGGGGGTGTATGTTTTACAGACACACCAGTCTCTCTTTGACTTTAGATTAGACATGCCCTGAAGGTAGTTATTTCTGCTTTTAACTTTGCTACTATCATGTTGTTACTCTTGTTTGGAAGAATTTATGAGACGCATTTTGGGAATCTGCATACAGAATTTAAAAGGCTGTGAGACTGAGTCATCAGTGGCACCTCCTTAGCCTGTTCACCTCCCCTCTCCTTCCACATCTTTCCTTGTGGGTTCCTGTTGAAACATCCTTGTTTATTTAATGCATTTTACATTCGTTACAGCTTCTGTCACTTGACAAAACTTTGCTCTAATCTTAGTCTGAGTCTTGGCAAAACCTTCCACATGATCTCCCCACAATGCAGTTATGCACAATGACTATCACGTAATATAGTACATCACTGAAAGGGTTAGGAGATCTTTTGAAAAGCCCACCACATCCTGAGAAATGCATATTTGCTTGTTAAAGAAGAGGGGAAACCTTTCTGGAATCACAGAAAGTTTAGGGTTGAAAGGACCTATTTAAGTCAGAAGAATTTAGCTTAGGCTGCAGAAACAACCTCAAAGTCCCAAGGGCTTAACACAGCACAGGTTCTTTCTCACCCATATTATCTATTATACTTGAGTGAACAGATGTCTCCGCTCCACACAACCACTCAGAACCTGAGGGGGACAGAGACTCCACCATCTTACGACCATGCAGCCACATGCATCACCCTCAGTCACTAAGGCAAGGGAAGACAAGAAGACTGGAGAACCAAGCCGGGCTTTTAACTTTCCTGGCCCAAAATGACACACATCATTTCTGCTTACATTTCATTGGCCAGAACAAGTCACATGGCTCCTGTTAACCTTAAGGGGGCTGAGGAACAGAGGAAGCAGTTGAAATATCTGGTGAACATTTCTGTCTCTGCCAAAGACAGTAAAGACCATTCTTTATTTTATGGAGAGAAGTTAAACAGCCAGCAGATTATAAACCAGGAGTTTGAATATAATGCTGAAGATGAGTATTGATGCTCATGACATCAAATTATCCTTTCCTTCTTAGCAACTGGGCAGTTAGGTGGGGCCACATTGACTAGTTATGGCCAATGAAATATGAGAAGTGGCAGCTGACATCATGAAAAACTCCCATATGATTCTTCAGGCTCTTGCCTAACCAGCTGCAGAGATGACCACCCTGAGTACACGAGCGCCCATGTGGAGCAGAGTGCCCTCACCTCCTTGACTTGTGTTGGACATGTAACCTGAGCAAGAAATATACCTTTGTTATGGTAAACGACTCTAATTTCTTGGTTATAACCACAGCAAAAGCCCACCCTATCTTAACAAAAATACTTTTTTGGAAGAACAGGTTCCATGGAATATTAGTAACGAGAGAGGTTCTAAGAAATATTTTCTGTAGTCAAAGTTTGAAAAAAATGTTCTGTCTTTGAGATTCATACTGTACTTCAGCATATGAAAGGTTCTCCAAATCTTGCAAAATAAATCCTTTGAAAGTCTGTATAATCCAGTGTTACATACACTTATTTGACCATGCAAATTTTTACTATTTACTTATTTGCTTACTTATTGACCTGTTACTATCCTTTGAAATACCTTTTGGGAATACTATGCCAGGTCACACCACAGGTTAAGCCCTGGTTATCAGTAGCTACGACAGCACTCTCCTGGGAGGGTTTACTCTACATCCTGGGAGAAATACAACCTATTGTTCTCGGTGCTGTAAGGTTAGGGGGTCTCCCTGTGCACTAATATAGCTTGTTATTTAACACCTGGGCTAAAGATTCCACCATAGTATCAAGCAACTTTCTCTCTTTAATAAGATCAGTGTGTAAACTGCTCTCTTAAGTCAAAATTTTTCAAAGGAACTTACTTAAACTTCGCTTGAAGGGTTACACCTAGAGTAATGGGATGGAGAGGACCCAGCAGAGAACTGTTCTGGGAGTATGGTGCACTGGAGAAGGGTCTGGAAAACTAGACAGCTAATTGCTAATGAAACTAGTCAAGGCCAAGGTGCAATCCTTTACGTTCCTCTACATTTAAGACCTGTAAACTTATTGGATTCCAATCACTTACCTAGCCAGAAGATGTTGTAATGTCAGCCTCAAGGTCACGTGCACTGAAATGGATTCCTTCATTCATTCAAATTAACATGCCTTTGATAGCTTAATTATCCATAAGTCATGAGCCCCAACCCAGATTTCTAAGAGCCATTCACGCTCTCTGAATGGTACTAGACAGGACCGTGGTGTTGGCCTTACGCCAAGCTTGTTCAAGGGGTTCATTAGGGGACACACCTGAGATCGGAGTCTTGGTTTTAATTCTTATCAGGTTTGAGATCTGGAGAACTATGTTCCTCGTTCATAGAACCTCCTTTCCTCCTAGTCCACATAGGAGAATGTAAACCATGTTCTAATATAAACCAAATCAGCTGTGAATAGTGTTCCATTTGCCTTTAAATGGTGCTTTACAGATGCCATCTACCACATCCATGTCCTCTGTTCTCAGTGTTTACAACCGACAATCTCCACAAAGACATTTTCCCCACCCTCCTGCTTGGAAGTGAGCCACAAGGTTGCGGTGGCCCCAGCCAAGGTGAAGGCGAGAATAGGATGGTGTTCCTGTTAGATAAACCCACATCTGAGCTCTCATGTGAGCATCTCTCTGCTAAGCTGTGCTTTATTTCTGAGGAGTACAAACTGTCAGCTTTCTGCAGGGCATTTGCTGTGAAAACATGCATGCAGGTATCTCAAACTTAAACTGTTACCAGACAGAAGATCAAGGAGAAAAAGAAAAAAGACAATTTCTCTCTTCCTCACTCATTCCCCAGACAGACCCCTATTTAAAGCCCTTTATATTTTATGGATATTGCATTTGGGATTTCCTACAATGTGAGGAAAAATGAGGTGTGACCCTGAGTGGCAGGTACCTTTAATAAAGGCTGGAAAGAGAAGCTCCGAGCTTGGGGCAAGCCTCACATACCATGGAAACAATTTCCTCAGCCAGTCTTTTCAGCATGAGCTTGTATTATCAGGTCCTCTACCCCAAACCACACATTTTCTAAATATCCAATGACATAGTTAACATAGAGGTGAACCTAAATGAAAAATATTTTCCTTCCACAGAATTTGGGATACAGTTCGATGGACTAGGAACTGAACAGGTAAGCCAGTTACTCTGATATTTCGATCGTAAAACATATTACTGAAACAAATGCAAATTTCAGCAAAAGATTTTTACGTTTTTGGCGGGATATGGCAGTGGGAAGTAGGAATTTGAAGTATCTCAAAACTAGCTCATGTTTGACTGTATTCATGTACTTTCTAAGGTTCTATGGGATTGAACCTGGGTCAGAGATTAGCATGACAAAAATGTCTTCCTTATGCAGTGGGGTGAGAGGGTTGGTCTGGGCAATCACTAGCAGTAGTAGCCCCCAAAAGAAATTAGGACTGGGAAGAAACAGCATCCATCAATATGCTACTGCTATGAGTGTGCATGTGTGATTGTGTGCCTGTGTGTGTGTGCATGTGTGTACGTGAGAGAGAAAAAGACGTGTATCAAATAGGAAGGTACAAGCTGTGCAGAAGAAATAAATAAATTCCAGGGCACAGGAATACTACTGGATAATTTTTAAGATGAACTTATTTGTGAAGTCTTCTTATCCACATTCCTTAGTTTCTCTGAAATTCCTACTGCTGAATGTTGAAATGGAGATATTTGCTGGTGTGCTAGTGGTTACAGGTTTTTGGAAACATTGGGAAGACCAATGATGTATTGAGGGCCAGAGACTCTTAGAATTTGCTCACATCTGGAAGCCATCGCTGGAGGTTAGCCTGTTGAATAAAGGCATCCTGACTGTTAGAGCATTTTCCTTAGCACCAGTGACCTGTCGAGGAGCAACGGACGTAATGGAGGTGGGGGCCACTTGGGATTGCTCATGACAGGGCCCTCCTTCTGCTCTTCGCGCTACAGGAAGGCTAGTTTTAGAAGCGGCATGCCTTGAGGAAAGGTGAAAAGTTGGAATTAGGGGTCTCTGGTGGGAGGAAAAAGGTTGTGGCTAGGGTTCTTTAACATGAATTAGTGATTAAAGTCTGGCTGTTATTAGGGATGAGAGGGAGGAGGATTTTTAGTGGGAGATGGAAGAGGAGTCACTGGAAGGTCATGGACACTCTTACTTAGATGTTCCCTGTGTTTTAGCTCTTTAAGTTAAGGATGAATGAGAACAAAAGAGGGTAAGAAGCAGAATGATCATCCTGTTCTGTTCCCCTCTAATCTGAAATTAAGTTTCTTCCGTGCCTCAAGTCTTGACTTGTGCTGTGTATGATCCTATCAGTGACATTCATATCTGAATTTCTTGAAGCTGAGGCCTCTCACACCAACAAAACCATCTGATGCCCCACCTCTTACCCCTACTGCTTAACGTCCAGAAGGAAGTTTTTGAAGGCATTTATTGCCTTTCTAGTATTTGCCTAGTGATTCTACAAACTTTCCAGGAACTTTCCTATAATTTAAAAATCAGCACCAAACATACAAATGTTTGCACAAACACACACACACACTTTTGGCAAAAATTTCTTTCTGACGTCTAACTCAAATGTCTCCTGCACCATGGAGCCATTGTGCATGTGGTTGAGTGAGTTTTGACGTGGATCTTTGTTGTTACGTCTTACAGCAGGGGCAAGATCACCCCATGGTCCACCACCTGTCACCCACCAGGCAGAAGCCCACACACATCCCTCCTCTCCGCCCGTGTAGACAAAACGGATGGACTGCATTGGTGCTTTGTGATTTTTCAGCTAAGAAGCTCTGGCTTTTGTAGATTAGAATAAATTGGCATCTGCATAGAATTATACAGATACTTAATATAAATCTGCCTTCCTGGTGAATAGTGTTTTGACTATTTTGCAAGAATGAAAATGCTTTTTCTATCATCTTTGTCTCTTCCATATCAAAATCTCCAAGTTACGTCTGAGCTCTCAACACTGTGAAAAAACAAAGAAGCTACGTGCTCTGAAATCTCCTGAATTTTTCCATTTGACCATCTGACAGGAACCCATCTTCTTTCACTGAAAATGCTAGGGCTAAACCAAAGATAAGGTGTTTTAATGGCTATTTTATTCCACTTTGTGATTCCTTTATCTTCTATGATCTCTTTTTGGGGGGAGGGGGTTTCAGCAGGAAACAGATTATATAGTTGAAGAGTCAATTGCTTTTTAAGTGGGCACTCTTTATTTATACCCCTACTTTTCCAAACTCTTCACTTCCCTTTTCATCTAAATTCAAAACTTTTCATAATAGTTTGAGATAAGAATTAATGCCTTGGGAGAATTATCCTAAAATCAGTCTTTAGCTATTATTTATAGGCATCTGATGTCATACTGATCAACTTAACCATCTAAAACAGGATCAAGAAATTTTTTTCTTTGAAGGGCCAGACAGCAATTATATTAAGCTTTGCAGACCAAGAGGCAAAACTGACATTATACAGATAGTTCTATAATAAGACAGAAATAAATGTTCACAATATGTCATTGGTGATATTCAAAATATAAGTATAATTTTTTATATTACAGATCTATTAATGAAAAGAAAGGAATTTTTAAAGGGATTTTCCTTAACTCGAATTCAAATTTGATGATAGTCTTCTCTATCATCAAAATCATTGCAAATGTTCATATGTTAGTGCTGACCCCTAATAAAATTTGACATATATTATCTTTGAAAATGTATTTTCACATAGATAGGTACTACCAAGTACTGATAATGCTCCATGAGCATATGAATCTAATTGAGTATATCCATCACTTAGAAGGCATTTACAGAATTGTTAGACTCTTCTCTCAATATCTGCCATTTAACATGTCATTATATGGCAGAGTAATCACTTACAATGGAAGGTTAGGGGGTAAGTCCTCAATCACACAATTAAATAAACTTAAAAATATAGAAATTTCCTCTGCACTTGTATCAAGGTCCAAAAAAAAAAAAAGATCCCTGCTGGAACTGAGATCAGAAAATATATCCACTGCATGTTTGTGTGGAAATAGTGATCTCACTTCTTGTTTTAACTTTTGTCCTGATGGGAAGTGCATAAGGCAGCCTGATATTACTGTGATTCAAAGAATGATAATTCTCACTGTGATGACTGTATCATAGAATAAATTTCACATATGAGCACTGTTTTGTCTTTCAATTTAGGTTAATTTCATTAAGAAAAATTATCAAACCTGCAGCGAATGCTGTATTTTGAAAACTATTTAGTGTTCAATAATAGTCATTCAGAAGAATTTAAGTCTTGATCAAGAGCTCAAAATAATCACATTAAATCTTATCATTGCCACACTGTTGAATTGCTTGTGGTACAGCAAGTCAGAGCATTTAGCTTCTATTTCTGACTAAAATTCACAGAACTAACAATGGCGAAGTCTGTAAGAGCAAACGAGGTTCACCACTGACACTACTGGTTGAATAACTCAAGATAAATTCAAATATTTTCCACAAAATACCTGATGATGAATAATACAATGAATAGCCATAATATTTACACACCTTCCATTTCAACAATTTTGTCAATTTGTCTAACTAGGAATTTTATCTGCTCCGCATGTATTTTTAACACTAACAATTATAATACATCTTAGCAGATTCCACTTCAGACTGTACTGGAGTAGTGTTTTCTCAACTTTTAAAAATATTTTTTCATAGGTAGTTGTGCAAGAAAACTATTCTCAGAGGCTAATTTTTTCAATTACTTCAAACTGTGCATTGGCTCCTTTAATAAACAACTACAAACATTATCAGTAACATTTATCAACTCATAAGGAGCTAAGGGAAACCACTCAAACTCATTTGCCTTATATTTTAATTGACTATTAATATTGCTCCCAATGTCAACTCCTTAAACAACTGTTTTGCTGAAAAGTTGATAGTATTAAACAATTCTATTTTTTCTGGACACATTTGTTGGCTGCTACAATTAAAAACAATTTAACTGACTCACCATTAATAAATGTCTTCTGCTGCCTGGCTAGTAAATGAGCCACTTATAAACAAACTTTAGTTTCAAATTCTGCTGTGATGAAATAGTCTTCTTAAATTTTCTAATTTTTAAAACCAGTGTTTTCCTGTGAATTAGGAATGTTATTTATGATAGGTGCCTAATCTCATAATGTTGATGCATATTGCACTCTTTTAGCATAGCTAGACTGTCACTGCAAATTAAACATACTGCTTTGCCACAGCAAACCATTTAAAACAACTGGTGGGCTGGATTTGGCCTTCAGGCTAACCTTCTGATCCCTCATCTAGAACATAACCTGACATCATTTTAAAGTAAAGTTTGCATAGATTTTTTTACTAGAGGGTCTCAATGAGAAATTTGTGCTGGCAAGAGGAATCAACAAACTTGAATATAGATCAATGGAGATTATCTGATCTAAAGAAAAAATGGCAAAAAAATAAAAAGAAATATGAACAGAGCTTCAGGAAACTAGATCAAAGGTACCAACTTACATCCCAGAAAACAAATAGAGAGAAAGGGGTAGAAAGAATATTTGACTAGATAATGGCCAAAAACACCCCAAATTTGATGAAAACCTTAATCTACATGTTCTGAAAGCTCAACATACTCCAAGCAGAATAATTAGAGATTTATGCCTAGATACACTGTAGTCAAACTATTCAAGGCCAAAGACAAAGAGTATCATGAATACAGAAAAAAAAAAATTAGGCACAAGACAAAAGTTATCAACTCTGTTTCTATTCAACATGGTACTGGTGGTTGTAGTCAGAGCAATTAGAGAAAAGAAGGGAGGAAGGGAAGGAGGGAGAATTATACCTTATATAAAATGAACTCAAACTGGATCAGAGACTTAAATATGAGATAAAAGTATAACTTCTTAGAAAAGAACAGGTGCAAATCTTTAAAACCTTGGATTAGGCAATATTTCTTAGATATAACACCAAAGAGCATGGCAATAAAAGAGAACAGACAATTTAGATATCATAAAAATAAAAATCTTTGTGGCTCAAGGGCTTTCATGAAGAAAGTGAAAAGACAACTCATGAAATGTGAGAAAATATTTGCAAATAATGTATCTGGTAAAAGATTTTATCAGGAACTTATAAATAATTCTTTTAATTCAACAACAAAAAGACAATATGATTAAAAAATTAGTAAAAAGGATTGAATAAATATGTCTCCAAGGAAAACTTACAAATGACCGATAAGTACATGAAAAGATTCTCAACATCAGTAGCCATCAGGAAAATTCAAATAAAAACCACAGTTAGATATCATTTGACATCCACTAGGATGGCTATAATCAAAAAGAGTAACAAGTGTTAGACAGGATGTAGAGAAATTACAATCTTTATACACTGCTAGTGTAACTGCAAACTGGTGCATCCAATATGAAGAATAATTTGATGATTCCTTAAAATCTATGCATAAATTTATCATACAACCTAACAATCTCCTCCTAGGTATGTAAGCAAGAGAATTGAAAATGTGTCCATACAAAAACCTATACACAAATGTGCACTGCAGCACTATATACAATTACCAAGAAAGAAATAGTCCAAATGTTTATCAACTAATGAGTGGATAAACACAATGGAGTGGCTGATACAATGGAATATAATCCAGTCCTAAAAAGGAATGAATAATTGACATGCTTATGAAAGGGATAAACCTTGAAAATGTTATGCTAAGTAATAGAAGCCAGATATAAAAGGCCATACATTGTGTCACTCAAATTTTCATGAAATGTCCATAATAGGAAAATCCTTAAAGACAGAAAGTAGGTTAGTGATTGCCAGGGGTGTGTGAGGAGGGTGAATGGGAACTGACTGCTAATGGCTATGAAGTTTCCTTTGGGACTGATGAAACTGTTCTGAACTTAGACATGCACGATAGCTGTACAACTCTGTGACTAGTCTAAAACAACCGAGTAAGGGTGAATGTTATGGGAATATGAATTACATCTCAATACAGTTTTCATTTTTAAAAAGTAGCAATAAGAAGGAACAAAGTACAGTATTCTATTTATTTTCCTGTAGGGTCAAAATTTTCCTCCCATTTAATGAACTATAGCTGTACTGTGTACTATAACACATATAATTACTGACATTCATAATGATAATTGAACAATCTAGAAGTTCATTTGTAGTCAATACATTCTTCCATAAAGAATCTGGAAAGCACCTATGTTTCCAGGATTATTTCCATCTAAAATTATGTTAACACTAATGATACTTAGATAATTAAGTTTTAGACAAATCTATCTGTAATGATTCATTCCAAGAGTGCTGACTCACTGAGGTTAGAAATATATTGCAATGAGTATCTCATATAACATTGAGATTTATAAAGATGAGGGGCTATTGAAATATCCTAGGGCTTACAAAGAACAACTACATGTTGAACTGAGTTCCATGAGAACAGAGATCATGTGTGTGATCTAGCACCTAGTGTAGTGGTCTTCAACCCTGAAATGACAGGGGACATCCAATGAATTCCCAATAAGTATTTGTAGACTTACTAATTGGAGACGGAATGACTGATGAGTGCCATTGACTGTATCTCTGAACTTGTCCAGTTGTGTTGCCACGTGTTATTCGTTTAAGAGAGCTACTCTTACAACATTAAACTATGTTTTCTACCTTTTTCTTGTATCTACCTACCACTTCAGCATTTTATTAAAAATAATAATAATAAAGAGAGAAATGTGGTATCCACATATAAATCAAGTATAAAAATCAAATGAATATTCGTATTTGAACTGTTTATAGTTCATAATGCATGAGCAAAACCAAAAGTTTCTGTGATGACTGCCCTTGTACTGTTCACCATGTAACTTATTCATTATGTAAGAATTTGTTCTCCATGTAAGAACTTGTTTGTTATGCCTCAGAAGATTGGAGACTGACAAAAATTAGGCTTGGGGTGGATTAATGATTGTGCATTGAGTATTGACCCCCCTATACAGAAATTTATTGTTGTTAACAACCATTTGATCAATAAATATGAGAGATGCCCTCACAAAAAAACAAAACAAACAAACAAACAAAATATATATGTATGTATGTATGTGTATATATATACACATACATACATATATATATAAACACACTTCCAATTGTAAAATAAATAAGTAACCGGGATGTAATGTATAGCATAAGGAATATAGTCAAAATATTGTAACAACTTGGTATGGTGATAGCTGGTACCTAGAATTATCATGTATATAAATGTTGAATCACTGTGTTGTACACCTGAAACTAATGTAATACTGTGTGTCAACTACCCTTCAATAAAAAATAATTATCCAGGAAAAAAAAAAGAGAGAGCTATTAGTAAGTCCAGACCATCTCTCCTATTACTAAGAAGTTCAAACTCAAAGATAAAACTCAACTTCCTTACAGCTTTCACCTATGATTTTAAGCAAATTCCTATCTATTTGTAGGTACATGGTGATTCTAGTGAGATGTGTGCCCCCGCACCCAAACCAGGAACTAACAGGTGAAATGTAAGGTAATAAAATCCACATGAAGAATACCACTGGATACATATGAGCACAAACCAAGAGAGTCTCTAAAGTCCCCAGCTTCCAGGGAAAAAAACGATCAGGAGAGCAGGGTGAATATGACTGTGATTTAGTAAATGGCTTTAATAAACACAATTTTTGAAGAAATGTTCTCTGAAAAAAACTCCCTTCAGCCTAGGAAATGAAAGGGAGAGCTGCCATCAACATAACCCAACTACTCTTCTCCCTGGAAAGATTTCTCTTGCTCTTGGGCTCAAACTCATTCAGCAACAGGTTGGAGAGGGGGCTCTGATCTGCACACACAGATGCAGCAGCTGTGAGGAGCTTAAGAACCTCTGAACTCATTGTGCTCTAATTTCAGGTTCTTCAGCTAAATTTCATATTATAATGTTTTATAACAGGTATGTACCATGCACTGAGTGGGCACTTCTAAAAATACACTATGCTAGGTACTTAATATTTATTATCGCTAATCTTACAACAACCCTGTAATTACCTCATTCTTAGATGAGGAATTTGGGGAAGCTAAATAATTTGTTGCTCTGTGGATAAGGAGGGATGCACTGGCCACGGCTGCCTCACCACTGAGGTTCACGTGTCGTTTTATTGTCAAGTTGTATTTATATGCCTGCTTGGTTGGTGTTTATCCTTTCCAGGGAGACCATATCAAGGCAGATCAAGCTGAAAACCAAATTCTGAAGGGCAAATAACCACACATGAATACCATCCTCTGAGAAGGCTTGAAACCAACAAATATTGCCTGTTTCTCCCATTTAAACACTGATAACCACATTTACTAAGGCCAAAGTATTGGACAATTCTCTGAAAGAAATCCATTTCTGCAATATAATAAATTCACTGCAGAACAAATGGGACATCATGCTATGTTTCAAAACATACACAAATACCATTTTGTTTACAGGCAAACCATTTAGCCTGAGATTTGCTGGGTAGGTAATGGCTTTTGTTTTTACTATCACTACAGTTTTACCTTTTCCAGAATTTCATATAAAATTTGAATCACACAGTATGCAGCCTGTTCAGACATACTTCTTTCTCTTAGTAAGAAACATTTAAGATTCATCCATGTCTTTTTGTGGCTTCTTGAGCTCCTTTTTTAAAACTGGCTAAACAAAATTCCATTTTTTGAATATAGCAGTTACCCATTGATGTATTAAAGGATATCTTTGCTGCTTGCAGTCTTTGGTGTTTATGAATAAACTTATAACATTCACATGCAGGTTCTTGTGTGGACCTAAGTTTTCAAAGAAGTTGAGTAAAATCCTAGGAGTACAATTACTGGATTGTGTGGTAAGACTGTGTTTAGTTTTGTAAGAAATCACCAAAAACTGTCTTCCAACGTGACTGCCATTTTGTATTCCCACCGACAATGAATGAGAGTTCCTACTACTGTGCATCCTTAGGAACAACTGGATAATTGTCTGTTTTGTTGAGTTCCAGCCAAATGAATGGGTAGGTAGTAGGGTCTCATTTTAATTTGGAATTCTGCAATGATAAGTGACTTGAGCATTTTTTTTGAAGTGATAAGCTTTGCGTATTTATTACTTTGGTTTTTTTTTCACATTTCTATCACTTCAACATTTATTTCCTCACACAATATGTGCACACCAAATCTGGCTACACGGGGTACAGAAATAACACAAATTTAGTTTTTCTTTTATTCCCAAATTCTATAAAATACACATAATGTGGAGCCTATGCAGAGTATCATAAAGACTATTGACATTTTTTTTTTGAAGAACATTGTTTATTAGGCTCCCCCCTTCACCAAGTCCCCCCCACATACCCCTTCACAGTCACTGTCCATCAGCATAGTAAGATGCTGTAAAATCACTACTTGTCTTCTCTGTGTTGTACAGCCCTCCCCGTGCCCCACACACACTGATTTGAGCATTTTTTCATATTTTCCATTTATCTTCTTTGTTGAGGTGTCCTTTCAGTTATTTTGCCCATTTTTTAATTGGATTTTCTTATTGAGTTTCAAGCTTTCTTTATTTTGGATACAAGTCCTTTATCAGATAGATGTTTTGCAAATATTTGCTCCCAATCTGCTTATCTTTTCATTTTCTTAACAGTATCTTTCAAAGAGCAGCCAGCAGCCTTTGGTTTTAATCAATTTCAATTTAATGATCTTACAATGGTTTCTTTTCTGGATTGTACTTTTGGTGTTTGACCTAAAAACTCATCCACAAGCCTAAGTTCACCTAGACATTCTCCTATATTTTCTTCTAGAAATTTTATAACTTGCATTTTATGTTTAGCTATATAATCCACTTAGAGCCAGTTTTTGTTAAAGGTGACACATCCACATCTATATTTTTTGTTCTTTGCATACAGACATACAGTGGTTCCATTACCACTTGTTCAAAAGACTTGTCAGTTTTCCATTGAATTTCCTTTGCTTTGTCAAACATCATGATGTTGACTATATTGCTGTAGTCCTATTTCTGAGCTTTGTTATGTGTCCCATTGTTTGATGTGTCTATTCTTTCACCAATACTATGATGTCTTGATTAATGTAGCTTTCTGGTAAGTTCTGCAGTCGGGGAGTTCTTCAGTATTATGTTGGCTATTCTAGATCTTTCCCTTTTCAAATAAACTTTCAAATCAGTTTATCAGTATCAACAAGATAGCTCACTGAAAGTTTTACTGGGGTTGTGCTGCATCTACAGATGAAGCTGGGAAGAACTGACGTCTTAACAATATTGAGTCTTCCAATCTATGATATGGAATATTTATGCATTTACTTAGATCTTTAATTGCTTCCAAATACTTTGTTCTTGTTTTAAAAACAGACCCATACAAATTTTGTGAGGCTTATACATATACTACTGCAAATAGTATTTTCTTTTATTTCAAATTCCAGTTGTTTGTGGCTGGTATTTAGGAAAACAACTGACTTTTGTATGCTAACTTTATATCCTGTGGCTTTGCTATAATCACTTAATAGCTATAGGTATATTTTTGTAGCATCTCTGGGATTTTTAGAGACAATCATGTCATCTATGAAGACAGTTAGCTGTATTCCTTCCTTTCCAATCTGTATTAACTTTTATTTTCTTTTTCATGCATTATTTCACTTGCTAGGACATCAAATATGTTGATAAATAGGAGTGATTAAGAGTGTATATCCTTGCCTTGTTCCTGATACTTAATTGGGACATATCCAGTTTCTGACTGTTAAGTATGATGTTACCTGTAGGTTTTCTGTGATTCTCTTCATCAAGTTGAGGAAGTTTCTCTCTTTTCTCAGTTTGCTTAGATTTTTTTTATCATGAGTGTTGTACTTTGTCAAATGCTTTTTATGCATTGATTGAAATGATCATTTGACTTTTCTTGTGTAGTTTGTTGAAGTAGTTGATTACACTGATTGAATTTCAATGACTTCAGTTTTAATTTCAGTGAATCAGCCTTCCATAATCATGGAGCATAATTCTCTTTATATGTTGTTACATTTCAAGTGCCTCCATCTTGTTGCAGATTTTTGCATTGTGTTTCTGTGAGCTATTAACCTACTATTTTCCTTTCTTATAATATCTTTATCTGGTTATGGGGTTAGGGTAATGCTGGTCTTGAGTTAGGAATTATACATTCTGCTTCTTTTTTATGAAAGAAACTGTGGAAAATTGGTATCAATTCTTAAACGTATAGTGGAATTCACCAGTAAAACCTGGGTTTTTGTGGGGGAGGAGGGAGACTATTAATCATTGAATCAATTTATTTAATATATATAGGCATATTCAAATTACCTATGTCTCTGTGTGTGTTTCAAGGAACTGTGCTGTATCAGTTAAATTACCAAATTCTTTGCCTAGAGTTCATGGAATTCCTGAATTATTCTCTTTCTAATCTGTATTAACTTTTATTTTCTTTTCTTGCATTATTTCACTTGCTAGTTCATGTTCATGGCATTAGTAGTTAATAATCCCACTTTCATTTAGTGTGGCTAGAGGTTTATAAATTGCATTGATATTTTCTACCCAACTACCTTTGGGTTTTGTTAATTTTCTTTTTTATTTTTCTGTTTCCTGTTTTGATTTATCCTCTAATTTTATTACTATCTTTCTTCTGCTTGCTTTAAGCTTAAATTTTTTCTTTCTCTAGTTTCTTAAAGTAGAAGCTTAGATTAATAATTTTAATTCTTTCCTTTTTTCTAATATATGCATTTAATGACATAAATTTCCCTTTAGGATTTGCTTTTGCTTCATTCCACTAATTTTGCATTTTCATTTTTATTCAGTTCAAAACATTAAAAAATTCCATGTAGACATCTTCTTTGACCTAGGTGTTACTTATTTCCACATATGTGGGGAATTCCAACTTTCTGTTACTGATTTCCAGTTTAATCTGAGAACATACTTGGTTAATGTTCTAGGGACCAGAATGAAGTCTACTTTTTGTGCACTTCAGAATGTGTATTTTTCTGTTGTTGGAGTATTCTACTAATATCAATTAGTTCAAGTTGATCATAATGCTGTTCCAATCAACTATATCCTTACTGATTTTCTGCTAACCTGATCAATTACTGAAAAGGGAGTCATGAAGTCTCCAACAGTGAAGAGTGGATCTCTTTCCTCTTTCAGTTCTAATGATTTTTTGCTCCATGTATTTTGATTTAATGCTCTGTCTTTAGGTGTGTATAAGTTTAGGACTATTATATCTTCTTGAAGAATTGACTGCTTTATCATTATAGAATGTTTGTATCCATGTTTGGAAGTTTCTTTGAAATTAACATAGCTACTCAAGCTTTCTTGTTGATTAGTGTTGGCGTGGTTTATCTTTCTTCATCTTTGCATTTTTAACCTACCCAAATTTTAAGTTTAAAGTGGGGTTCTTGTAGATAGCATATAGTTGGGTTCTGTTTCTTTATCCAGTCTGAGACTGTCTGTCTCTTAGTTGTTTTATTTACACCATTCTTAGTAAACGTGATTATTGAAATAGTTGGATTGTCTACCATGTTTCTAATCGTCTGCTGTTTATTGCATTTATTCTTCACCTACCCCTTTTTTTCTGCCTTCTCTGGTTTTAATTGAGCATTTTATGATTCTATTTGATCTCCTCTCTTAACGTATTACTTTACTTCTTTTTTTAAAATTAAGGGTTTCCTACAGATTTGCAGCATACACTTTTAACTATCACAGTCCACCTCAAATAACACTGTACTTCCTCATGCATAATGCTGGTAGCTTCTCAGGCAGCATTCCCGCTTCCTCCCTGCAATCTCTTACGACACTGCTGATGTTCATGTCACGTAGCTATATGCTACAGTCACCCAATACAATTTTACTTATTTTCAGTAGCTTTATTTTAAACCAATTAAGAATAAGAAAAATAAAATATTTTTATTTTACCTTCATTTAATCCTTCTGTAATGCTCTTCTTTTCTTTATGTAGATTGGAATACCTGACCTGACCTATATCATTTTCCTTCTTCCTGAAAATACTTTTACTTTCTTAACTTCTTTTGATGTTTCTTGAGGGGAAGGCTTTCTGGTAATGAATTCCCTAGGTTTTTGTCTGTCCAAGAAAGTCTGTACTTTTACTTCCTTTTTGAAGGAAAATTTCACTCCATATAAAGTTTTAGGTCAATGGGTTTTTTTTCTTTGAATACTTCCAGTGTTTCACTGTGCTCTTCTTTGTTATGGTGTCTGACAAAAAGACCACTGTGATTCTTATCCTTGTTCCTCCACACGTGGGTCATGTTTTCCCTCTGGGTTCTTTCACACTTTTCTCTTTGTCTTTGCTTTTTAGCAGCTGGACAGGATATGCAGTTATAGATGTTTTGGTATTTATCATACTTGGAATTCTCTGCGCTTTCTGGATCTGAGATTTGGAGTCATTCATTTTGGCAGGTTCTCAGCCAGTAGGCATCTCTCAGCTTACATTACTCATTCGTTCTTCCACATTGCTTATGTTTTTCATTTAGAGCCCTTAACATATTAATCATACTCATTTTAAATTCCCTGTCTTGATAATTCCAAATTGGTGAGATATCTGAGTCTTGTTCTAATACGTGCTTTTTCTCTTCAGATAGCATTTGTTTTCCTTGACTTTTAGCATACTTTGTAATTCTCTTTTTTTTCAAAGGGATATGATGTATTAGACAATAGGAACCAATAAGGTAAGTGGATCTGTAATAGCATAAGGTTTACAATGATCTGGTTAGCAGTGGCACTGTGGTTAAGTTTCCTGTAGCTGTAGTTTCTAAAGGCTTCAGATTCCTCTGTCCTTGCTTTTGTCTCCTTATTGTCTTTATGTTTCAGGAAGAACCCTTTCTTGAACAGTCTGCACCTTGCCCCTTTTTCATCTGTAACACACTGTTACACTGGAGCCCTGCTGGTGTAGTAATAACGCACAGAGTAGAGGAAGATAATGTGATTTTGTGACTGAATTTCAGTTTTCAGTGGCCCTATGTCTTGGGGCTGTGATTTTCATAACTGTATCTAGCTCCACCCTGCTCCCCTCAGATGAGAAGGGATGGCTAGAGGGGGCTCGACTGGGAGAAACGCCATTCTTACACCTGAGATGAGGCACTGGCAGAATCTTCTCCCCTGGAGAGGGGGCTTTGCTACAGAGAACCCCCTGGGTATATTCACTGCAGTTAATCTTTCTCTCCCACTGCCAGAGTTGCTGAGGGAAATTTTCTGGGCTCTTCACTGCGAGAATTTGGTAGAATTCCTGAAGGCACGAAACTCCCAAAAGTGTGGAGGTCCCTCTAAGCCTAGAGTACCCAGGAAGTTTTCACTCTCCACCTAGTCTGCACTCAACCTCCAGTAATTCATCAAAATGACCATTTAAGTGTTCATACCAGTTCACGGTTCCAGTGGCTCTTTCCCTAGATCCTAAGCGGATCTCTGCTGTGACTCTCCAGATTTCAAGGTGATGGCTTTTTGTCCTGTATCCTCAGTTGTCTGACGGATGAAGAAAAGTCTTTAATTCTCAGTTTCTTCAGTTTTTTTTCCTATTGGAATGGCAGGAGTGATGACTTCCAAGCTCTTTCTCCATTGGAGCGAAAGCTGGGAATCGGGGATTGGCTTTCCTTATTCCCTGTACTGCAACCTTCAGGGGCTGGTTCTTCCGTGTCACAGAATCGGGCCGCCCAGTTTTCAAACACGGTTCACATGTCGGCACATTCCATCTACCTGTTTAATCTGAGAACTCCCTCTCTAGTAATTAAATATACTTTCTTTATGGTTCATTATGATGTGATTTATGACATGTGTGTAACTGTCAGAATTACTGTGGGTAATTAAAACATGAAGTGAACGCTGCCAGAGGCTTCAGTCACTCCTGGTGCCCTCATTAAAAATCAGGAGCTGACCAAATTATAAAGAGACTGGTTTGCACAACTTCCCAGCAAAACCTAATTATGAAACTTATACTTATTCCATCTGACCTCTCCATTAGTCATGCAAATTCTAAAAATGAGTAAGTTATTTTATGTGCTTGAATTGTGGAATTAATAATAAAGAGGTGAGGAGTAGTGATTAGACATTACTATGAGACTTTACTATGTCAGGTCACTCTGGATAATAGTGCCTCTCTTCCTGACCTCACATCCAACATACACACACACAGTTAAGATACTTTAATGTGTGGCTTAATGGTTTTAGTACATTTATGATACCCCTATTAAAACAAGGAAGGCTAAAACAAGGAGGAGAAGGATTTGTAAACTCTGCATGAAGTATTATTTTTGAATGTGAATTTGTCAGAGAAAGAGATTTGGCAATTATCATTGGGAGAATCTTTCTCTCCAGAAAAGGCCAAGAACCCCAAAGAGAAATCAGTTACTACGAGGATGTTTCAAGATACGGCGGCTGGAACAGGAGAAAGTGATAGAGCTCGAGAGAGCTTTAGATGATCATGTTTCATCTCGTCTCTGGTTTTCCAGTTAGGAGATTTAGTGTAGAGAAATTACGAGGCTGCCAGTGAGTAAGAGAGACATGGTGTGTCCGGCTGGCACCCTCATGCAAATGTGACAAATAAACAGAAATTCGTATGGAAGGTCCCTGGAATGATGACATAGGAAAAGAGATGAGAGACAAGGGAGTCAGAAGTACACACGAGAGAAGGGTCTGCTCTCAGCTGCAGCTCAGACTGCCTACACATCACTCCCAGAAAGGCAACCATTTTAAGAGATAGTGGAGGCAGGGCTTGACATGAAGGATCGGGGGATGAGGAGATGAGTAAGAGAGAAAGATCAACTCAAGAAAATGCAGAGAGAAGGCAAAGGTCTGGTTGCAAAGTGGTGATTAAAATGACCACCTTCGACAGGGGTAGGAGACAATCAACTTGAAAGTGTGTGTGGGTATGTGTTGTATGACTGGAATTCACAGCAACACCATGAGGAGAACAGGAAGCATATTCTCACCCACATTATCTGATGATGGGACACGAAGGGACTCAAAGTCCCGAGATGGAAAGCAGTGACTTTAGATTCCTGTCACCTAGGCTGCCTACTGTGTGTTCCTCTACAGTATGCTGGTCCTTTATAGAATTGCTCAGAGTGGATGCAGCGGTGCGCAGGGAGCGTAAGCAGGAAAATTCACACATACTGTCCTCTCCTCTTATAAACGAGGGCTTCTTAATGGGTCACTTTTCTCTCCTGCAATGGTGGCACGCCTTGGACTCTGCAGAGGGGCTCCTGTGGCAATCTGGCAGCTGCCTGGTGCCACGAGAGGAGGAGCAGCTAAGGATTCCCAAGCACACAGCTCGCCTCAGTTATATAAGTCCTTCGAGG
This sequence comes from Manis pentadactyla, assembly GCF_030020395.1. NCBI lineage: Eukaryota > Metazoa > Chordata > Mammalia > Pholidota > Manidae > Manis > Manis pentadactyla. The sequence continues at coordinate 29,122,774 of NC_080025.1, forward strand.
CCTCTGTTTCTGCCCCCTCCACAGGGGGTTGAACACCTCCCCGGGGCTCCCTGTCTTCCTCTCTGACTGACTCCAAGGAGCCTGCTGAACAGTTCAGATCATAAAGGCTTCTGTGCTCCCTCCAGGATGCTTGCACATCCACTACATCCTCAAAGAATATTAAGTCCTTTCAGTGTGTCTTTCTGTTTGTTCTACTGTTTGCGTGCGTGTGTGTGTTTTAGTTTCTCAGTTTTTTAGGAGGAGACTATGACACGTTCACCTCCAAATGTGGAGATGTCTCAGCAAGAGGCACGCGCTCCTGAGAAAATGCATTTCAAAACAGCACTTGTCTGGCTGGAGCCGAACACAGCCACCTCTTCTCTTGCTTGGAATCCAGAGAGGGTGACTGCCAGTCGGGGATTCCAACCAGCTGGTGGAATTGGCCTAAACAATCTGACAAAAGGGATCCCTTTTCCTCAACAGCAGCTTCTCCACCTCTTTCTCTCTCCTTGTTTGCCTGAGAATGCACAGTTTTTCACTTGTCCTTCATTCAAATAACTGGAGGGTGGGAATTATTCAGAAAGCTCATGTCCGACACCCCATCTGTTCAGCTCTGACAGCCATATATAATGTAAGGCTATAAAAACTTGAAAAATAATGCAACATAAAAAGGGATTGACTCAGCTCCAAGAGGCCATAAATGGTAACAAATACCACAGGATGATTTATTTCATGCTGTAATCTTCACAGTAAGTCATCTTTCAGATGTTTCCTTGTGACAGGTTTTAATAATATTAATGCCCAGAGCAATCCAAATCATCACCAATAGATGTATTTATCAAGCTGCCAATCCAAGTAAATGAAATTCTATAAGCAATAATGTAAGATGTTTAAAGGAAGCTAATAAAACAAGTCAGCAGAGAAATATTACTTCAGAGTGTTCTCTCCCTCTAATCCAGCCCTGTATGTAACACAGCCAAAATGCAAATCTTTCCATACTAGATTTATTGCTCCAAAAATACCAATGACCTTTTCCCAAGCTTCTGTATATTCACTCACACACATTCATAAAGCCTGCAGTGCATCCTGACAGAGCCTCTGAACACCGGAGTGCTCAGCATTTACTGTTAGTGTTTGTGTTGCTCTCGTTCAGGTACTTGATTGGCAGCAGCTGTGAATAACATTTAAGTTTCTAAGCCTTATTATGTAACAAATATCTGAGCCATAAACCAATCTGTACAGTGCCCACTCTAGGCTGGCCTTCTAGAATACGAGGGAAAGGGACTTGATTAAAGTCCTAATGGCTTAACAGTTGCCAGGTAAGTTTCATGTCACAGAAAGCCCACATGCATTTCCCTCCAATCAGGTTTGCTTTGCTTTGTATTAATTTGTTATTCATGAAGATCACAGTTTGCCAGCTGTTAAAAGATTTGACATTTCAAATGCAGCTCCAGTTCTTCCTCCTGCAGGAAGCCTTCCTTATCAATTTCAGTAATTTTGTGATCTCCAGCACAGTATCTGACCCAACTTTCTAATTAACGAATCTGTGAAAGCACGATGCACATCAAAGGCCCACACCAAATATTAGACAGAAACACAGGGCATTGATTATTTGATCTATTCTAAAATGAAATGATGATTCATTTTTTTCCTGACTACCACACTCATGATCCTTGAGAACAGATTTACTGTTTAAAGGGGAAAGCAAGTGTTCACTGGGCCACTGCGTATCCTGTAAGAGCTATATGCATATGCATGGATGTATCCCCTAACTGACATGATGCTATTTATGTCTTTATTATGGTTATGGGTCTTGTGTTTATTTGAAGTTGCTCCTTTGCGGTGTCTACCAATCCCACTATGTGCATTTCCTTCCTTCTCTGGGAACTGCCTCATCCCCCACTTAACGGCCAAGTTTGTTCCTGATGACTCCACCTCCTGGGTGTGACCGGACAAGTCAGGGACCCTGACTTCAGCTGAACCAAGCAGACACTCTCTTCCTGTAATGGGACCCTGGGACCCTGGGGGTCCAGCCCCTTAGTTTGTAGTAGCGGAGCTGGGATGTGACTTAAGGACGGGAGTGGCTAGATTCTGCAGAACAGACTTACAGAGAGCCTGTGTACAGAGGATGAAGGCTCGGTGGCGGTGCCCACGCCCCGGGGGCAGCGTGCCCGTGAGCAAAAGCGGCCGCCTGGGGCACACGCTTCCACCTCCTGGCTCGAGGCTCCCATGCATCACTTTCTCCCTTGCGGTTTTTCTGTTTCCTGATTCCTTATTAGAAATTTTCTTGTCTTTCTTTAATTTAAAAGGTTTGTATTACTTGGAGGGTATTACTTAATTAAAATTTTATTAAATAAAATGTTTACATTAATTGAAATGTTTATGATTAAAATGTTTAATTAATGAAATGCTTATATTTCACTGATAAGTCAATGTTATAAAAGACCACATGAGAGAGAGATTTTTATTTGAAAGGAGTTCATTCCTTATAATGAGTAGCTAGATTTTTTTTTTTTTTGGCTGCTAATCAAATACAGAGCCCTTTGTACCTTGGTAATCCAAGGTATTTTGCACTGAATGGTGAAGGACTCTTGGAACAGAGTAAGACCTTACTAGACAAAGATGAGAAGAAAGCACATTTGAGTTACATGCACAGCCCACGGCAGGCAAAGCAGCACGGTGTCCGTCTGGAGAAGAGAATGTGGAACTGTTGGAGTTCTGACAGCTTTTATGACAGACAGGGACCTGGTGATGAAAGGCATTGTTAAGGATTTTGATCTCATTCCTAAGGGCACTGAAAAACTACTCAGGGGAAGAAATGCTGTCAACTTTTCATTTTTGATACATCATCCTAAGTGGGGAGACCAGGTCAAAGGCCATGTTAACAGGGGTCTAGGAAGAGAAGACAGCAGTGTGCGTTGGGATTAGGACTGGAGATGGAAAGGGTGGAGAGATTCAAGATATTTTCAGGGGTAAAATGGAGAAAATAGGAGACCTGTTTGGATTTAGGCGAGACCCCTATCTCAGAGCTTCGGCACTTGGTTCTTCTCACCCTCACCAGGACGGCGAGCCCGGGCGTTAGCTGCTCACGGGTCCTGCTAGGTTCACTGCTCTGCTGTTGGCCTGGCCTTTGTTTTTGCTTCTGGGGGCAGTTAACAGAGGCATGTTCTTCTTATGTCCTTTCAGCTTCAGTGTTCCTGACATGAATGTCTAGCCTTGCACGCAGTGATTCTCGGTGTGAGAAAAGCCAGCCGGGGGTGGCGCTAGATGATGGGTCAGGATAAAGTCTGAAGAGGGCGGCCACCCCCTGAGGTGTTTGGGTCGGTGCCCCCATCACACTCCTATGCTCCGGGCCTGACTGGGCCATTCCTTCTCGACTCTTCTATTATTTCCTGCCTTAGAAAAAGACTATGAGAGCACTCGGTGGCTGGAACAGTAAAATGAGGGACAGTAAAGACGAAGTAAGGGGCAGGTGAAAGGGAACCAAAGGCGGCTCCTCGGATCTGGCGGTGGGGGTGAGAGCATCTGGTGAAGGAGTGAGAACCTGGTCAGGAATCATTTTCCTCGATTTCCCCTCCCTCCAGGCAAGAGAAAGGTTCTAGGTGGGAAGGCCGACCTTGCAAGGCCCTCTAGAGGGAGGACTGTCACCAGGGGTGACAGAGAGAACCTGCTTATGCAGATCGTAAAAACATGTTTCTCCCGTGTTCCCCCTGGTCTCAAATAACCCTTAAGATTTAGAGTATCTGACATGGCTTTTGACGGAAAAACAGATGTCAACTCAGGCAGGAGAGTTCCTGCCTGTTTTACTCTTTAGTATGTTCACCTTTTCCCCCTACAAATTAGCTGTTAACAAAACAAAAAAAACACCTGATATAACCCACGTGGGGGGGTCAGGGCCTTGTGTCACTGCGGGGGCATTTTGTCCTACTTCAGGGTTTGCTCCTGGGTGAGGCTAAGGGACACAGAGGAAATCGGTTACTCTGGGTGGGGCACGGGTGCTCAGAACAATTCCTGGGCGGCTGAGCTCACAGGCCACACACATACTGGACGTGGTCCTACAAATCCCTCCCAGTTGTCTTTTTACCTCTGAGCCATCTCTAAGTCTCTTGAAACCGGTTTCTAATGCTGATCCCCAAAAAGGGCTCCTCCAAGGATTAAAACAGAAGTCAAGTGAGAAAAAAGGAAACATGGAACATGGTCCTGGCAGCTGAATGCTGGGTATTTAGAAATGTCCAAGAATACTCAGATTTACCTCCAAACACTGCAAAAGCTGTGCACCAGGCTTGGCTGACTGTAAAATCCAACAGGATACTTCAACTGAAGCACATGTTATGAAAATGTTTTTCATAGAACATTATTTTAAGAACTGGAAATAGTAATGTGCTAATACTTATAATAAAATGCAAATATAAAGGTATTAATTATAATGATCTCATCAATCAATAAATAAAAACTGAACATTTTTATGGTGGAAGAAGACCATTTACATTGCTCTCAATTACTAAGCCATACCAATGGTTTAAGAGCTACTTTAAATCAAAGTGTGTAAAGTTCTCCACTCCTCTTTTCAGGCTCTTCAAGATCTTTCTGTAAATAGGTATATCTGCTATGAATGTATGTACAGGTACATGTGAAGTATAAATGTATAAAGTAACTCATATACATACATACATACATACATACATACATATACATATATATACACATATATGCACAGGTATGTGTGATTTACTCCATTGACTGATTCTCACAGAGCAACACCAGAATCTTTGCCCAAAGAGTAATCCACAATATATGCACTACTGATTCTAAAAAATATTTATTTAAAAATTCTTCCATTATCTAAACTGAATGTTTTAGGAGAAGTTTGAGACTGAAAATGACAGCTTCTCTCCCACTTATAAATTGCTTTATGATTTTCTGTTTGTTTTTTTTTAACTAGCTTTTCCCTACTGGTACCTTATATGCAGATGAGATATAACCATACCTACATTTCATCACAAGGAAACCAGAGGCAGGGACGCGGCAGCCTGTCTGGGTTAAAACTGCAACTGGGATTAGAATCCCAGCCTGGGGAAAAGAGGCGGAGCTTTGCCTGACTCAGGCCAAGGTGCAGAGGCCAGGCCGGGGCAGGTGGTGGTACCTGGGCCGCCCTGTCTGAGGGTAGAACTGAGGGTAGAGGAAACTGCAGGTTTTAAGACAAAATTAAGGGGTTATTTCTTGTCTGTATATAAGAATGCTCCATCTACTCACTGAGGACACAAAACAGAAGGACGTTTTAAAAAACACTTGATTTCCACGTGTTTTAAGGTATATGACGATTGGTTAAAGAGAGATGGGCTTGTAGATAAAAAAGAATGGCGATGACTCTGCTTTTCCAAGGCTTTGAGGACAGCAGAGTAGGTTTCCAGGAAGCCAGCTTATTTAATTTACTTTTTAGCACTATCTGCAGCAAGTTTCAGAGTGAAATAAGCAAAATATCTGTTCCTTTTCATCTGGCAGCAGCAGAGATCTTAGGGAAAAAAATAATGAAGAAATATGTAATCCCCATGGTGTAATCCCAGGGTATGGAAACTCACTTCTCTTAAATACCACCCTCTGGCATAACTGACTTTTCACGTGCATTTTAATAACGGTATTTCAGCAGGTTGCAAGAGAATTTTTTTTTCTGTTGCTGTTGCTGTGAATTATGGTTTGGGGAAAAAAAAGTGTTGTAAATCTAATTACATTTTCACTTATATTAACAAGTCAGCACAATCTTCCAGCATGCTTGCCAAGCAATTCCAGTATTTACAGCTGACCTAACTGGTTGTGGGGTAGAAGCGATGAACAGTATTTTATTGCCCTGATGGCTGCGTATGTGCTGAAGACGGCGGCTAAGGTGTAAAGCTACCCGGCGACCCTGAAGTTCTGCCTGCCTGCTGTTTGCCTTCAACAAGCTGGAGGGCAGGACGGGATGCAGGGAGGGAATGGAAAGTGGGTTCCAGACTGGGGAGTGAGGAATTTTGTTAAAGATGCCTTTTCTTAGTCCTTGGCAAGGAAGATTTTCCCAATTATTTGGGGACTGTTACAGACTCAAAAGCTAACTTGTTCTTGGTAGGGGGGAAGGAAAAGTTAGCAATAATTGCATGAACACCAATAATTTGTTGGGTAAGTATCCCCAATATCTGATGCTGAGTTGAGGACATTTATGGTCCTAGCTTTGATTTTCACTATCAAAGGCACACTGCTGTCATTTGGAGTTCAGCATGGGTCTAACATAGGCTAGAAATTTTTATATCCTCATGTCCTTAGACAAAAGGCTAAAAGGAAGGAAGCATCCTTGGGAGGATGCTTCCTGGGGAGACAGGAACTGGGTCTACCTCTCACATCCTGGAACGTGCGTCCTGCTGCAGCCCTGCCACCCCAGATGAAACTGAACTGAAATTTATCTCTGAGTCCTCTGTCTTTCCTACTCAGGCTATTGATGTTCACACAAATGGAGAATGCCAGTAAAATTTTAGCAGAAAGCTGCTTTGAGATGAGATTTTAGACCACGGGTTCAACTATTGTGTGGGACAATCCTGTCTTCTGTGTCGTGATCACTGCCAGCATTCACTGAGTGCTTGCTCTCTCCTAGGAACTTCACCAGGAGTCTTACACTCAATCTTCCCATCAGTCTTACGAGATTGGTGCCACTGGTTTTACAGATGAGGAACAGTAAGTGGCTTGCTCGTGATTACAGAGCACGGAAGTCACAGAGCTGAGGTCTGATTCCTAATGGTTTTCTGGAGTTCTACCACAGCCAAGGGTCTGGGTGCCCTCCTCTTTTATCATTCTTGCTGCAGCTGAATAACTAACATGCCACAGCAAACAACAGGCTTTGAGGTGTGCTTTTAGACACACCCAGGAAGCCTTACCGAATGGCCCCAAAAGTTGCATTTCTCATTCTGGTTGATGCCTGAGCTCCCCCAGGGAGCATTCTGTTTCTCAGTCCTTGATTCTTGAGGAAAGAAGAGCTACCCTTGGAAGGACTAATATTTTAAACTTCTGTTTCTACAAATGCTGGTTCAAATCATAGAGGTTGATGGGGACAGTAAATAGCTGGGGACTGAGACCCTGAGAAGGGGTGATGGCAGGGGTCAAACAGACAGCAAAGCATGAAGAATGGAAAGTCTATACCCATTATCTACTTGATAACTTATCCCTGGAAACTATGTCAGCTGTGTCCTTAGTCCTTGAACAGAGTTTTACTAGAAACACTGGCTGAGCTTCTCGGAATCTTCACCTTGTCTTGTCGAGCTGGTCTTTTATACATTACCCTAAACAGACACGGTCTCATCCCTGATTTTTAGAAATAAGTGATGGGATGAAAATATGCAAAAGCTAATAATGACTCAATGCAAATAAACATGCATACTCAGTAAATGGCCAGTTGTTGCGCTGTGATACTTATTCCCATGCCATGAGGGCTGCTTCCTCATCTTACCACCCAGCCAAATCAATGGAGATTTCCATACAAGCAAGTCCTAGGAGAATCTGACTTCATTTTTCTTAAGATCTGTCCACAGACCACAGAGAGGTTTAAAAAGGGCCTTTGTCCCTCCTTTATTACAGCCGTCTAAGCTAGTCAAATGGGGGGAGGGCGATGAGAGTAAGGGAAGGGATATATTGAATTTTCCAAGGTATTACCAGATGCCTTTATTTGTCTTTATTTTTAGGTAATAAAATATTGTTTGTGAGTCTAAAGAACTCATTTATTCAACTATGCATTAGATGAATTATTCTTCAATAAACATGGTACTTTGCTAGAGTTGTGGCACATTGCTTCTCAGAGATTGGATTTTTGCCCATAGACAGAACACAAGAACTAGGAAAGAGGTATGTAGAGGGCTTAAAGGAAAGTATCTACTATGCTTGCCAAATTCTCATTCTTCTATTCCCTGTCACCCTAACTCTTTCACCTGTCTTTGGGGACTGAGGCTTGTTGTGCTTAAAAATAGCATTTCTATACGTGCTGATGTATGTCAATCTGTATCCCTACCCCCATACCTATGCCTATAACTATATACGGGTACATTTGTATTACTGTTTGCTTTGGACTTTGTATTAAGCTTGACAAAGACGCTTACTAAACTTCATGGCTGATGCCCCTGCAAGTGATTCCTCCCTACCCAAATACCACAGAAGGAAATGAGGAAGGCATCCTCAGAGGTTCTGGAATCCCAGGTAGGAAACCACAGGACTGACAACATAAGCATTACTTGGGTTCTTGGAGAAAGGTGACTCTGGAAGATAAAATGCTAGTGACACAATATTAAGCAAATGTGGATTTCTAGAAAATGATTTGAAGTCCTACAGTCAGGGCATATTCACTCAGTGTGTATGACTCAAAGAATGCTTCTGACTGACTAGTTATGGATTATATCATACTCAATAGAAAATTCTGTGCTTGTCTAGAGGAAAGTCATTTTAAAAGCTTAATATGAAAGAAAAGGGAAAAAAATAATGGTCTCAAATAATCTCATATGAGCAGCTACTGTGGAAAGCTCAGATAGGATGTGGAGAAAGAAGAAGAGCCACGTCTGGTGACTCATATACAATCTTATTCCCCTGGAAAGATCCTGGAAACTGGTCCTCAGTAGGAGTTCAGGTGTCACTGAGGCTAGAAGATGGTGTCTCTCTTGCCTGGATCACCGGGGGCACAGAATTCAATAAGGTGTGCAGAACTGAGAGCAAAAAGGAAGGAAGGATCCAGCTTCCTTTCCTAACAAAGAGAGAGAGAGAGAGAGAGAGAGAGAGAGTGTGTGTGTGTGTGTGTGTGTGTGGTGGAGGGGGCTCAGCAGCTGGAAGTGAGAGGGTGAGAGGTCTTGGGCCAGATGTTTCAGGAGTCATGCCTGGGCATAAATTATGTAGGGCTGCAAGTGGATGGGCCACAAGAAAAACAACTTCTCCCCGCTGGGTGGGTTTCCCCAAGTCCTTATGGTGTGTGCCTCTTACACTAACAAGCTTCCGGCCTGGCAGAGGCTCTACATGCAGTCCTTCCGGACAGACTGTAATTTGTTCAGAAACTGAAGACTGCCATTGGATCAGCTGAGCTGGAAGTCACTGGGAAACAGCCAAGGAAGGAGCAGGTCTGCCATGGACAAGAGTGTTCTGCAGGGGGAATGGCAAGCCATAGGCGGACCCGGTCGTGGCGAAGGGACTGCTCCAGAGGAGGCACCTCATCACAGACCCTCACCGAACACCCTGCTGACCAGGCCCCACTGAGCTGAGGGTCTGTGGACAGTGAGTAGGAAGCAGACAGTGAATGACATTTTGGAAGGTCTTAAACTTCAAACCCTCCACCACTGAATGAGAAAGAAATGGCTGCAAAAGCATGGAAATCAGAGAGCCAGGATAATGAGGGCAGAGGGGGATGGGAGAACAGAACAACGCTGTCAACCCTTTCCACTTGCTCCGACTTCGCCATGCATTAGGCACTACATCACTATGTGAAAACTGATCCATTTCATCTCATTCACTCCTTGCAACATTTCAGTTATTTAGGTTCTAATATGATCTCTACTTTGCAGATGAGGAAACTGAAGCTTAAATGTTTCTAAAGAAGATGGTGATCCAGGGCCTCATGCCTGCTATAGAGGCAGTGCTCATGGGTGGTGTTTGTGGGCCACCTGAGCTGAAAAAGACCTAAGGCTGGGTTACACATTAGGAAAGAGAAAAAATAACAATCATGGTCTCTGATATCTCCGGAAGAATAATGGGAATATGAAGATAAATTTGATGTTGTAAATACGATCTTGGTGACAGGTTTTCCAAAGACATAGCGGACAGGGAAGTTATGTGGGGAAGTATTTAGGTATCAGTGTGGTCTGTGAGAGTCGGATTAAACAGACCCAGAGGGAGGATTTGCAGGGGAGGGCTGATATGCCCAAAGAAGACAAATCTCTTTACTAGAAATAGGTTTCTCTCCTGACCCAGATCCATCATACACTGCTTGGAAAAATCTCTGCCTCTCCTTGTTTCACTGAGTATCTGTCAACATCTACTTGAGTTTATAAACACCTACTGTTAAAAATACTGCAAGTGTGGTTATTGTGTTACTGGTCATTTGAAACATATTATAAATTACTTGTATCTAAATCTCTTCCTTCTAACATCTGTTTAAGATCAGTTTTACTGAAGAAGTTAATTTTGATAGAGAGGAGATGGAGAATAGTAATAACTATAGGAAAAAAAATGGGCAAAACTCACCCGGGGTGGTCACAGGAGAGAAATTGGAAGTGAGGGCAAAGGAGCCCCAGGAGTGGCTGAAATACATTTTTATGTCGTAAAATTATTCATGGACTAACTTTATCACCCTGAAGAGGAAGAGGAAGAGGAAACATTCATTCTTGCTTTCTCATATGATATGACCCCTCGATGTAAGAACACAGAACTCAGGTGAATTGAGCTAGGGTTTATGTACTCAACACATACATATTTGACTACCATCGGTTAGATAGACTTCTGTGTGCTATAGTCTTGAGAACCTAGTTGCTATTTATAACACTGCTTATTCTATGATAAACAAAAGACCCGAGGGATGCCGTGGAATATTGGACTCTAACATTTGTGTAAGTGAGGGCTATCTGTATGGCTTCAAGTGCTAAAAACAGAAGATAGTAGGGTCTGAACTTAACCAGAAAACCCACTGTTGGCCTGAAGATTACATCTTTAAATGCAAGCCCACTGTCAGCAAAACTATAAATAATAACATGATGTTTTTGGAACGAGTGTTAATACTATTAGCACATCAAAAATGGATTGCAAATAGCACATACCACACATTTTAGGTATTTTATCCCAGTAATGCTTAGTTGAATCTACTAAGCCATCAAGTCTATGTTACCACTCATTGTTACTGCCCAGGACACATGTTTGCCAGTTTGTGAGCTGGAGTTATCTTTGCCCTGCAAAAAAAATATATATATCCCACAAAATAACCTGTATTCTACAGTACTAACTGGCACAGAACCCCTTTAACAGTGCATTTATGTCAGCTGAGCTAACCAACTTCACTGATGAACTATCCCAGGGATTCACCCCCAAACGGTGCACACCTACTGAGGCATGTTCCACTGTGTGATCAACAGTATGGCCCTCTTCAGGTTTTTTAAGCTCTGTAGTTCAAGTGAACATACCTTGCTTTTGAACTAAGAGGGCAAGTGAATTAAGCATCATCTTTAGAAATGATCTGGATGGGTCACTCTATCACTATCTCTGACCTCCTTAACGGGATTTTATAGCATATTCAGAGTCACACACACACACAGCCAGTTGTAGGGCTGATAGGCTCACTCTGTACATGGACCAGACCATCTGGGTTAACTCTCCTTTTAGATGCCTGCTTTAGACCATTTCCTTATTTATCATAGACAATGGGGGAATTAAAGACAATGGGAAATATACCATTCAGTTAAATTAATTTGTTTTTATAGCTGTGCAAAGAATAGTGGGAAAAGTCTGTAAGCTAAATGGCTAAAACTACATTTAAGGGTTTTCTGTGGCTTTGATTATGACTTGCCAATCTTCTATTATTACAGAGAAGACAGGGGAAAAGGCAAATGAAGCAAAAACATGGTTGGAGAACTTATCACATGCATTGTCTTTGTAGTGTCAAAACAGTTTTCAAATTTGTACATTTTTATAACAGGATTGCATTAACATAACATGATGTACACACACATATACACATGTGCATGATATGAACAGTCAATAATGTATTCTTGAGAAACCTGAGCAGCTATTTCTCACAATACTCTATCACACACTCACACACATCCATGCCTCCAGTCCAGCTACCTGGTACACGGAAGGCTGCATATTCCTCGTTACAGACTAAACAGGAGATGAGATTCCCCACTGTTCTACCTTTTCAAATCCCACTTCCCCAGGAAACTTTCTGGAACAATCCATCCAACCCTCATTAACAAAGTCCATCTTTGACCTCCTGCCAGAATCATTAATGTTGCACTTGAAGGAATGCTGCCTTATTTGGCCTTTGATTTATTTTATAGGAATTCATCTGTTTAACTAGCTAGATTGCTTGGGGGTTGAAACATGATTTCCATATCTACAAATGCACTACATGCGCACTGCCTACTTAGCCCACAGCCATACTCAATGAATGCCAATATACCAACCCCTTAAAAGAAAAAAAGAATTATCTGCAAATCTCAGTGTTAGTCTATAGCTGCTTTGTTGTTGAGAGCATGACAAAAATCTAAATTCATGAAATTCCACAGCACCTTACCTCAGGACAGTTCTTAATCCTTTCCCATAGATTATCTGTTTTATAAAATCCTGGAATGGAAGGCCAGGAAGGGCAGAAACTTTTACATTCCTCTTAGAAAGTGTTCACGTGAAGTGGTGGCACCTTTGTGGCTCTCAGCGGTGGACACCTGCCTCACCTGTGGGAGAGGCACAGCAGAACCTGTTAACCAGACCCAGAGTCGCCAGTTTAAGAGAAACATGATTCTTCATGTAGTGAAAGAAGTGAATTATGGCAAAAACAAGATCATGGATTTATTTCAAAATCCACGTTATTGGAAGATTCTGTACTTATTAAATATGCAGTCCAACTTTGTACACTTTCCTAGCTATATTGATAATTGCAATAATAAGGGACATTTAATGAGCATTTACTCTTATCAATCAAGCAAAGTGCTTTTTATATCTAATCTCAGTCAGATGTTACAAAAAAACCTACAAAGTATTCATTATTATTATATTCATTTAAGATACCAAAACCGAGACACCTAGAAGTAAAGCAGCTTGGCCAAGAACACACAGCTTAGAGCCACCTTACATTATATAATGCCAGAAAATAACAACTGTGCTCTGCTGGTAATACAATATTTAATGGTAGACAGTCACAATTCTCAATCATTGAAGATTTTCCTCATATATTATAGCTTCTAAACTGAAGTGTTGCCAACATATTACAGAGTTATCCACAACAAAGCTTGGAGTGAGAGAACTTCTATTTAAAATCAACTCAACAGATCACCCCAGCCCTACCTTCCAACCCTTCATTCTGGTTAATCAATGTTGTAATGTACTAAGGGGCTGCAGGGAAAAGAGAGTGGGGAGAGGCGGAATCTGTTGAACCTATTTTACAGAATCAAGAACAGAGGCAATCTCAAATGATTTCCCTCATTTGTGGAGTATAACAACGAAGCAAAACTGAAGGAACAAAACAGCAACCGACTCACAGACTCCAAGAAGGGACTAGCGGCTACCAAAGGGGAGGGGTGGGGGAGGGTGGGAGGGGAGGGAGGGAGAAGGGGATTGAGGGGTATTATGTTTAGTATACATGCTGTGGGGGGGTCATGGGGAAGACAGGGCAGCACAGAGAAGGCAAACAGCGAATCTGTGGCATCTTACTACACTGATGGGCAGTGACTGCAATGGGGTATGGGGGGGACTTGATAATATAGGTGAATGTAGTAACCACATTGTTTTTCATGTGAAACATTCATAAAAGTGTATATCAATAATACCTTAATAAAAAAACTGAAAAAAAAGAAAAAACAGAGGCAACCTCATGATCCACCAGTTGGAAATAGGGAATGGATTAATAATAGAAAAGCTACTTGAGAGTATTTTGAAATTCTGCACCAACCCACATTTCTGGAAGGCCTGAAAGGTGAGCTGAAAGACATCAGGGTTCATAACCTTTGCTAATCATAGGTTAAACTTATAGCTGTTGCCTGCGGGAATATTCACTCAGCTTAATGATCCTGGGAGGGGTTGGGGTGAACTTGTGTTGGTGAGCAACAATTTCACTGGTCACTATAGGGGCTGACAAAGTAAATATTCTGCTTCAACTCAAATTTTTATTGCTCAGTGATTCCCAGAAAATCATGGAGTGTGAGGGCTCCTAGGAGCTCTTACCTGGGGGCGATGCTCAAGCTGCCCCCCATTTTTGACTGCTCCCTTGGAAAAGAACCCCTCGGTGTGGCAGACGAGAATTCCTTCTGGCTGCTCTTCTTTTTAATCAGTGTTGCATCTGCTCTGCACAGGATCTGAGTGAGCCGGCGGGATACCTTTCCTGAAGCACTGCTGGACCGTGCCTGGTGGCCGAGCCCTTTCCAGGCCCTTGGCTGGGGAGAGGTGGGGGATCCTTCCGTGCAGACTACTGAGCTACAGTTCTTCCCCCCCCCCCCCACAATGTGGAGCCTATAGGCCTTTGTTGAAAAAAATCTTTTTTTAAACTGACATACATACACAATAAATAAAATGCACAAATCTTAGTGTACAGCTTGATGAAATTTTGACATGTATACACACTCACATAACCATCACTAAGATCAAGATACCTAATTTTTTTCTTTGTTCTACAGGTTTTTTCAGCTACAGTTCTAAGAAGATGAATTGTAGAAAACTCACTTTCTTCTACAGAGTGAGAGAGCGGATGGCAGATGACTGGGGATTCTGGTAGTCATTTGGGGTGTGCTTGAAAGAAGTACCTGTCGAGGTGCTGGGATGCCTCTCTAACCCAACCCGCCTTCCATCTCATCCACAAGCGCAGCATCCAGGAAGCCTTCCCGCTCCAGGCAGGGTCTACAGCCACGGCAGGACTCTATGAAGGGGTCCCGATACAAGACCCTTTCTCTGTGTGCAGACACCGCTCAGACTGCAATTCATTCTTCTCAGATCTATTTCCTCCTTTTACTTTATTTGCCCTTCAAGGCTTCCTTTATTATTCATTCTAACTTTTGGAGACACTTGATCTGACATGGGATATGTCTCAAAAGAGTTGTGAATTTCCAAAGCTGGAAATAACACAAAAGCAAGTAATTATCTCATCTGCAAAATGGGAAAAATACTGACTTTAAAGGGTGACTGCGAAGATAAATGTAAGAATGGTTGAAATGTAAGATTTACACCGGCAATGTGAAGCTGCTTCAAGATGGAAAAACCCTGACACATGAGCCATTACTTCTTCCTACACCCGTCTGTTGGTACTAATCATGCCACTCTTATTTCAGAACCTGGATTCCACCTAGGAATCCTTTAACACACAGGGCTAAGAAGCCATTGCTGGTCAACAAGAACTCGCACCAAGTACTTCTCCTACTCTGCAGGGACCCTGCATTATCTGCTTGCCTGAGCCTGACTGCTGGGGTTCAGTGGGGAGATTGCCCAAGAAGAAGGACAAGGAGATGGCAAAGTCAAAGAGGTGCCACCACTGCTGGTCTTCCTCCTCTGCCCACCCCAGTGGAGAGAAGAGACATGACCTTTTTCCTTCTGGTCAATTTAAGAATCATCACTGCACTCTGACGATGGACAGTTCAGGTGGAACAAGGCTTTAAAACCATGCATCACCAGGTTTTGGACAACAGAAAGAGCCACAAAAACATCCCGGTACCCCTCTCCTTGTGATGTAATTCTTTCTGAACCATTCTAACCCACAGAAAGTATCGAGTCGGGAAGAAGAGGGACATTCTTCGGGTATGTGACTGGTTGGCTTAGATCAGCGGGAATGGCACCACGGGGGTGCGCTGAGAGCCAGGTCTGGAACAAGACTGCTCCGGGCCTGTGATCCTCAGAAGCCTTCACTTACATGCAGAGGGTGACTCGCGTTTCCTTATTTCCTGGATACCTTTCGCCCTGCGGGGAATGGCTCAGGAAGGGAAGGTCTGAAGGAAAATCTGAGTGAGGGCTAATGTGTTACCAGCTGTCAGGGTGTAGGCTAGCCAGCTCTGTACACATGACAGAAACTGAGCTATGGAACATGAAAGGCAACATGCCCCAACTGGCTGGGGAACCACGGAGCCCCCCGAAGCCTCTCTGCTTTCTCAAAACCTAACTCTCCAGCCAGCAGGGGGCAGGTATTACAGAGAGGGCTGTGGGGATGGAGGTAGAGGGGGAGGTGAGTGCTAGGTATGAAACCCTCACAATTTCTGCTATCGAGTATTCCCTCATGCTATTTTTAATAAAAATCTCTTTCAAAAACTCATTAGTGATTGGTGTAGTTCTGGAAGCTTTCATAATTATGGCAGTAGGTGCAATATGTGGGTTGGAAAAAGCAGTCCACATGAGGGCTGGTGTGGGCCCTGGCTGGGTGCTGGGCGCAAGATGCTGAAAGATGAATGGGCCCACGTGATCTTCTTCGGTCCCTTCTAACCCTCTAATCTTTTTCGGTCCCTTCTAATCCAAAAAAAGTCTAAGAGTGTTCTCTCTACCCGGACATAGACAGAGCAGTTCTCCTTTCCATCTCCCTCAAGAAATCTTATTATAGTTCACACGAGTGAAAGTAATTCCTATGTTATCTGGATAATTCTGAATCTGCTCCAATTTGCTACCAAACTAAGTTGCTGCAATTAGTTACAAAAAACTTAGTATTTGCCAGGCATTGTGTCACACCTGAAAAGTGACAGCATTTTTAAGAGCCACTGCTCTTAGGAGATGAAAAGGCAGCAGGACAGCAGATCAGGCCAATGCCCCACCTTGCAAACTAGGGATAATGTTCATATATGGTCAGTTTTTAAATCTACATAGCTGCTCATGATCAGAACTTTATTTGTGAAACATTATTACAGCCATGAGAGATGGCATGGGTTGGCATGACAAGCGGCTAGATCCAGGGAAACTGGCTAGGAAGGTATTGCAATCACGGGAGTGAGAAATAAGGAGGGCCACAGCCAAGGGGAGATGGATGCTAAGAACTGGAGAAAATGAAACCCCAGGGTCGACTACAGGATTAGAACAATAGCAGTTGTCATGGATATAGGAATACGAGATATTTGTGTATGGTCTTCGTGGATTTCATACCAAATTGCTTTCCTTTTTATTGAATTCAGTGGACATGTGAACCCTGACCCTGCTTTAGAGAAGAGACATAAGAGCACCTACTCTTGTGCCTCCCGAAGGCCACTGGTGCAGGACAGTGCAGCCTGGACCTCGCAGCTGCTTAGGGAGCCGAGTCAGGGAGACCAGCCCGTAGATGCATTCGGGTAGTTACACCTCAACCCAGGTTTGAAATTCTCCCAAGGGAACACTGGCTGGGTAACTCCCTCCTCAAAGAGGTCAGTTAGTCTTGTTTATGAAAAAAGGGACCCAGGACCAAAGCTAAAGAGAACTGTGAAGTAAGGTAAATTCAAGTTTGGACCATCTCTTCAAACCTTGTCTTACCATGTCTTCCTGTCCCCGACGCCCTTCACACCCTCCTTCCAATTTCCTTTTCCTAACTCCCCTCTCCCTTAGGTGCGACTCCATCACAAAGTGAACCTGAGGACACTAAAACCGTTCTCAGCGAATGAGGATCAGGGCAAGTTGGAAACAGCTTCCCTTTGGGCCACTTTCCTACTGCCCCTCCCTCCACTCACCGCAGACAGACCCCTATATGCTCCTCCCGGGTTGAGAACCACCCCTGAAGCCTGAGGCACCAGAGAGTTCCCTGGCTAACTACCAGGCAGGGACCTGCACAGCTGGGGCTGGGGAAGATCCTGCCCAGTGAGTGATCTAATCGCACTAAGCAGAAAGGCGGAAAGGCAATTACTCCTGCCCTGAACGCAGCCCTCCTAGCCTCCATGCTCTGAGCGCAGAACCATCAGGGTGGGGGGTAAAACACGTATAAGCTACTAGGGCTTCTCTGCCAGTTCTTCCTCCATCTGTAATTCATTGATGAGGAAAGAAAGGAAATGCTTTTTGAGTTCACATTCCCACGGGTAATACAATAATTATCATATATGAAATACTATTTGCCAGGCACTGCTCTGAATGTTTTTTTTATATTAATATCCTCAATTTGTATACTCCCTATGTATTAATATTCTCATTTAATACTCTGAGGTATGTAATAGTATATCAACATGTTACAGACATCTGAAGCATATTGACAGGTTTAATAACTTGTCTCAAGTCACACAACTAAGAACTAAGGGACCAAAGCAGAATTCATGTTTTTAACCAGTGCACCAGGCTACCTCTCTGAAATGTTAGATTATGAGCTGAAGTGGAGAAACTCTGGTGTGGTCCCAATTTGGGAAAATGGAAGTAATCAAAGGAAGAGGGAATATAAAGCACAGAGCACCAGAATTGGGAAGGGCCATGGAGAGGAGGAGGTCTGCCTTGTTTGGAAATGATACTGAAAGGTAACATGTCTTGCCTGAACCCCAGCTAATCTGTTAATTCAAATCTTCTGAATTCTCACTGAGTACAGGAGGAGGAAGAAACTGGTGGGGCCAAGCAAACCTAATTAGCTCAATAAAGATAATTATTTGAAGGGGCTGGACTGGGGATACGCTTCATCTGGCTTTGAAACGTGAAATATTCAGTCTGAAATTTGTACTCATCTAAAGTCAGGACATTTTCTATGTTGTCATCTACTGGTAAATTCCTAAATCCTTTCTGGAAGTTAATCCGCTGGGCGAATTTCCAGATATAATCATGACGTTAAATCTGTGAGACTGAGCAGTCCTCTTCCACAGCGATCACCTCTAGCACGGTTTTGCCAGAACCAAGTCTCCAGGCTTAAATTCACTTCCCAGCCCCAGACGCGTGAGCATTTCATGGTGCTCTGCTGCCACCGTCTGGCTAACTCGAGTCAAGGCACGCTGACTCTGCTATTTCAGAATCCTGCTAACAAATTAGTTAGTTCTCCTGGATGCGGTGGGATAGGTTTGGTGGGAGTGTCGACTGAGGATCCCTAGATCCCCCATCGACTGAGGATGCCCCTCCTGAGGGCAGGAAGAAAAAATCGTTCTGGTGTGAGAAGAATGAAAGCTTCTGAGAAATGTGATGACTACATCGAAGATCAAACACTAGACTGAGCACTGGAAGTCATACTAAATTATTCCCTAGAGACTTCAAAGTACATGTCACAGAAGTGGGTACAAATATGAAGGCAGAGGTTTCCTTCCTCTTTATATAGAAATTTTCCCTCTTGATAAAGCAACTGTCTGCTTAAATTATTTATACGAGCAACCACACTTAAAAGTCAGATAAATAAAGGGGTGATTACTCTTTTTTATAAAACATCGCTGTTTTGGAAAGTGACAGCAGTGCATGCATATGAGTGTGCATAATTTATCTGCAAAAGTTTCATTTGTATGCTGCGTTTACAGGGATATGGTGAATATGTGAAACCTGCTAAATTCTCTTCTAGTACACAGCTGTGTGTAGTGAGATGATGCTTTTTCTTTTTTTTTTTTAAAATAATTATTTTTTATTGAAGGGTAGTTGACACACAGTATTACATTACATTAGTTTCAAGTGTACAACACAGTGGTAGAACATTTATATACGTAATTCCAGGTTCCAGCTATCACCCTACCAAGCTGTTACAATATCTTGACTATATTCCTTATGCTATACATTGCATCCCAGTTACTTATTTATTTTACCATTGGAAGTCTGTCTTTTTTTTTTTTTTTTTTTTTTTTGTGAGGGCATCTCTCATATTTATTGATCAAATGGTTGTTAACGACAATAAAATTCTGTATAGGGGAGTCAATGCTCAATGCACAATCATTAATCCACCCCAAGCCTAATTTTTGTCAGTCTCCAATCTTCTGAGGCATAACAAACAAGTTTTTACATGTAGAACAAATTCTTACATAATGAATAAGTTACATAGTGAACAGTACAAGGGCAGTCATCACAGAAACTTTCGGTTTTGCTCATGCATTATGAACTCTAAACAGTCAGTTCAAATATGAATACTCATTTGGTTTTTATACTTGATTTATATGTGGATACCACATTTCTCTCTTTATTATTATTATTTTTAATAAAGTGCTGAAGTGGTAGGTAGATACAAGATAAAGGTAGAAAACATAGTTTAGTGTTGTAAGAGAGCAAATGTAGATGATCAGGTGTGTGCCTGTAGACTATGTGTTAATCCAAGCTAGACAAGGGCAATAAAACATCCACGTATGCAGAAGATTTCTCTCAGAACGGGGGGGTGAGGTTCTAAGCCTCACCTCTGTTGATCCCCAATTTCTCACCTGATGGCCCCCCTGCGACTGTGCCTGTCTTAGGTTGTTCCTCCCTTGAGGAATCTTACCTGTCTCTGGCTAACCAGTCATCTTCCGGGGCCATACAGGGAAATGTGAAGTTGGTAAGTGAGAGGGAAGCCTTATTGTTTGAAAAAGTTAGCTTTTTACTTCTTTGCATATTTATGCCCTGTGGCTTCTATGCCCAGCATTTGTCTTGAGGTATCTTTACCACTTGGAAGAATTATGATACTCGGTAAATTTGATATGAGGCACGAATTCTATTTAAGGGTTGTAATTAGGAAGGAAGAAGAAAAGCTATAGAAGTAGCAGGCGGAAGAAAACATGGGAAGATTGATTATTTCTTTGATATATTTTCTTGTAGAGTAACTTCAGCATGTATAGGTTTTAAGCTACTACTTAAATTGCACACACACATTAACATAATAGGAGTATAGTTACATAACCAAAGCATATCTGTAATTACCAGCCATCTCCAGTGAAACCAAGAACACCAGTTAGGCACCTTAGGCATTTGTGAAAACTTATCTATGATATGGTGGATATTGTCCAACTGAACTTGAACAGTCTGAGAGAAATCAGACAAATTAAAACAACCCATTCCTGGGGACTGTTCACATGCCATATGTTCTTTTAACAGTAAATCGTTTGTAGTTGTAAGACTTTGGAGCGCTACAATTTGCACTTCTCCAAATTCTTGGTTGAGTTCCAACAGTATAGATCCAGTCAAATTTGTTGTTTTACTGTATGCACAGGCCAGCTTAGATATCTCCTTCCTCATTGCCATGGCAAGTCCAGGAGCTGGTGGGATGAGTGCATCTACAGCTGTAGCAGTGCGTGGATCTTTGTTGGGGTTTTTTGATGATCATCTTCTGGCATGAGTCTTCCAGAGAGTGCTGATGTTGGAAGTTCTCTTTCATATCGTATCTTAGTTCATTTTCGGAGTAGCCCAATTAGGCTTTGATCCTCTGTATAAACACAAACAGACCCTTTGCCTACACTTTTATATGCCCTTTATACCCTTGTGTAGAACTCGTTGGAGGTTACCACACAGGAACTGCCCTTTTTTTTTTTTTTTTTGCTATCACTAATCTACACTTACATGACGAATATTATGTTTACTAGGCTCTCCCCTATACCAGGTTACCAGGTCTTCCCAATAAACCCCTTTACAGTCACTGTCCATCAGCATAGCAAAATGTTGTAGAATCACTACTTGCCTTCTCTGTGTTGTACAGCCCTCCCTTTTCTCCTACCCCCGCCATGCATGTTGATCTTAATACCCCCCTACTTCTCCCTCCCTTATCCCTCCCTACCCACCCATCCTCCCCAGTCCCTTTCCCTTTGGTACCTGTTAGTCCATTCTTGAGTTCTGTGATTCTGCTGCTGTTTTGTTCCTTCAGTTTTTCCTTTGTTCTTATATACCACAGATAAGTGAAATCATTTGGTATTTCTCTTTCTCCGCTTGGCTTGTTTCACTGAGCATAATACCCTCCAGCTCCATCCATGTTGCTGCAAATGATTGGATTTGCCCTTTTCTTATGGCTGAGTAGTATGCCATTGTGTATATGTACCACGCCTTCTTTATCCATTCATCTATTGATGGACATTTAGGTTGCTTCCAATTCTTGGCTATTGTAAATAGAGCTGCAATAAACATAGGGGTGCATCTGTCTTTCTCAAACTTGATTGCTGCGTTCTTAGGGTAAATTCCTAGGAGTGGAATTCCTGGGTCAAATGGTAAGTCTGTTTTGAGCATTTTGATGTACCTCCATACTGCTTTCCACAATGGTTGAACTAACTTACATTCCCACCAGCAGTGTAGGAGGGTTCCCCTTTCTCCACAGCCTCGCCAACATTTGTTGTTCTCTGTCTTTTGGATGGCAGCCATCCTTACTGGTGTGAGGTGATACCTCATTGTAGTTTTAATTTGCATTTCTCTGATAATTAGCGATGTGGAGCATCTTTTCATGTGTCTGTTGGCCATCTGTATTTCTTTTTTGGAGAACTGTCTGTTCAGTTCCTCTGCCCATTTTTTAATTGGGTTATTTGTTTTTTGTTTGTTGAGGCGTGTGAGCTCCTTATATATTCTGGACGTCAAGCCTTTATCGGATGTGTCATTTTCAAATATATTCTCCCATACTGTAGGGATCCTTCTTGTTCTATTGATGGTGTCTTTTGCTGTACAGAAGCTTTTCAGCTTAATATAGTCCCACTTACTCATTTTTGCTATTGTTTTCCTTGCCTGGGGAGATATGTTCAAGAAGACGTCACTCATGTTTATGTCTAAGAGGTTTTTGCCTAAGTTTTCTTCCAAGAGTTTAATGGTTTCATGGCTTACATTCAGGTCTTTGATCCATTTTGAGTTTACTTTTGTATATGGGGTTAGACAATGGTCCAGGTTCATTCTCCTACATGTAGCTGTCCAGTTTTGCCAGCACCACCTGTTGAAGAGACTGTCATTTCGCCATTGTATGTCCATGGCTCCTTTATCAAATATTAATTGACCATATATGTCTGGGTTAATGTCTGGATTCTCTAGTCTGTTCCATTGGTCTGTGGCTCTGCTCTTGTGCCAGTACCAAATTGTCTTGATTACTATGGCTTTATAGTAGAGCTTGAAGTTGGGGAGTGAGATCCCCCCTACTTTATTCTTCTTTCTCATGATTGCTTTGGCTATTTGGGGTCTTTGGTGTTTCCATATGAATTTTTGAATTATTTGTTCCAGTTCATTGAAGAATGTTGCTGGTAGTTTCATAGGGATTGCATCAAATCTGTATATTTCTTTGGGCAGGATGGCCATTTTGACGATATTAATTCTTCCTAGCCATGAGCATGGGATGAGTTTCCATCTGTTAGTGTCCCCTTTAATTTCTCTTAAGAGTGACTAGTAGTTTTCAGAGTATAAGTCTTTCACTTCTTTGGTTAGGTTTATTCCTAGGTATTTTATTTTTTTTTGATGCAATTGTGAATGGAGTTGTTTTCCCGATTTCTCTTTCTGTTGGTTCATTGTTAGTATATAGGAAAGCCACAGATTTCTGTGTGTTGATTTTGTATCCTGCAACTTTGCTGTATTCCGATATCAGTTCTAGTAGTTTTGGGGTGGAGTCTTTAGGGTTTTTCATGTACAGTATCATGTCATCTGCAAATAGTGACAGTTTAACTTCTTCTTTACCAATCTGGATTCCTTGTATTTCTTTATTTTGTCTGATTGCCGTGGCTAGGACCTCCAGTACTATGTTAAATAACAGTGGAGAGAGTGGGCATCCCTGTCTAGTTCCCGATCTCAGAGGAAATGCTTTCAGCTTCTCACTGTTCAATATAATGTTGGCTGTGGGTTTATCATAGATGGCCTTTATTATGTTGAGGTACTTGCCCTCTATTCCCATTTTGCTGAGAGTTTTTAACATGAATGGATGTTGAACTTTGTCAAATTCTTTTTAAGCATCTATGGAGATGATCATGTGGTTTTTGTCTTTCTTTTTGTTGATGTGGTGGATGATGTTGATGGACTTTCGAATGTTGTACCATCCTTGCATCCCTGGGATGAATCCCACTTGGTCATGGTGTATGATCCTTTTGATGTATTTTTGAATTCGGTTTGCTAATATTTTGTTGAGTATTTTTGCATCTATGTTCATCAGGGATATTGGTCTGTAGTTTTCTTTTTTGGTGGGGTGTTTGCCTGGTTCTGGTATTAGGGTGATGTTAGCTTCATAGAATGAGTTTGGGAGTATCCCCTCCTCCTCTATTTTTTGGAAAACTTTAAGGAGAATGGGTATTATGTCTTCCCTGTATGTCTGATAAAATTCCGAGGTAAATCCATCTGGCCCGGGGGTTTTGTTGTTTGGTAGTTTTTTGATTACCTCTTCAATTTCGTTGCTGGTAATTGGTCTGTTTAGATTTTCTGTTTCTTCCTGGGTCAATCTTGGAAGGTTATATTTTTCTAGGAAGTTGTCCATTTCTCCTAGGTTTCCCAGCTTGTTAGCATATAGGTTTTCATAGTATCCTCCAATAATTCTTTGCATTTCCGTGGGGTCCGTCGTGATTTTTCCTTTCTCGTTTCTGATACTGTTGATTTGTGTTGACTCTCTTTTCTTCTTAATAAGTCTGGCTAGAGGCTTAGCTATTTTGTTTATTTTCTCGAAGAACCAGCTCTTGGTTTCATTGATTTTTGCTATAGTTTTATTCTTCTCAATTTTATTTATTTCTTCTCTGATCTTTATTATGTCCCTCCTTCTGCTGACCTTAGGCCTCATCTGTTCTTCTTTTTCCAATTTCGATAATTGTGACATTAGACCATTCATTTGGGATTGCTCTTCCTTTTTTAAATATGCTTGGATTGCTATATACTTTCCTCTTAAGACTGCTTTTGCTGTGTCCCACAGAAGTTGGGGCTTAGTGTTGTTGTTGTCATTTGTTTCCATATATTGCTGGATCTCCATTTTGATTTGGTCATTGATCCATTGATTATTTAGGAGCGTGTTGTTAAGCCTCCATGTGTTTGTGAGCCTCTTTGCTTTCTTTGTACAGTTTATTTCTAGTTTTATGCCTTTGTGGTCTGAAAAGTTGGTTGGTAGGATTTCAATCTTTTGGAATTTTCTGAGGCTCTTTTTGTGGCCTAGTATGTGGCCTATTCTGGAGAATGTTCCATGTGCACTTGAGAAGAATGTATATCCCGCTGCTTTTGGATGTAGAGTTCTATAGATGTCTATTAGGTCCATCTGCTCTACTGTGTTGTTCAGTGCTTCCGTGTCCTTACTTATTTTCTGCCCAGTGGATCTATCCTTTGGGGTGAGTGGTGTGTTGAAGTCTCCTAGAATGAATGCATTGCAGTCTATATCCCCCTTTAGTTCTGTTAGTATTTGTTTCACATATGCTGGTGCTCCTGTGTTGGGTGCATATATATTTAGAATGGTTATATCCTCTTGTTTGACTAAGCCCTTTATCATTATGTAGTGTCCTTCTTTATCTCTTGTTACTTTCTTTGTTTTGAAGTCTATTTTGTCTGATATTAGTACTGCAAAGCCTGTTTTCTTCTCACTGTTGTTTGCTTGAAATATGTTTTTCCATCCCTTGACTTTTAGTCTGTACATATCTTTGGGTTTGAGGTGAGTTTCTTGTAAGCAGCATATAGATGGGTCTTGCTTTTTTATCCATTCTGTTACTCTGTGTCTTTTGATTGGTGCATTCAGCCCATTAACATTTAGGGTGACTATTGAAAGATATGTACTTATTGCCATTGCAGGCTTTAAATTCGTGGTTACCAAAGGTTCAAGGTTAGCCTCTTTAGTATCTTCCTGCCGAACTTAGCTCGCTTATTGAGCTTTTATATACACTGTCTGGAGATTCTTTTCTTCTCTCCCTTCTTGTTCCTCCTCCTCGATTCTTCATATGTTGGGTGTTTTGTGCTGTGCTCCTTCAAGGAGTGCTCCCATCTAGAGCAGTCCCTGTAAGATGTTCTGTAGAGGTGGTTTGTGGAAAGCAAATTCCCTCAGCTTTTGTTTGGGAATTGTTTAATCCCACCGTCATATTTGAATGATAGTCGTGCTGGATACAGTATCCTTGGTTCAAGGCCTTTCTGTTTCATTGTATTAAATATATCATGCCATTCTCTTCTGGCCTGTAGGGTTTCTGTTGAGAAATCTGACGTTAGCCTGATGGGTTTCCCTTTATAGGTGACCTTTTTCTCTCTAGCTGCCTTTAACACTCTTTCCTTGTCCTTGATCTTTGCCATTTTAATTATTATGTGTCTTGGTGTTGCCCTTCTTGGATCCTTTCTGTTGGGGGTTCTGTGTATTTCCGTGGTCTGTTCGATTACTTCCTCCCCCAGTGTGGGGAAGTTTTCAGCAATTATTTCTTCTAAGATACTTTCCATCTCTTTTCCTCTCTCTTCTTCTTCTGGGACCCCTATAATACGGATATTTTTCCTTTTGGATTGGTCACACAGTTCTCTTAATATTGTTTCATTCCTGGAGATCCTTTTGTCTCTCTCTATGTCAGCTTCTATGCGTTCCTGTTCTCTGATTTCAATTCCATCAATGGCCTCTTGCATTCTATCCATTCTGCTTATAAACCCTTCCAGAGTTTGTTTCATTTCTGCGATCTCCTTTCTGGCATCTGTGATCTCCTTCCGGACTTCATCCCATTTCTCTTGTGTATTTCTCTGCATCTCTGTCAGCATGTTTATGATTCTTATTTTGAATTCTTTGTCAGGAAGACTGGTTAGGTCTGTCTCCTTCTCTGGTGTTGTCTCTGTGATCTTTGTCTGCCTGTAGCTTTGCCTTTTCATGGTGATAGGAATAGTCTGCAGAACTGGGACGAGTGACGGCTGGAAGGACTTCCTTTCTTGTTGGTTTGTGGCCCTCCTCTCCTGGGAGAACAGCGGCCTCTAGTGGCTTGTGCTGTGCAGCTGCGCGCAGACAGTGTTTCTGCTTCCTGCCCGGCTGCTATGGAGTTAATCTCCGCTGTTGCTGTGGGCGTGGCCTGGCTCGGGCAGCTACTCCAAAATGGTGGAGTCGCGTTGGAGCAGGAGCTGCTGGGAGGCTATTTATCTACGTAAGGGGCCTCCCTGCTCCCTGCAGCCCAGGGGTTAGGGTGTCCAGAGATCCCGGATTCCCTACCTCTGCATTAAGTGACCCGCCCTGCCCCTTTAAGACTTCCAAAAAGCACCCGCCAAAACAAAACAACGACCACCAAAAAAAAAAAAAAAAAAAAAAAAAAATTATTAAATTAAAAAAAAAAAATAAAAGTTTTAAATTGAAAAAAAAAAAAAAAGGTGGTCATTCGTTTTTCTTTATTCTCTGGTGCCAGCCTCAGGCCTCTGCTCACCGGTCTTTCTGCCCTGTTTCCCTAGTATTGGGGTCCCTATCCCTTTAAGACTTCCAAAAAGCGCTCGCCAAAACAAAACAGCAATAAAGCAAAAAAAAAAAAATGGTCGCGCGCTTTTCTTATGTCCTCTGTCGCCCAGCCTCCAGTGCCTGCTCACTGTTCTTGCTGCCCTGTTTTCCTAGTATCGAGCGCCCTGCACTCTGGCCCGGATGGCTGGGGCTGGGTGTTCGGCAGTCCTGGGCTCCGTCTCCCTCCCGCTCTGCCTGCTCTTCTCCCGCCGGGAGCTGGGGGGAGGGGCGCTCGGGTCCCGCGGGGCCGGGGCTTGTATCTTACCCCCTTCGCGAGGCGCTGGGTTCTCTCAGGTGCGGATGTGGCCTGGATATTGTCCTGTGTCCTCTGGTCTTTATTCTAGGAAGGGTTGTCTTTGTTATATTTTCATAGATATATGTTGTTTTGCGAGGAGATTTCTGCTGCTCTACTCACGCCGCCATCTTCCGCCCCTCCTCCAGATGATGCTTTTAATGTGTAATGTTTTCTTTCTTATTCACACCTTGTTTATTGGGATATTTCTCCCATTTAGCCAGTTTCACCCATTGCCTCAAGAGACATTCATACTGTTACAGAATGCAAAAAAGAGTCAATGTTTAACTTTTGAATCTAAAATAGGATCTCAAAGCCCATCAAATGAAGATATTCTTCAGACTCAAGCATTCAGTTGTGAACCCCACAGACAACAGGGATTTCAGGAAATTGCATAAGAATAGCTTCTTTCTACACCCAAAATTGTTGCATATTTTCAAGGCAAAATCAAAAGATTGAGAGAAAATATAGACAGCGCCTTTAGTTCTGCGTGTGGAAGCTCCATGGACCTTGGAGAAACAACAATAGCTAGTGAAAATGATTATAACACACACACACGTTTAAATTCTCTAAAAATTCTCTTATGGGCATATAGCAAATGAAGGAAATTTGAGAAATTACACTGTACCTTAGGAGGAACGGCAAGGGCCACAGACACTCGAGCCACAAACCGCTTTCTCTGCTCCAACCTTCCCCCGCCCCCGCCCCCGCCCCCACCAAGTGGGACGGACGCTGCCTTCTGGGTAAGGGTGCCCCAGCTCGCAGCGCTCCCTCTCCCCGGACACCCAGCCAAGGGCTCCAGCCCGTCTCTGGGAGGGGCAGGGCGCCAGCATTTCCCACTCCTCCAGCAGCAGTTGCAGAGGCTGCGCCCCAGGTGAGCGCAGCCGGAGGATGGAGGCTCCTTCCTCCCCCAGCTCTCACGCATGGGGCAGAGGCCCTGCCCAGCCATCGTGGGGTGGAGAGAGGGGTACTGACCACCCTGTCCCCAGCTCACATCCCCAGAGGGAGAGGCAAACCAAGGAGAACAGAGGCTACCACCAGGGCCCAGGGGCTGCTCAGAGGCAGGTGTGTCGCTTTGTGAGGAGCGGACCACTCTCCCTGCAGTGGAGCAGCGGCTCAGCGATTTGCCCAGAGAGGCAGAACAGGGAGCTCGGAAGCCCCTCCCGAGGATAGTGGCTTCATCTGGAACGGAGTTTGCAGAAGTCCAAACTCACTGGTACTCTTGAACACAGCAGTGATTTTGGTGGCAAACAATTAAGTGGAGGCTGGAAGCTCCATGAAAGCAACAAGGTAAACTACGGTGAACCAGGAAAAGAGAAGGCTTATAAGTGCTCTCTCAGGGTCAGAACAACCTCAAAAACTGGTGTCAAAAACTACTGCAGCAAAGGGGTGCACATCTAACTGGATAATACTGTAGAGCAATAGACGCCCCAGGTTATTGTCAAAATTACAGAGTAACCTGCAGCCTAAGAGCTGGGTGGGTTGCCAAGAGGCAGAGAGCTAAACAGAGAGACAGGGAAGGGGACGATTAGAAAGAGCCCAGTTAACACCACTGTCCTCCTCAGATGACTATGTGCAGGCCCAAGGCTGCATGCCCTGATGACAGGCAACACTGGAGGCTTCACAGCGTGGGGGAAAAAGATTCCCAGGACAGTCACCTACCAACTAACCTAACAAGCAATGACAAAGCCTTGGTGCCTAGAGTTGCTACAATATATTAGCTCAAGCATAGTTTTCTAGAAACAGGAAAACATGAAACATACACAGGCGTAAAAAACGCAAACAACAGAAATTGCCCAGCAAGAGTCCTAATGTCAGCCTCAGCGGAGGAAGTTTTCAGAGCACCTATCACAGACGTGTTCAAGAGCTAGAAAACCATGATTCAAGAAGTAAAGAAAAGCATGATAACAATGTCTCTTCAAAGAGACAATATCAATAAACAGAGAAAAATTATAAAAAAGAACCAAATGAAACTCTACAGTTGAAAAGTACACTAACTGGGAGTTATTCAACAGAGGGGTTAATGGACTGAATGGTGTTCCCCTAGAATTCACATCTACCTGTAACTTCAGAATGTGGCTACTGTGGACTGAGCTGTGTGTGTCCCACTCAAAGTCGTACGTTGCAGCCCTAACTCCTGATGTAACTGTATTTGGAGACAGGGCCTTTACAGAAGTAATGAAGGCTAGTGGGTCATAAAGGCAGGGCCCTGATCTGCTGGATGAGTGTCCTTATACGAAGAGGAGGAGAGAGCAGAGCTCACTCTCTCTGCCATGTGAGGATGGAGAAGGTGGCCATCTGTAAGCCAGGAAGAGAGCCCTCGCCAGTGCCTTGGCTGACACCTCAACCTTGAACTTCTCAGTCTCAAGAACTGAGAGGAAACAGATTTCTGTTGTCCAAGCTCCCTGGTCCATGCGGTTTTGTTCTGGGCTTTGCTGACTAATACAGTGAATGGACACAGCGTCTTTGCAGATGTAGTTAGTTAAGGATCTCAAAATGAAATCATCCTGGATTTGGGGTGATGTCTAAGCCTAACGACTAGTGTCCCTGTAAGAAGAAGACACACAGACATGCAGGAGAGACAGAGGAAATGCCTGCAGATGGAAGCAGAGACTAGAGTTATGCTGCCACCGGCCAAAGAGCGTCAGGAGACACAGAAGCTAGAGGAAGCAGGGCAGGACTGTCCCCAAGAGCCTCTGGAGGAAGCGTGACAGGGCTGGTGCCTGGACGTGAGACTTCTGGCCTCAGAACTCCGAGGGAATAATTTTCTGTTGTTTTAAACCACCCAGTCTATGGTCATTTGTAATGACAGGCCTAGGGGATGAATGGAGGGGCTTTCGGTAGGCAGAAAATGCCCCCCGCCCAAAGATGTCCACATCCTAATCCTAATCCTAAAGAGGTTCTAGGGGAGGCCCCATTTCCTTTCCTTTTCCAGCTTCTACAGGCTCCCCATATTCTTTGCCTTGCGGCCCCTTCCTCCATCTTCAGTTGGTGGAATAACACTTTCTCTCTCTCAATGTGCTTCCATCACAAGGCTTTTGTGTATGCCTTCCTAGTACAAGGGCTCTTGTGATTACATTAAGACTCCACAGATAGGATACAGGATAATCTCATCTCAAAACCCTGAATATAATCACATCTACAAAGTTCCTTTTGCCATATAAGGTAACATTCACAGGGGTTGGTGTACGGATATCTCTGGGGGCTGTTCTTAGCCTATTACAATACACATCCAAAGATCTCAATGTAGTCCAAGTAGAATAAACACAAAGAGATCCAGACACAGACAGATCATAGTAACAATGCTGAAAGCTGGAGACAAGAAAAAACCTTCAAAGCAGTGAGAGAAACTAAACATGATGTACAAGTGAAACCCAGTAAGATTAACAGATGACTACAGCAAAAGACACCATCAATAGAACAAAAAGGATCCCTACAGTATGGGAGAATATATTTGAAAATGACACATCCGATAAAGGCTTGACGTCCAGAATATATAAAGAGCTCACACGCCTCAACAAACAAAAAACAAATAACCCAATTAAAAAATGGGCAGAGGAACTGAACAGACAGTTGTCCAAAAAAGAAATACAGATGGCTAACAGACACATGAAAAGATGCTCCACATCACTAATTATCAGGGAAATGCAAATTAAAACTACAATGAGGTATCACCTCACACCAGTAAGGATGGCTGCCATCCAAAAGACAAACAACAACAAATGTTGGCGAGGCTGTGGAGAAAGGGGAACCCTTCTACACTGCTGGTGGGAATGTAAGTTAGTTCAACCATTGTGGAAAGCAGTATGGAGGTACATCAAAATGCTCAAAACAGATTTACCATTTGACCCAGGAATTGCACTCCTAGGAATTTACCCTAAGAATGTAGCAATCAAGTATGAGAAAGATCAGTGCACCCCTATGTTTATCGCAGCACTATTTACAATAGTCAAGAATTGGAAGCAACCTAAATGTCCATCGATAGATGAATGGATAAAGAAGATGTGGTACATATACACAATGGAATACTACTCAGCCATAAGAAAAGGGCAAATCCAATCATTTGCAGCAACATGGATGGAGCTGGAGGGTATTATGCTCAGTGAAACAAGCCAAGCGGAGAAAGAGAAATACCAAATGATTTCACTTATCTGTGGAATATAAGAACAAAGGAAAAACTGAAGGAACAAAACAGCAGCAGAATCACAGAACTCAAGAATGGACTAACAGGTACCAAAGGGAAAGGGACTGGGGAGGATGGGTGGGTAGGGAGGGATAAGGGGGGGGATAAGTACGGGGGTATTAAGATTAACATGCATGGGGGGGTAGGAGAAAAGGGAGGGCTGTACAACACAGAGAAGGCAAGTAGTGATTCTACAACATTTTGCTATGCTGATGGACAGTGACTGTAAAGGGGTTTATAGGGGAGACCTGGTATAGGGGAGAGCCTAGTAAACATAATATTCGTCATGTAAGTGTAGATTAGTGATACCAAAAACAAAACAAAACAAAACAAAAAGGGCAGTTCCTGTGTGGTAACCTCCAATGAGTTCTACACAAGGGTATAAAGGGCATATAAAAGTGTAGGCAAAGGGTCTGTTTGCGTTTATACAGAAGATCAAAGCCTAATTGGGCTACCCCAAAAATGAACTAAGATACGATATGAAAGAGAACTTCCAACATCAGCACTCTCTGGAAGACTCATGCCAGAAGATGATCATCAAAAAACCCCAACAAAGATCCACGCACTGCTACAGCTGTAGATGCACTCATCCCACCAGTTCCTGGACTTGCCATGGGAATGAGGAAGGAGATATCTAAGCTGGCCTGTGCATACAGTAAAACAACAAATTGGACTGGATCTATACTGTTGGAACTCAATCAAGAATTAGGAGAAGTGCAAATTGTAGCGCTCCAAAATCTTACAACTACAGACTATTTACTGTTAAAAGAACATAAAGGATGTGAACATTCCCCAGGAATGGGTTGTTTTAATTTGTCTGATTTCTTTCAGACTGTTCAAGTTCAGTTGGACAATATCCACCATATCATAGATAAGTTTTCACAAATGCCTAAGGTGCCTAACTGGTGTTCTTGGTTTCACTGGAGATGGCTGGTAATTACAGGTATGCTTGGTTATGTAACTATACTTCTATGATGTTAATGTGTGTGTGCAATTTAAGTAGTAGCTTAAAACCTATACATGCTGAAGTTACTCTACAAGAAGATATGTCAAAGAAATAATCAATCTTCCCATGTTTTCTTCCACCTGCTACTTCTATAGTTTTTCTTCTTCCTTCCTAATTACAACCCTTAAATAGAATTCGTGCCTCATATCAAATTTACCGAGTATCATAGTTCTTTCAAGTGGTAAAGATACCTCAAGACAAATGCTGGGCACAGAAGCCACAGGGCATAAATATGCAAAGAAGTAAAAAGCTAACCATTTCAAACAATAAGGCTTCTCTCTCACTTACCAACTTTACATTTCCCTGTATGGCCCCAGAAGATGACTGGTTAGCCAGAGACGTGTAAGATTCCTCAAGGGAGGAACAACCTAAGACAGGCACAGTCGCAGGGGGCTCATCAGGTGAGAAATTGGGGATCAACAGAGGTGAGGCTTAGAACCTCACCCCCCGTTCTGAGACAAATCTTCTGCATACGTGGATGTTTTATTGCCCTTGTCTAGCTTGGATTAACACATAGTCTACAGGCACACATCTGAACATCTACATTTGCTCTCTTACAACAATAAACTATGTTTTCTACCTTTATCTTGTATCTACCTACCACTTCAGCACTTTATTAAAAATAATAATAATAAAGAGAGAAATGTGGTATCCACATATAAATCAAGTATAAAAACCAAATGAGTATTCATATTTGAACTGACTGTTTAGAGTTCATAATGCATGAGCAAAACCGAAAGTTTCTGTGATGACTGCCCTTGTACTGTTCACTATTTAACTTATTCATTATGTAAGAATTTGTTCTACATGTAAAAACTTGTTTGTTATGCCTCAGAAGATTGGAGACTGACAAAAATTAGTCTTGGGGTGGATTAATGATTGTGCATTGAGCATTGACTCCCCTATACAGAATTTTATTGTCGTTAACAACCATTTGATCAATAAATATGAGAGATGCCCTCACACGCACACACACACACAAAAAAGGACAGACTTCCAATGGTAAAATAAATAAGTAACTGGGATGTAACGTATAGCATAAGGAATATAGTCAAGATATTGTAACAGCTTGGTAGGGTGATAGCTGGAACCTAGAATTATGTATATAAATGTTTTATCACTGTGTTGTACACTTGAAACTAATGTAATGTAATACTGTGCGTCAACTACCCTTCAATAAAAAATAATTATCTAAAAAAAAAATAAAAATAAAAATAAAACAATCCTGGGACTAAAAAAAAAAAAAAGAAAAAGAGATTAACAGATGACTTCTCATCAGAAAGAATGGAGGCCTGAAGGCAGTAGGAAGACATATTGCAAGTCCTGAATGAAAACAATACTGTAACAAAAGTTCTATACCTGGCAAAACTATCCTTCCAAAATGAAGGGTAAAGTAGACATTTTAATATCAGTAAAAACATGGAGAGTTCATTGCTAGCAGACAAACCCTACAAGAAGTACCCTAATAAGGGTCCTTGAGTTTGAAATGACAAGATACTAGGCAGTAACTCAAATCCACAGTAAGCAATAAAGAACATTGGTAAGGGTGTATGTACATAAGTAAATATAAAAGAGAATCTAGGATTTTTTTCTCTTTGACTTAAATGATGATTGTATAAAGCAATAGTTATATATCTATGTTGATGGGTACCTGTGAAGATATAATTTCTGATGATAACAACACAAAAGGAGGAAATGGAACTATGTGAGGATGAAGTTTTTGTATACTATGGAAATTAAGGTGTTAGCTGATGTTACAATGGCAACAATACTGCAATGTAAATGTATCGAATCCACTCATTATACACCTTAAACCCACACAATGTTGCATGCCAAATACATCTCAATAATTTCTTTCACATGAGGACCAACCAAGCAGTCAGATACAGGCTGAACTTGGTGATTGAAGCTGGGAAGATCAGTGTGATGCAGTGAAAAAGCAACAGGCTGAAAGTCAGCATTCTTGGCTCGAGTTGGGAGATGCCTCCAACTGGCAAGTGACTTTGGACATTACTGAACTCATCTACCTGGCCTGTGAAGGAGCTGAGCTAGATAACTAGTTAAGGTTTCTCTGAGATCTGAAAGCCTGATTCTCAGGTGTTGTATGCCCAGTGGGGGAAGTGTCTGCCACTTGCTGGCCAAGTTCAAACAGGCATTGTCTTTCAAGAGCTGGAACCTCTCCTCTCTCCCTGGTCACACCCCCAGAAGCTGGGCTGAGGACACCTAGATAGGAAGCACAGTTACCTGTGATATGTTGATGATTCTTGCTTTTGCAGCTACATTTTCCAATGAGCTCACGAGTGTACACATCACTGTGACAGGCGGCACAGTAAAAGGCGGCTCTGGACAAAGGAAGCAGATCAAGTATGATTTATGCGAGGCTCAACACTAAGCAAGGCGCTGACAGTCTGCCTGCCATTAAGCTGCATCCGTTTAGGACTTTCTCTCCACAAAGTAATACCAAAAAATTACCTTTTGACATCCTTTGTAGATTCGGTGATAAAGAACCCTAATGTATTCTTATGCAGTCTAACTTCTGCAGGTGGATTTAATATCAGACCACTGGAAACAGAAACTAATAATACCATAATTTTTCATGGAAACAGAAAACAAATATACAGTAATTTTTCAAGTTTCTCTGGCAATATTTGGTGTTTCATTCTGTCATTACCAATGGATTCTCTAAGCTGCAGCGTTAATAAGACTCAATTCCCTATTACTGCCCAATATAGTAGAAAATTTAAATTTGATGGCAGTTGATTCTTTGATGCTGAATATGTGGGCAGTGGGCCAAGGTCACAACCTAATTGCTAAGCTGCACAAGTCAAACCACCTCAGAAGCAGGAAGCCTCGCGAACTCGGGCTATCCAATGCCAAACAGGCCAAGGTCACACAGTTGCTAGTCTTCCTGTCATCCTGCTGGTGTTCATCCTCACACTAGTTACCCTCTCAGATTAAATGACATCGAATTAATCCGCTGGATTCAAAAGTGATTAAACTTGTATGTCTGACTTCTTTGTCTTGATTACAAGATTTCGGGGAGCAGGAACCACATGAGTTGCTTCTATTTCTATATTACTCAAACATTTTGATTTTCCATTTCTTCTGGCTTGTGTGCTTGAAAATGCTGTCTTACAAACTGCACCCATGATACTCCCTGGTGCAGTTCTCCAATTTGACTATTTGAGTTCCTCACATTTTTCCCTATGTGTGTCAGCATCTCCCAGTTTTATTTCCTTTAATTCTGACCTCCAGCACGGTGAAGCATCATAACCTTGTAACTCCCCTCGCTTTGGTGTGCATGATTCAAGTACTCCCTTCCTCCTTTAAAACACACTCCTTTTCTATCACACTGGGAAGAGGTCAAGTCTTAATTTTGGCAAAACTTACCCTATTGTTCTGGTCCTCTGAGGTAATGTGCAAGTTAGAGCCTTATAAACACCAGAGGAATTGTACCAAATGCCCTATGCCAAGAGTAGGAAGATTCTGAATGGCAGTGTTCAGGTAGTTCATTACCTGAGGCACTGGATGCATTTTCTGAGCATTTACTGACTGTTATTAATGAGTGGGATGATTGCTTTTAATTTTGAAAGGAAAAGAACATGGATTTGTGCCCACCCTAAATATCAATGGTTGATATTCTCTAATAAATAAACATACTTAGTTGTATCTTCACTTTTTTTTTTAGAGTCCTTTAACTCTTGCTAAACATTTAGTTATGAAGATACTGTCATGGTTGTATTTGAAAGAAGAGATGAACTTCTTTGGAAGATAGGCCCAAGCTGACATTATTGCCTGACACCCCCTTCATGAAAGCTGGCCACTTGCTCCCTTAGGGAAATGTTCACCATTAGCACAAACTCAGGTCACGATCTGACTGGGGTCAGACCCGGCTTTACCTCTTAGCAGGTGACATGTTATTCCCTGTGCCAAACCCTCATGATGATGCAGGTCTATTGTAAGTCTTAGTAGAGTCTATTCAAGAGTATCAATAAGAACAGGAAATAAGGGGTGGCAGAAAGATAAGCTTTCCCCCAGTCTCTCAAAATACTTGCCTAAAATCCAGCTGTGGAGACACTCTACGCTACTTTCCTTTCATTTAGTGTGGCTACAGTGGGTTTAGTACAGCTTGTTGATCAGAACTGAGCTCAGATTCTGGCTCTACCACTTGGTGGGTGGTGTGAGTTTGGAAAAATTACTTCACATTCATGGGCCTCCGCTTCCTCCTCTGTAAAATGGGACTAATAACTGTACCCAGTGTTGTGAGGATTCCAGAGTCAGTGTAAGTGCCTTTAGCACTGTTGTTCATGAACTAGCAGTCTCATATATGAGATTTCTATTATCAAAAACATTGCCAAATCAGGATTAATCCCTTTGAATCACATGATATTCTGGTGAGAAACCAAAGGTGAACCTATGTTGGAGTAGGTTCCTCTTTCACTGGTGGTAGATGTGTGCTAAGCAGTAAATAGCACCAGAACCTCTTGAATACATGTGGAAGTTAGTTCTTAATAAATATTCATGTTTCTGGTGTATGAGGTCCTAATAGCCATCCTAATAAAGTTTACAGAAATCAGTTGGAAAGGATCTTAAAAGAATTTGGTCCAGTAGTTACCATACACCAGTGAATAAATTGACTATGCCATAAAGACTTAAAAAATTCTCAGGCCCTACCCTCGGAGGTTTTGATTTTGCAAGTCCTGAAGTGGGCTTTTACAGTCTACCTGTCTTTAAAGCTTCAGAAATACCTCTGATGCAAAGCCCAGGTTGTTGAAGGTCCAAGGTATTGACACCTGACCAAGTTTTGGGCCAGTCTGAGACCCAAACTCCCTTATAACTCTTAAGACTCCATTTTTTTTGTACCATGACCTATTTCTAGCAGTTGTGTGTAGGTTTAGATTTTGAGCTTTTCTTGAGCATAGCAGGGTTGTTAAATAAAATTTATCCAGCCAGACCAGACAATACTATTTGTTATTTTCTCCATAATGGCTTCCTTCATACAGTACCCCTTGATTTCTTTTGCCCAGATACCTTCTGCATCCTCTCTACTTAAGAAGATCTTTTCTTCTTTCCAACTTTTCATATAAAATCATTCCTTTGTAGCCTGGTATCATTCAAAATTATTGAATTTTGACTGTTTCCCTATAATTCTAGGGTCCCTGATAAAAGTCAGTTTTAGAACTGGAAGGAGTCTTAGGTATTAATTAATATGACTTCCTCATTTTTCCAGATGATGAACATTTCTCTAAGGCCACAGGCTAGCAAAATCCTAATACTAATTTTCTGCCTCCAATTCAAGTTTGCTAAAAAATACACATATGCCAACATAAAATAGTCTCTCCTGTTCTCCATCCCATTTACGCTCAACTTTTTCTTATTTTTCAGAATCTTTTATCTCCGTATCTTTGCCACTGATTCTCTGTCCTAGATTTTTCATTTTTATTACATGGCAACTTCTCTTGTCATATTATCCAATATGGATTCTCAAGAAAAGCAAATGGTCTGGTAATGTTACCCCTTTCCTTTATCTACCCTATCAACAGTAGATCTTGCCTAATATGGCATTGGAATTCTCATTTTGCTAATTTCAGCAAGGTAGTCTGGTGTTTGAGTCAGCAGCTATAAGATGGGAAGGATAATATGATACCCAAGTTGGGTTTTTCTAGACATGGCTGTTCAAGACTGTTCTTTTTAAACATACTAGTTTTCATTCTAACTGTATGCTACAAAGAAAAAAAATATTCATGGCTTCTGTCCAGTATCAGAAGCATTCATAAATTCAAATGAACTCAAGAGCCATCCTGATCAATGGGAATGAGAATGTTCTAGACAGCAGTAGGTTTCTAGAGAAATAGGAGATGTCAGTGGAGAGGGATTTCTCTCAAAAAGGTATGTGGCTTGACGGGGATGGGGGCAGTTGGGTAAAAAATCTCTGACATTCATGTAAGAGCCTCCGGAATTTCTTATGCTCTGCTCGTATCCTGCCCCCGCTGCCCTGAGAATCACCATCACCCTGTTCTGACACGGCAGGACAGAATCTTGAAAGCCCAGAATCTCAGATCAAAGTCTGGGATTATTCTATAGACTCTGAAACCCTGTGGCTGTGGGGAGTCAGAGCCAGTTCAGAAGCACTCCTCAGAGGGCCATCCAGCAAAAACAAAATGAATACACAAACAAGTCCGCCCTGCTAAAAAGGACCGGGCTTATCATCCAATCCAGGCACCCCCCGCCCCTTCCCAAAGATTCAGGTGCCTCTCTTGTCCTTTCCCCTTCAAACTCCTCCCCTGACTGGACTCACCTCGCTTGGCAGTTCACACCACCACGTAAATCCCCATTACTAGAGAAACTGGCTTAATGCTGCTAATCTAAATGTTTCTGTTTTTGAAGGAGGGTAAAAAATGATAGCCACTAGGATAGAGAAGACTTCCTGAGCTAGTTTTTAAGAGATCAGAAAGAGAAACAGGAAGACAGGATGGATTTTGGACTTTGATAGTAGAATCAGGGAGCTCAAGTAAATTAGTTAGATTAGATCTAATCTAAATTTAAGCTTAAGGCAATGTTCTGTGCCCAGAACCAACTGGAAATGCTCTTCAGACTACAATTTCTCACCATGTAATCATTGGAACTCATGGCATTGACCTAAGCCCTTTTAATCTGGGTATTCATAAATTTTAATTTAATACTTGGAAAAATCAGGTTATGTGATTATTCTCACTTTATTGATGCAGAAACTAACAGTCAGAGAAAATAACTGCCTAATCCAAGAAAAATGGGACATAGGACGCTGGAGTCCAGGCCATTAAACCTAAATTAGTAGTTTACCACAGACTTTCAAGTACCAGAGCAGAGAACAGCATTAAGAAATCTTGCCCTGACTCTGCCCAGTTTAGGATTTCTGGAAGTAGGTTTCAGACTTCATTTCCAAAAAAAAATGGTGACCACAAATCTCTCTCAATTTCTGTATTCCAAAAGCCATTTTATGGTGAATATTGACAGGTAACCATCCTCAGTGAGGTGGTTATAGCTTCAGAGATAACAAAAAGAAAACCATGGCAGGGCTGGTTGTGTACCTCCACCCGTGTACACCTCCATGGAAGAGACGAGGTCTTCATACAGAGCTCCTAATCCTTTCACTCTCTCCAGCCATGGAGACTAAAATCACATCCACCTGAACAGATACTGCAGTTATCCTCCACTTTCTAAGGACACAACAGAGGCAAAGCCAGTGTCCTTACACACCACTTCACAGTCAGACACAGTGGCCACTAAGTGAGGGAGAAAGCAGGTCAGTGGGCAGCATAAAGCTCATTCTCTCTGGCCCAGTGATTACTTCCGTGTGCCTGTAAAGGACCTCCTTACAGTCACAGAAGGAATTACAGGAGAATTCCATTTTCTAGTTGGTGTTTTGCCAACCACAGCATCTTTCACCTCTTTCACTTTCCTTAGCACAAGGGACAAGATCAGAAAATTGTAAAATTTTTAAATTGATGGAACAAAGGAAATGAAGTGCAAAGAGAGGCCAAGAGGGAATTTGAGTATGCGAAAAGGCATATGCGGGCTCATAATTAAATGGAGAGAAAGGTCGCTCTCTGGAGAGGCTTTGCACAATTGGATACTGGGCCCTGCTGAGCATTAGAACACCTTTCCTGGAACATTTCATTGGAATGGCATTTTGGAAGGCCGTACTCTTTCCTGGAAAAGTTCCTCCCAGTAGTCCCTTCTAGATGCTTATTTTATCTCAAACAAAGGTATCAAAGGACCTGATGTGGGAGTTTGCACAGATACCCAAAACGAGATACAGGGCACAGGGCTAAGACCACAGGTCACAGAATTCTACCTCTGCTACTCACTAACTTACTACACAATCACGTTAGCTGGCTTCACTGGCCAAACTGCTGGACATCCATTACTGGATTCAAGGATACTACCTTGAATTATTGAGAAGAAACCATTTAAATTGCCTAACACGTAGAAGGCACTCAATATATGGTTATTATTATTATTACTGCATGGGATGTCCCCCAAATAACCTGGAAATTATATCTCTCTGATAAATATGATTAGGCATTATTATACCAAATATTTAGTATTTAACTTATATTTAAATATATAACTCCTCTATTAATAATATAATCTTTATTTGTAGTTCTACTTTCAGTAACTCAAAGTGCTTCTACTTTTACAAACACATTTACATTCATAACATTGTGGACTGTAGGTAGCAAGCAAAGTTATGATTTCTAATTTGCAGATAAATATTCTTGGGCAAGAATAAGATAAATAACTTCTCTCAAAGTCAGTGCAGTGCCTGGAATGTCAATCTAGATCTCTCAGTCCTTTTGCAGTTCAAGTAGAAGTCAAATCTTATTTCTTGGGGCATTCTAGCTTTCCTCAATTTTTTTTTCTATTTCTGATCCTAATATATGTGAGGCCAGGGGGAAAGAGCCAAGATTCAACACCAATTTATAAGGTTACCTTTTGGTTTTGTTCAACAAATAGAGACGTCAGAAAGGTGCACAAGCCTGGCACCAAACAGCCTTGGGTGATAAATCCAAGCTTTAATTCAGCACAGCAGATAATGTTGTCTCCAGCATTCTATTTCCAGCTGGGAATCTTTGGCAGGAAAACCTGTTTCATGGTAGAAAGTAGGTCAAACGTTAGAAATAAATATAATTCGAGAAAGTTCTTTCTGGAGGGATGCCTTTTAAAATTTATCTTACTTGAAAGCATTTATGGTGCTCAGGTCAGAAGAAATGTTCAGAACAAATTAATTCAGTATTTAAAAGTGGTTAGTGATCAACCGCTCCACTTAAA
The DNA here is from genome assembly GCF_030020395.1 of Manis pentadactyla. NCBI lineage: Eukaryota > Metazoa > Chordata > Mammalia > Pholidota > Manidae > Manis > Manis pentadactyla. The sequence continues at coordinate 29,163,932 of NC_080025.1, forward strand.
AAAAAAAACATAGTCTTGCAAAATCAGGTCAAATGGCTTAGATCTCTGAATCTAATTTATGCCCAAATTTACAATCTTTTACTTGTTTGTTTTTATTGAGGTACAAATTGACACACGTTATATCAGTTTCATGTATACAAGATACTGATTTGATATTTGTATATATTGTGAAATGATCACCACAGTAAGTCTAGTTAACAACAACCATCCCCACAGTAGTTAACATACATTTTTCTTGTGATGAGAACCTTAAAGATCTACTCTCTTAGCAACTTTCATATATACAATAAAGTATTATTAACTATAGTCACCATATTGTATATTACACCTTGCCATGACTTACGTATTCTGTAAGTTTGTACATTTTGACCCCTTCACCTATTTTGCCCACCTCCCCATCCCCACCTCTAGCAACCACCAATCTGTTCTCTGTATCTAAGTACAAGTTCCTTTTTCAGTAGGTTACACATATGAGATCATAAGGTATTTGACTTTTTTGTCTGATTTGGTTTACTTAGCATATTGCCCTTAAGGTTCATCCATATGGCAAGATTTCCTTCTTTTGTATGACTGAATAATATTCCATTATATATATGTAATATACATACACACACACTATTTTTATCCATTCACCCATTGATGGACACTTAGGTTGCTTCCATGTTTTGGCTATTGTAAATAATGCTGCAGTGAACATGAGAGTGCATGTATCTTTTTGCATCAGTGCTTTGATTTTCTTTGGGTAAACATCCATGAGTGGAATTGCTGAATCATATGGTAAGTAGTCCATTTTTAATTTTTTGAGGAGCCTCCAAAAATTTACATTCCCATCAACAGTGCCCAAAGGATTCCCTTTTCTCCACATCCTTGTCAACACTTGTTATATCTCATCTTTTTATTAATATCCATTCTATATTTGTTATAAATTAATTCACCATATATGTGCAGGTTTATTTCTGGGTGCTCTATTCTGTTCTGTTGACCTATGTGTTTGTTTTTATACCAATACCATACTGTTTTGATTACTACAGCTTTGTAGTATAGTTTGAAGTCAGGAATTGTGACGTCTCCAGCTTTGTTCTTTTTTTTCAAGATTGCTTTGTCTCTCCAGTGTCTTCTGTGCCTCGACACAAATTTTAGGTTTGTTCTATGTGAAAAATACCACTGGAATTTTGATAGAGATTGCACTGAAATCTATGGATAGTTTTGGGTAGTATGGATATTTTAACAATATTAATTCTTCCAATCCAAGAGTATGGAATAAGTTTCCATTTATTAATGTCTTTCTTCCATCTCATGCACCAGTGTCCTTTTTTCTTTTTCGGTTTTAGAGATATACATATTTTTAATTTTGGTATAATTTACAGTCACTTAAATAATATTGTGGTTACTAGATTACCCCCATGATCAAGTCCTTACCAAATACCCCATTACAGTTACTGTCTATCAGCATAGTAAGATGCTATAAAGTCACTGCTTGTCTTCTCTGTGCTATACTGCCTTCCCCATGCCCCCCACCACATTATGTGTGCTAATCATATTGCCTCTTATTCCCCCTTACTCTTCCCTTCCCCAACCCTCTCCAGTCCCTTTCCCTTGGTAATTGTTAGTCCATTCTTGGGTTCTGTGAGTCTGCTGCTGTTTTGTTCCGTTCCTTCAGTTTTGCTTTGTTCTTATACTCCACAGATGAGTGAAATCATTTGATACTGGTCTTTCTCCGCCTGGCTTATTTCATAGAGCATAATACCCTCTAGCTCTACCCATGTTGTAGGTTTTGTTTTCTTCTTATGGCTGAATAATATACCATTGTGTATATGTACCACCTCTTCTTTATCCATTCATCTACTGATGGACACTTAGGTTGCTTCCATTTCTTGGCTATTGTAAATAGTGCTGCGATAAACATAGGGGTGCATGTGTCTTTTTCAAATTGGGCTGCTGCATTCTTAGGGTAAATTCCTAGAAGTGGAATTCCTGGGTCAAATGGTACTCCTATTTTTCATTTTTTGAGGTACCTCCATGTTGCTTTCCACAATGGGTGAACTCCACCAGTGTCTTATAGTTTTCATTGCACAGGTCTTTCACCGTCTTGGTCTTTCATCACTCTTTTTGATGCAACTGTAAATGCAATTGCATTTTCTTACTTTCTGACAGTTTATTAGGGTATAGAAATGCAAAAAATTTTTGTATATTGACTCTGTACCCTGCAACTTTACTGAACTCATTTATTAGCTCTAACAGTTTTTAATAGAGTCTTTAAGGTTATTTCTACATGGTATCATGTCATCTGCAAATAGTGACGGTTCTACTTCCTCCTTTCCTATTTGCTTTTTTTTCTTTATTGCCCCATTGCTCTGGCTAAGATTTTCAATACTATGTTGAATGACAGTGGTGAAAATGGGCATTCTCGTCTTGCTCCTGAACTTAGACGAAAACCTTTCAGCTTTTCACAATTGAGTGTGATGTTAGCTGCAGGCCTGTCGTATGTGCCTTTAATATTGTGAGGTGCATTCCCTCTATACACATGTTTTAAGAGTTTTTATCATAAGTAGATATTGAATTCTGCCAAATGCTCTTTTGACATCTATTGAAATGATCATAAAATCTTTAACCTTCATTTAATGTAGTATATCAACTGATTTGCAGATGTCGAACCATCCTGGTATCCTTGAATAAATCCTCCTTGATTGTTGCATATAATCCTTTCAGTGTAACATTGAATTCAGTTTGCCGATATTTTGTTGACAATTCTGTGTGTATATTCATCAGGAATACTGGTCTGTAATTTTTGTTTCTTGTGGCATCCTTCTCTGGTTTTGGTAGCAGGGTAAGACTGGCCTTATAAAATGAGTCTGAAAGTACTCCCTCCTCTTCTATTTTTGGAAGCATTTGAGAAGGATTGGTATTAATTTGAATGTTTGGTAGAATTTACCACTGAAGCTGTCTGGTCCTAGATTTTTGTTTGTTGGGAGTGTTTTGATATCAGTTCAACATTATTAATAGTAATCAATCTGTTCATATTTTCTATTTCTTCCAGATTCAGTCTCACAAGATTGTATGTTTCTAGGAATTTATTCATTTCTTCTAGGTTGTTCCATTTTTAAGCCTGTAACTTTTCACAGTAGTCTTTTATGATTCTTTGTATTTATGAGGTACTGGCTGTAACTTCTGTTTCTGATTATATTTATTGGGCCCTCTGCTTTTTTTTTCTTGGTGAGTCTGGCTAAAGGTTTATCAATTTTATCTTTTCAAAGAACCAGCTCTTAGTTTCACAAGACTATTTAGTCTTTATTTCACTTATTTCTGTTCTGATTTGACAATTTTCTGTAGATTTCAGATTTCTTTCTCTTTATACTTTGTGTTTCTGTGTTTTTGATTTGTCATTACTATGAGGCTTATATAAAATACCATTTATAATAGTTTAAGCTATAACAAGTTTGATTACATTCTACAGCTCTACATTTTTACAGTCACACCTTATTTCTCACATCACAATTTAACTTACCTGTGTATGCCTTAATTATTGTAGTTATAGTTTTACTACTTTTGCCTTTTAACCTTCATACTAGCTTTATGAGTGATAACCTACAACCTTTACAACAGTAGACTTATGAATTTTACTATACATTTACCTTTACCAGTGAGATTTATACTTTCATGTTTTCCTATTAGGAATTCATGCTCTTTCATTTCAGCTTAAAGGAGTCCCTTTAGCATTTCTAGAAAGGCAGCTCTAATGGCGATAAACTCCTTTAGCTTTTACCTGTATGGGAAACTATTTTCCCTTCAATTCCGAATGATGCCTTTGCCGGTTAGAATATTCTTGGTTGGCAGTTTTTTCTTTTAATACTTTGAATATATTCACCCACTCCCTTCTGGTCTGTGAAATTTCTGCAGAAAAAAACTGCTGAAAGTCTTACTGTGGTTCTGTGCGAGTTGGGTTTTTGTTTGTTTCTGCTTTTAAGAGTTTCTCCTTTAACTTTTGACACATTAATTATAACGTGTCCTGGTGTGGGTCTCTTTGGGCTCATCTTATTTGGAACTTTCTTGGCGTCATGTATCTGAATATCTATTTTTTCCTCAGGTTAGGGAAATTTCTAGCCATCATTTATTCAAATAAGTTTTCTTTCCACTTATCTCTCCCTTCTTTTCCTCCTGGGACTCCGTTAATGTGTACATTGGTTCCCTTGATGATGTCCTATAAGTCCTGTAAGCTATCTTCACTCTTTTTCATCATTTTTTTTCTTTTTACTGTCTGATTAGGTGAGTTCCACTATTCAGTCTTCAAGTTCACTGATCCTTTCTTCTGCTTCATGATTTCTATTTGGTACTAACATTCTCTCTTTGTTGAAATTCAACTTTACTCACTTAGTATCCCAAGCTCAGGGAGCATCTTCAACTGCAGTTTTGAAGTGTCAGGTAAATCACTTATCTCTGTTGCATTAACACCTTTTTTCTAAGGTTTTATCTTGTTCTTTCATTTAAAACATATTCCTGTTTCTTCATTTTCCTTGATACTCTATGTTGGTTTCTATGCATTAGATAAAAGAGCCACCTCTCCCACTCTTGAAGTAGTGGCTGCATGGAGGAGATGAACCTTATCATTAAACTCTGCCCTAGCTCAACCTTTGTGATTGTCTAATCAGCCTACTTTATTTTTAGTGGCTCTCAGTAGTCAAGGATGTGCCAAAGCCTGTCAGCATCCAAAAGGGGAGGATCTCAGTCAACACAATTAGATTCAGGCTAACTAGAAGTTAGACCCTCAAGTTAGTGACTTTTAAAGTATTTGAATATAACTTTCTGAATTTACATTCTTAATTGATTAACAATCTCTTAATGTGACTCCAAATTTCATCTACAATTGGCAGAAACTTTTCAAGTGTGAACCCATAAAGTAGTAAGTTCCATCTACGGCTTTAATGAACTAAGTTCACCTAGCTGCATAAACTAAAGGAAGAGGAGACTGGGTAGGATAGAATGTTATACCTTGTTATGGGACTGAAGTATCTGTATGATGACTCTGGTCTTAGAGTGATAGTTCTTGATAGAGAGCACGCTACATAAACAACAAATATGTTCATCAGTGAAGTGACATATCCAATGGCTTTGTAATATAATTCAAATCAGAGTTAAATTGCACTGTGGATAAGCATAATAAAACAACATGTTTTAAAGTTCACTGTTTTACTGTGCTCTAAAAATGTTCCATTTATAACATACACATAAAACGGTACTATTGTTTTAGTGTCTTAGAAAACTAAATATATTTAGTCATCTTTTGGTATTAGGAGACTGTTATTCGGGGACCAATTCTTGAGGAGGAAATAAGAATTTCATGTATTTTAGCTTTTAATCTCAAACACATTAATTATAGGAAAAAATGGAGATTGTATTGTTGTCTATAGCTTAAAGTAGTTCATAGACTGTCTTATCCAACATTCTCATTTTACAAATTAAGAACCTACCTCATATTTAAAGTCTATATCATATTTACTCTATTATGCAGAGCTGAAATTCTCAGCTGTCTCTTGCTATCTGTAGTGTCACCTTCAGTGGCATATATTTATTTTTCTCTGAAGGCCACCTGGGTTAGGCACAATGCCATTGCTCAAAGTTCACAGTTAAAGATGGTAACACCAACTTTAGCCATCTTGAAAATACTTGCCAATAATCACATCATACAGAACCATACACAATCTTACTGGAAGAGCTGGAGAAAAACCCCAATAAATGCTACAAACAGGATTCACAAGTTACAAATGGCATCTTTATTTTTGAGGTACAGAGGCATTACTTACAATGGTGCTATCTGAACAGTTATCAGGTTTTGCATGCTTGCTTTTAAAATTTAGGTAGCTATTATCCATATAAACTTCAGAAAAGTATGTGGAAAAGCACATCGACAATCAGAGGCCTCTATTTTCAGTTCTTTTTTCAAGTACCTGCAGTCTCAAGAATCTGCAGAAACCTGAAATACATTGAACTTAGTGCAGTAACAGATGACATCTTCTCTTATTTAGTCCCATGATTGGGCTTTATTTTAAAAGAGAAATAAAATTAGCGTTGGAGCATATATAATACAGTGCCAGATTCTTACCTCCTAATGTTTGCAGTATCTTCAGCATGTGGATCATTACACAAAGGGTGGCTATGATCAGGCATGCTTCTGCAGAGTCCACCTCTTTTTCAAAATTAAAGAGCAGCCCTCTGATTCATTACATGGGAAATGTCCTAGTGTTCCCCTTTTGGGTTTTCTTATGGTTCTGTCATAACATTTCCAATAAGAAAGAGAACATACTTGGGAAGGAGTTGTGAGGAAAATGTCTTTACATCAGAATCACAGTCCTGCAAATGCTACAAGAGCTGTGATGGCTGCAGTGGAGGGACCACGGCACAGAGTCTCCAACATAGATGCAAGATTGCTCTAAAATAGGTCCAGTGCATAGTTGTATTTTTCCTATCATCCATAGACATCAATTTATGCCTAGTGATGTATAATCAGGTCTTTTTAGGCAACTGCCTATATATTTATTTGCCTTTCAGGACAGCAAAAAATGGAGGAACTTGGAAGTCTGCTTGGCCCAAGTAAGCAAGCATTGAATATCTGTGGTTCTGAATCTTAAGGTTCTAGAAAATTACTGAAGTGGCTCTTTTAACAAGTTGCAGGAAAGATAAAGATTGTTCTGGATCTGTCATTTTCTGCTTTAATTCTTTGTTAACTTTATAGATCTCTGCTTTAAAAAATTAAAGCTTTTGTGAAAGCATGTTTTTCTGGAAAATATGATTCTTTGAAACCTACATGAGAGGAAAGCTGGCTTCGGTCTTACGTGAAAGCTCTCTAGAGGGCTGGCCTTTGCGCATTAGTTTTAGTCTCAACCTTAATGGGATTTCTGTTGTTTTCCTTCATGTTCTTCCTATCAGAACGCGTATCAGTCTGTAATTCTGTCTGGTAAGAACCCTATTTGGATGGTTAAGTTAAAACCCACTTTAGCTAACCATAACCTTTTGAGATCTCTTAGACTGATAAAATAAAACTGCTCTAAGTAGAGGACTTAGTAAAGAAAATAATCTAAATGTAAGTGTAGGTAAACAGTGAGGTCTGCTTGATATTTGTCAAGGAGAGTTTGTAGGTTAATTACTACATTTCCTTTGGGATTACTTTTTAAAGTTGAGGAAGTCATATTTTCCCCAATTTTTAGTGTCTGGGTAATACTTTTGGAAGAAAAATACATCTTATCAACTTGATGGCTGCAGCTTAGGGAAACTACAAGGAGGAAAATAACTAGCTCTTACCGCAACTCGCCTCAGATCCTCCCATTTCGGGGCAGATCCAGAAATAAAAGTTGTATAGGCCATGTAGCATTGAAATACGCTTTTCACTTCCACAGAAAGAGGAACCCTGGGCAAAGAATGGAGTACCAAAGATGGGAACGGATGATTGATTTAGAGATCGTCATACTTATTTAGTGCACTTAATAGAACCCCTAATGTCCTCTTGAAAAACATCCTTCCCCCACTATTAAGCCATATGGTTAGGTGATGTTGAGACAACTAGCCTAATCTGAGGGATGGGCCTGGAGCTCAGATCTAATCAATCATAGTGATATGAAGAAATACAAATGTTAATGCTAAAAATAATTTTTAAAATACTAAAGATGAAGTTCAGCATAAAATAAAAACATTCTATTATTTAAAAAGATATATAGCATTTAATAATTATGACTTATATAAAATAGCTTCTACATACATGAAGAAAAAATTGACAAAACTAAAGAGATAAAATGATGGCCACTGTAATGAGAGATTTCAATACATCTCTCTCAATTATTGATAGATCAAGCAGAAAAAAGTTATCAAGCATTATATTTATAAACTCTACAGACATTTAGGGTGTCTAATATTTTTAGAACTGCATTAAGGAATAACTGACAAATATAATGGTGAGATATTTAAAATTTCCAATGTGATGGTTTGATATGCATATACAATGTAAACGGATTCCTCCTATTGAGTTAATTAACCCATCTATCACTTCACATACGTACCTCTTTTATTGGGCTGAGAACATTTAAGAGCTACTCTCTTAGCCAATTTCTGTAATACAGTGTTATCAATTACTATGTTATACATTAGATCCTCAGAAATTATCCAACTTGAAAATGAAAGCCTGTACCCTTTTACCAATCTCTCCCTATGTGCTTCACCTCAATCTCTGGCCCTGGCAACCACCTTACTACTTTGTTTCTTTGAGTTTGACTGTTTTTTTTTTAAAGATTCCAGTTGTAAGTGATACCATGCAATATTTATCTTTGGCTTATTTCACTCAGCAAAATGTTCTACAGGTTGATCCATGTAGTCATAAATGACAGGATTTCCTTCTTTTTTAAAGACTTAATAATATTCCATTGTATAGGGAAGTCATATACACTACATTTTCTTTATCCATTTATCCATCAAGGGACACTTAGGTTGTTTACATAACAGGGCTATTGTGAATAACTGATACTTTTCAAGGGCACACAAATATTTATCAAAATCATAAATTACTTGACTAATAAAGAAAGCCTTGACACACTGCCAAAAAAAATCCCACAAAAAAACAGTTGTACAAATTATGATCTCTGATGACAATACAATTAAGTTAGAAGTTAATAACAAAAAAATATATTCTTCAGATTTGGAAATTTAAGAAAACAGATTACTAAAAAAATCTTTTGGGTTTAAGGAAGAAACTATAATGAACTTTTAAAAATATTAGAAATAAATTATGTTGGAAACACTAAATAAGCCAATGGATACAACAAAAGCACTGGACATTAATATTGGAATAAACCCAAAGAAATAAGAAGGAAAGAGACAATAAAAACAAAAGTGCAAAGAATGAAATAGAAAAGATGAAACAGAGAAGATCAACAAAGGCAAAAGCTGGTTCTGTTTGTGTGTGGTGGGTGGCTGGGGGCAGGGGAGACTAATATAATAGGCAAAGCTGTGGTAAAATTTATAGATAAAAAAAGAAGACAAAAATGATTTATGTACTGAATGAAGAAGAAAAATACCTATGGGAAAAAAAGATATAAGAATAAAAAAAGAATACAACAAATAACTAAATGCAACAGCTCTTAAGACGTAGACAGAACAGAGAAATTACTAAAAATATATTTTACCGGAAATCACTCTATAAGAGACAAAAAGCCTGTATGGTCCTATGACTGTTAAAGAAATTGAAGCTGTAGTTTAAAATCTCTAAAATCAAAAACAAGCACATACACAAAGCCACACACCAAACAGAATTTTTTAAACCATCGGTTGTAAATGGTTCTATAGGTAACTTCTTCCACATGTTCAAGCAACAAATAATCCCATCTTTATGAAGTCTTTCAAAGACATTAAAAGAAGGAAATAGTTCTCAACTAATACAACAAAGCCAAACTAATAATTGTACCAAAACTATTAATGTAATTTGCCACATTAAAAAAAAGTGAAAAATTATAATCATCTCAGATGCAGAGAGCATGTCGATGGAAATGTCTTTTCACAGTTAAGAAATACAAGTCATGGTACATTACAAATAGAAGAGAATTACCTTTACTCAATAAAGAGTACCTTTAAAAGAAAAATGACATCTTTAATGGGAAAATAGAATAATTTTCTTTTAAGTGACAAATGATCATACAATGACCACATTTCTTAACATCACATTTGATGTCTCTGTGTGTACAATAAGAAAATAAAGAGTAAATTGTACATATAAGGATTGGAAAGCAGGAAACAACTGTCTTTATTTAAAATAATGTTATTACTTATATAGAAACCCCAATAGCACTACAGAAAATAATTAAAAATACTAGTGGAATTTAGTAATATGATTAGATAGAAGATTAATATACAAATGTCAATTGTTTTTTCATACCATAGCAAAATACTAGAAAACATAATGACAGTATTTCTAGTATCAGAAAATATCAAAATACCTATAAATACAAATGAACATAAAAAAATATACATTTATAAATAAGCATCATATTATCAGTATTCCATGTTTTATATTCTCTAAGGCTGGTTATATGGCTCTTCTGGAGATTATGAGAGCTACATAATAACTATTTATACATTCCTTTCTGCTTTAATTTAGCCATAGTTAGTTTTTGTTGCATGCCACTAGAGAATATGACTTATAAAAGTATAAATTAAAAGTTTACTTTTATGACATTTGATAGCATAGTTATCTTGGATTTTTTATTATTTACGACAGATTGTGGAAGAAAAGTTCCTAGGTCAAAGGTTTTGAACTTATTTATTTTTTTTTGAGAGGGCATATCTTATATTTATTGGTCAAATGGTTGTTAACAACAATAAAATTCTGTATAGGGGACTCAATGCACAATCATTAATCAACCCCAAGCCTAATTCTCAACAGTTTCCAATCTTCTGAAGTATAATGAACAAGTTCTTACATGGTGAACAAATTCCTACATAGTGAATAAGTTACATGGTGAGCAGTACAAGGGCAGTCATCACAGAAGCTTTCGGTTTTGTTCATGCATTATGAACTATAAACAGTCAGTTCAAATATGAATATTCATTTGATTTTTATACTTGATTTATATGTGGATACCACATTTCTCTCTTTATTATGATGATTTTTAATAAAATGCTGAAGTGGTAGGTAGATGCAAGATAAAGGTAGAAAACATAGTTTAGTGTTGTAAGAGAGCAAATGTAGATGATCAGGTGTGTGCCTGTAGACTATGTGTTAATCCAAGCTAGACCAGGGCAATAAAACATCCACGGATGCAGAAGATTTCTCTCAAAACGGGGGGAGAGGTTCTAAGCCTCACCTCTGTTGATCCCCAATTTCTCACCTGATGGCCCCCCTGCGACTGTGCCTGTCTTAGGTTGTTCCTCCCTTGAGGAATCTTACCCGTCTCTGGCTAACCAGTCATCTTCCGGGGCCATACAGGGAGATGTAAAGTTGGTAAGTGAGAAAGAAGACATACTGTTTGAAAAGGTTAGCTTTTTACTTCTTTGCAGATTTATGCCCTGTGGCTTCTATGCCCAGCATTTGTCTTGGGGTATCTTTAGCACTTGGAGGAATTATGATACTTGATAAATTCGATATGAGGCACAAATTCTATTTAAGGGTTGTAATTAGGAAGGAAAAAGAAAAGCTATAGAGGTAGCAGATGGAAGAAAACATGGGAAAATTGATTATTTCTTTGACATATCTTCTTGTAGAGTAATTTAAGCATGTATAGGTTTTAAACTACTAATTAAATTGCACACACACATTAACATAATAGGAATACATTTACATAACCAAAGAAGATCTATAATTACCAGCCATCTCCACTGAGGCCAAGAAAACCAGTTAGGCACCCTAGGCATTTGTGAAAATTTGTCTATGATATGATGGATATTGTCTGACTGTACCTGAACAGTCTGAGAGAAATCAGACAAATTAAAACAGCCCATTCCTGGGAACTGTTCACATCCCATATGTTCTTTTAACAGTAGGTAGCCTGTAGTTGTAAGAGTTTGGAGCGCTACAATTTGCACTTCTCCTAATTCTTGGTTGAGCTCCAACAGTGTAGATCCAGTCAAATTTGATGTTTTGCTGTATGCACAGGCCAGCTTAGATATCTCCTTCTTCATTCCAATGGCAAGTCCAGGAACCGGTGGGATGAATGCAGCTACAACTGCAGCATTGCCTGGATCTTTGTTGAGGTTTCTTGATGGCCATCTTCTGGTATGACTCTTCCAGAGAGTGCTGATGTTGGAAGTTCTTCTTCATATCGTATCTTAGTTCATTTTCTGGGTAGCCAAATTAGGCTTTGATCCTCTGTATAAACACAAACAGACCCTTTGCCCACACTTTGATATGCCCCTTATACCATTGTGTAGAACTAATTGGAGGTCACCACACAGGAACTGCTTTTTTTTTTTTTTTAAGAGAAAGGAATATTATCAGATAAGTGTACCTCCATAGCTGATCATCTGACCCCCTTTAAGTGATCAAAATTAAGGATATTTAAAGCATGCATTAATCGTTGATTTATAGTTAGTTTTATCCTATCATGGAGTAATCCCACTTTTCTTTCTTTTTTTTTGTATCTTTAATCTACACTGACATGAATAATATTATGTTTACTAGGCTCTCCCCTATACCAGGTCCCCCCTATAAACCCCTTTACAGTCACTGTCCATCAGCATAGCTAAATGTTGTAGAATCATTACTTGTCTTCTCTGTGTTGTACAGCCCTCCCCTTTCTCCTACCCCCCCATGCATGCTGATCTTAATACCCCTCTTCTTCCTCCCCCCCCTTATCCCTCCCTACCCACCCATCCTCCCTAGTCCCTTTCCCTTTGGTACCTGTTAGTCCATTCTTGGGTTCTGTGATTCTGCTGCTGTTTTGTTCCTTCAGTTTTTCCTTTGTTCTTATACTCCACAGATAAGTGAAATCATTTGGTATTTCTCTTTTCTCTGCTTGGCTTATTTCACTGAGCATAATCCCCTCCAGCTCCATCCATGTTGCTGCAAATGGTAGGATTTGCTCTCTTCTTATGGCTGAGTAGTATTCCATTGTGTATATGTACCACATCTTCTTTATCCATTCATCTATCAATGGACATTTAGGTTGTTTCCAATTCTTGGCTATTGTAAATAGTGCTGCGATAAACATAGGGGTGCATTGGTCTTTCTCAAACTTGATTGCTGCGTTCTTAGGGTAAATTCCTAGGAGTGCAATTCCTGGGTCAAATGGTTAAGTCTGTTTGGAGCATTTTGATGAACCTCCATACTGCTTTCCACAATGGTTGAACTAACTTACATTCCCACCAGCAGTGTAGGAGGGTTCCCCTTTCTCCACAGCCTCGCCAACATTTGTTGTTCTCTGTCTTTTGGATGGCAGCCATCCTTACTGGTGTGAGGTGATACCTCATTGTAGTTTTAATTTGCATTTCTCTGATAATTAGTGATGTGGAGCATCTTTTCATGTGTCTGTTGGCCATCTGTATTTCTTTTTTGGAGAACTGTCTGTTCAGTTCCTCTGCCCATTTTTTAATTGGGTTATTTGTTTTTTGTTTGTTGAGGCGTGTGAGCTCTTTATATATTCTGGACGTCAAGCCTTTATCAGATGTGTCATTTTCAAATATATTCTCCCATACTGTAGGGTTCCTTTTTGTTCTATTGATGGTGTCTTTTGCTGTACAGAAGCTTTTCAGCTTAATATAGTCCCACTTGTTCATTTTTGCTGTTGTTTTCCTTTCCTGGGGAGATATGTTCAAGAAGAGGTCACTCATGTTTATGTTTATGTCTAAGAGGTTTTTGCCTATGTTTTCTTCCAAGAGTTTAATGGTTTCATGACTTACATTCAGGTCTTTGATCCATTTTGAGTTTACTTTTGTAAATGAGGTTAGACAATGGTCCAGTTTCATTCTCCTACATGTAGCTGTCCAGTTTTGCCAGCACCAGTATTTTGGATTTTTAAAAAAATAATAAACAAATAACCAAAGAAAGAAAAGTGACAATTTCTGTGTCAGCTATCAAATTTTTGCACAAAATCTTGCAAGATCTTTGTGGCTTATATAACAAATTATTATTTCTTGATATTATTTTGTTTGACTGGGCTCAGCTGGATGATTCTTCTATCCTGTGTGAGTCTGCTTTATATGATTGCATTTAGCTGAAAGAGCTAGTGGGCTAGAAAATCCAAGAGAGGATGCAAGAGTAGTCCAACTGGGCTAGCTGGAGTTGCTGGTGGCAGGATGGACTGTCTCTCCACCAGAGTAGCTGGACTTCATATACAGTGGTTCAGGACTCCAAGAGACCGGCTAGGCTTCTTACGGGCTGGGCCCACAACTGGCCCAGTCACTTTTGCACATTTGATTGATTAAAAAGAGTCAAAAGTCCAGCCCATACAAGGGAAAATAGGCTAGAATTTTGTTAGGAGGAGAATATGTTTAAACATTTGGGAAGAATGGCTAGTAGCCATCTTTTAAAAACAATCTACCACAGTGTGCCATCTGGTCACAAGAATTCACATATTTCACTGTACAAAATACTCTCACTTTCTCCCCCAAGTCTCATGTCTTTAAAGCATCAGCTCCTAAGTTCTGGATCTTGTCAACTACGTTAGGTGTAGACATGAATGGGGCTTCTCAGGCACAGCACTTTCCCATCTGAAGACCCATGAACCACCTCCTCAACACTCAACAAACCATTATGAGGCAGGAATGGGAAAACTCAACTGATGCTCCCGAGGAAAAGAAACTGGGGTGGGAGGTAATGGAGGCAGCAGACATCCTTAGACCCCACTACTCCCAACAGTCTTCCAGGAAATCTTCTTAGATAATTTCCCTATGTACATTTCCTGCCTTCTATGTTATTTTTGGTGACATTGTTACCAAAACCCTGCTCTTCCTCCAGTACCCTACAGCAATTTTTCCTCATTGTTTTATGGTCTCTAAGAGAATCCACGTAATGTTTCCAGTCCTTGCCTACCACTAGTTCCAAGGAAAGGCCATATTTTTGGCTTTTACTATGATAGCCCCCCACCTCAAGTACAACTCTTTATATCAGTTACCTCTTTCCACAAAACAAACCATTCTGGAACTGCTGACTTATAGCAATGATACATTATTTCACATGATTTTGTAGGCTGGCTGGTCTCATTCTGCTGTTCTACATTGTTAAATGTGGTCAATCACATGGGTACATTCATCAGGGAGCTTGACTGGGGGCTAGAAAATCCAAGATGACTTTCCACCTGTGACTGTTATCTCAGCTATACGACTGGAGTAGCTGAGAGCTGGCTGGGCCTTCTCCTCAGCAAGCTAGTGTCACTTTTTCTATGATGGCTTAGGGATTCAAGACAGTGAAACTGCCTGTCATCTACAAATAGCCAAGCATCACCTCTGCCACATTTTACTTATCAAATCAAGCCAGTTTGGCCCATATTCAGAGGAAGGAGAAAGAGATTCCATCTTTTATTGAGAGGAGCAGCGCAAATGTACTGTAAGGGAAGGAAATGTTAACAGCTGTTATTACGGGAATATCTACCACAATTACAGATTGTGACAATTGCTTTAAAGGAAACACAATGGAGTAATGATAGAGAAGGATTGACAGACACTAATTCAGAGAGCTTGGAGAGGCAAGGACTCTCTAAGTGCTGAAGGAGGGGAATAAATTGGTCATATAAAGTTAGGGGATGGGCTCCTGAGCAAAAAGAACAAATCAATAAAGTGGCCTTTACAGAAATGTGGGAGAGACAGAGTAATAACTTGAATAAGGTGGTGATAGTGGAGACGAATTGGCAGAAACAGAATTAGGATTTATTTAGGAGACAAAAATGATGACATTGAAGCTAATGTTCATAGGGTCTGAGAAGGAGGGTATCAAAGGCAATGCCTGGTTTTTAGCTGTAAGCTGTGATAATGAGGTCCCATTTACTGAAACAGAAAATTCTAGAAATGCTGTTTTCTTTCTTGCTTTAATTTTTTTATTTGCCTTATGAGATGGAAAGGGACCATAAGATCATGAATTTACTTTTGAAAATGTTGAGTCTGAGGAGCCTTTGAAACACTAGGGTACAAATATCCAATAGGCAATTATATGTGTGAATGTGGAGTTGTAGAGAATGTCTGATGAAGCATATAGACTTGGAGTCATAAGACTACATATGTGATTGGCAAAATTCTACATGGATGCTGCCAACATTTACCATTTATAAATTTTCATTCATTATCTTGATAAAGACATGCAATAACCTACATTAGTCTCTGAAAATACAGCAATGAATAAAATATGTCACTTTCTGTAACATCTGATGTTTTCCTCTTTGTCATAATTGGATTGTAATTACTAACCTCTTATTACTAGTTTTAGCACTTTGGCTTTCTTACTGTTTTTTTAGAGTAAGGATTCAATACACAAATTATTGAAAAGACAGGCATAGCGATGAAACAGAACTGCTAGCCGCCCATCAACATCAAAATGCTTATTGGCTACCTGATATATGAGAGCCCAAAGTTACGGTGGATCGGACATGTCCTAAAGTAAAAAGTACAGAACGTTCAACTGTAAAATGCATGAAGGTTGAGGTGATCCCATATACAATCCTGTATAAGATCAATATGTCATTTCAAATATGTCTGACATATTTAGTGTGTTGTGCTTGTATAACTGCTTAACCATTTGGACAAAATAAAGAAGTTAGTTCCCATTAATAAACAAATTAGTTAATATATATTAAGTAAAATGATTCATTTTATATATATACATTTACTTAATATACATTCAATAAAAATAGTAAATAAATATATATTAAAGAAGTTAGTACACATTAAATATATAAACACATTTTAAAAATATAATAAAGAAGTCTGTACATATTGCACAGAATCAATTCCAGAGAGCTTAACTATAAACATTTCAATATGAAAACATAAAAATGCTAAAGAAATATTTGCTTAATTCTGGATATTTGTCAGGTAAGCAAGAAGCCAAAATGAGAGTTAATTGGCTGAAGTACATATAAATCAAATGCTTCTGTATTAAAGTAAAAACACACACACACAGAAAAAGTCAAAGAATGAAAAAATTATTTACAGCATAAGACACAATAAGGCTAACATAAAAATATATTAAAATATATTAAGGATACTTAAAAGTCGGTAAAACAACAGATGACCATCCTCGTAGAAAGAAGGATGAAAGAAATGAAGACAAATTTCAAAAAGGAATGGAAAACATCCAAGCACACAAAAACTGTTCAATCTTGCTAGGAACCAAAATTGTAGAAACAGTAAGCAGCCACTTAGCCTACTTAAACATCTTTTTATATCAAGTATCCATTTTCCAGTGTTTCACAAAATATTTGACTTGGGCTCTGCTTGTAGAAAGGTAAACTTAATAGAACAAAAATATCAAAAGTGACCTTTTCTGCATCTATTTGAACTTCACATTTCCAATTTTAAGAATTAACAGTAGAATAATAATTATTAAGTACACCAGACTTATGTAAAAAATTATCATCAGATACAATAAAAAAGGGTGTAGAATAACCTATACCACAGGGGGGTCACTAAAATATATATATATATATATATATATATATATATATATATATATATATATACACAGAAAAACATCTGGTAAGATAGATTTCAAAATATTTTCAGAGGTTAACTCTGGTAATGCGATTGCTTTTTCTTTTTGCTTATTATTATTTCCTAATTTTCTAAGAATATTATAAGGGTACCTTCCTCACATTAAAAAACAATTCACACATATTTCAAGTTTTAATTTAGAGCTCAAGAGCCAGACAGATACACTTACTCTCCCAGGAAAACGATCTCAGTGTTGATTTCCCCTGACTTGTGGTGGAGAAAATTCCTCAGGAAGGCAGTCACACTGTCCACAGTGATGTTTCCACACACCACGATGAACCTAGGTGGTAAGTACAGGTGACACGGATCAGCCGAGGAACAGAAGTATCTTCCTGTCAAGGAACTACTTGCCAGGAACTTAGTTTTAAATAAAACGTAAACTTAGGTTTAAATAGGGTCCTGTTTGCATCACCCAGATATGTAAAATAGAAACACTAAGGACTGTATCTGAACAACAGAAAGGAAGCATCAGATTTCGGTAGCATCCAGCTAATTTCATACAGAGTATGGGTCCAAATGTGAAAATTACACATAACTTTCAGGAATATATCCATAACTGTTGGAATTGCTGGATTTTTCAGGTTAGGAAGAACTTAGACTGGACCTGCACATGTGTTATTTCACTTGATTCCTGCATGGCTGATCTAGTCCTTTCTCATCGGGGAACAACTAAGGATCCGAAATGTTCACTGATTTTCCTAAAGTCAAAATAGTAGGACACAGGTGGCCCTGGAAGCTAGGTTATTCCGGTTTATCTTTCACATCTAAAGTTACCTAGTAGTTACAGAAGAGTGAGTCCAGTGGAGAAACACCTAGAGCAAAAATCTATGCAGAAATTTTAACTTTCACGGTGAAAAACAGACATCAATTCCCTCAGGCTTAATATAAAGAATCTATTTTTCCACTTTTTATTAAAGGAAACTGAAACCATGGTTTTAGCCTAAATTAACCTTGAATTTTCCAGACCTTTAATGGCTAATCTAGCATGTATCCTCTACCCACTTCCTGAGACGAATTGGGTCTGATTTTGGCTTATCTAGTTTATTTCACTGTTTTCCATAATTGTTTTTCATTTTTATCATTATTACTGTTATTATTGTTGTTTAACTTTCCTCTTAAAACTCCTAGGTCAGTCTTGGTTTTATCTAATTTCATCCAGTTAAGAGGATATTCCAAGGGAGTATAGCTCCATTGTGCCTCTTTCCTTTACAGCAGATGGAGATTAGGTGGGAAAGAAAAAAAGAAACACTTCAAATTTAAGACCACTCTCTTTTTCTTAGGTTATTTAGCATTTCATAAACCGAATTTTACTGTTTTTGCATTTTACTGATCCTCTGCACAGCTTTTCAGTTTTGAAATCTGCAGTCTTCGTCCTGCCTTTCTACACGCTCCCAGGCCCAGACCCTCCAAACTGGCCTCGTGGTGGTCAGGACTGGGAGCAGTGCGCTTCTCTCTGCTCCGGGAATAAGTCTTACCTCTTCTATCAAGATGCATGGACAAAGGAAAAAGATTACAAATTGCTTTTTAGTTGATTACTTAGGTATCCGCTTTTTTGAGAAAGAAGTTTCAGCAATTTTATGTTGCTTTTATTTCCGTATCTTGCCGAAATGATAATCCGTCCTCATATTTACAAAATGCCTTTATTTACTATATTTGAAATTTACAATAATCCTATGGGACGTGGACAAAGTTAGTATGATTAAGTCCATTTTATATTGATAAGGAAACTGAGGTTTAGAGAAACTAAATGACTCGCCCACGAGCAGGCAATGAGAGGCCAGCACCTGAACTAGCTTCCATGTCTGTTAATAGTCTTGAACTACCACTGAGAAAGACACAAGTAAACTGGAATTGACCGTGCCACGCTAAGACCCTCTGACTTTTAGAAAAACTCATTTTATGTGGAGCCAGGGTTTTAAAATGACTTAATTCTTCTACTTATTATTTTCTGAATGGTAGGAAGTGAAGTCTCATTCAATAACTATGTTGAGTTCATATCTTGATTGACAATTCGCCTTCTAATACTGACCCATCACATGCATTCCTGATATGTCATCTGAGAATTGACTTTTAAAAAATATTCAATATAGCATTAATATGGAACACTCATTTAAATTTCAGTATAAAATTAGAGGTGCCAAAAAACTTCAACAAAGATCCTGGCGCTGTTGCAGTTGTAGCTGCATTCATCCCACCAGTTCCTGGACTTGCCATTGGAATAAAGAAGGAGATATCTAAGCTGGCCTGTGCATACAGTAAAACAACAAATTTGACTGGATCTACACTGTCGGAACTCAACCAAGAATTAGGAGAAGTGCAAGTTGCAGTGCTCCAAAATCGTGTGACTGTAGACTATCTATTGTTAAAAGAACATATGGGATGTGAACACTTCCCAGGAATGTGTTGTTTTAATTTGTCTGATTTTTCTCAAACTATTCAAATTCAGTTAGACAATATCCACCATATTATTGATAAGTTTTCACAAATGCCTAGGGTACCTAACTGGTTTTCTTGGTTTCACTGGATATGGCTGGTAATTGTAGGTCTGCTTTTGTTACGTATCTGTATTCCTATTCTGTTAATGTGTGTATGCAATTTAATTAGTAGTTTGTTAAAACCTCTACATGCTTATGTTACTCTACAAGAAGTTATGTCAAAGAAATAATCAATCTTCCCATGCTTTCTTCCATCTGCTACTTCTATAGCTTTTCTTCTTCCTTCCAAATTACAACCCTTTAGTAGAATTCGCGCCTCACATCGAAAATTACCGAGTATCATAATTCTTCCAAGTGGTAAAGATACCTCAAGACAAATGCTGGGCATAGAAGCCACAGGGCATAAATCTGCAAAGAAGTAAAAAGCTAACCTTTTCAAAGAATATTGTTCTCTCTCACTTACCAACTTTACATTTCCCGGTATGGCCCCAGAAGATGGCTGGTTAGCCAGAGACGGGTAAGATTCCTCAAGGGAGGAACAACCTAAGACAGGCACAGTCGCAGGGGGGCCATCAGGTGAGAAATTGGGGATCGACAGAGGTGAGGCTTAGAACCTCATCCCCCCTGTTCTAAGAGAAATCTTCTGCATCTGTGGATGTTTTGTTGCCCTTGTCTAGCTTGGATTAATACTTAGTCTATAGGCACACACCTGATCATCTACATTTGCCCTCTTACAGCACTAAATTATGTTTTCTACCTTTATCTTGCATCTACCTACCACTTCAGCATTTTAGTAAAAAAAAAAAAATACGGGAGAAATGTGGGATTCACATATAAATCAAGTATAAAAATCAAATGGATAATCATATCTGTCTCGATTGTTCATAGTTTATGATGCGTGATCAAAACCGAAAGTTTCTGTGATATGACTGCCCTTGTACTGTTCACCATGTAAGAACTTATTCACTATGTAAGAACTTGTTCACCATGTAAGAACTTGTTCATTATGCTTCAGAAGATTGGAGACTGTTGAGAATTAGGCTTGGGGTTGATTAATGATTGTGCATTGAGTCCCCTATACAGAATTTTATTGTTGTTAACAACCATTTGACCAATAAATATGAGAGATGCCCTCTCAAAAAAAAAATTAGAGGTGCCTTCTCTGGGAAAACAAATCAGCCTTTAGATATGGTAAAATCATACTTAGGACTGTAGTAAACTTTCTAAAAATGCACATTTCAGGAGAAAATTATGACTCTCCAAATAATTTCTGAAAGAACTTTCACAGTACCTAGATCTGTGACATTTTTGCATTAGGCCAACTTTCCCAAAGGCTTAAAGAAAATTAGAGCACTTTCAATTAAAGTAAATACAGCAAATTATTGAGAAGTCACTCAACTTTTATCAAATTCTCTCCTCAAGCTTTAAAAGCAGAACAGTGTAGTGTTTTGGTTGCTTGGCCTACACTTCTCAACAATTTGTAATATTTACTCCCTATCTGAAATTGAAAGGTACCCTAGGACTGAAGAGTAGACATGAGTTACATACAAGGTAAGACATGAAAATACAGCGACTGTTTATGGACAAATGGGTTCTCACATTTTCGTAACCACACAAAATATAATGGGAAGAAGATAAATTTCCTGGAGCAGAAGTCTAAGATTAAATAATTCTACCCATTCACTGTGCATTGGGAAAAAAAGAAAAAAAGTAGAGGGCACATGCACCATACCCATTACCCATTTTTGTACTCAGTCTTGTTAAGAAGTCAATACTTCAAAATTCTTTCCCCAGTTTTTATGCCACTGCTTAAATTCTTTAATCTAGAAATAATAGAATGAACTCATTTAGCAACAAAACCTATGAACTTCAATACTGGGTACTTCTTGAATGCAAAAACCTTGAATTCTATATTATGATATTGAAAATGACCTTAAAAAGTTACCAAGTTATTATAAATTCTGTTATTTTGTGTCAATGTTTAGCATTAAATGTTTTAAGCAACTTTCCAGTATTAATTATGATGCACAGGTGAAACATATTCTATTATGGTAATTATGATAATCTATCAGAAAAATAAAGTTGGAGAAACAAAATTGGGAAACAAAGCACACTGGGCATAACAAAGCTCCTTTCCTTTGACCACCAGTAATAGAACAGCCATTAGGTAGCATTTAAGAGTTTAATTTCAAGCTCTTAAGCAAAATCTTATCTGGGTAAGATACCATTATTCTTGTCATCATCATTTGCCAGCTGTTATTCAACAGCAGCCATGCTTGCAAAGCTTGTTTGGGCATGAATAGTGTCTCCGCATTTGTGGCTGAATGGTCTGTGCATGTCTGCATGGGTTTCTGTGCGTACGAACTCAGGGTGACATGTTCATGTGGTATATGGAGAGCAGTGTGCACACCTGAATGTATATGCATCATGCATGAACAAGTTATAAAAATGAGCTTAGCCTTGACTTTCCTTTTTGCATCCCTCATAGTTCCTAGCAGATTGTCATTTTGAAATTCAAAATAGAGATGTAGACATAATGCTTGTGGATGTTTCTCCAGACAGTGATCTCTGTTTCCAGAGTTAACATTCATCATCAACCGTTTATAAGACTGCGTCTCTAAGTGGTCAGAGAGGTCTGGCTCTGTACCTGCAGCCTTTGGAACGGTGGCCTGTGGTCTTGTTTCCCACCCCTGAAGGAGAGCTTCCCCTTTCACATCTCTGTTAGCTTGTGAAAACCGTGTGAAGCCTCACTCATTTCCTAAACACAAACACATGCCAAACCTGTCTCTGATCTTCATACGGTAGGATCCCAAACAGAGGAACTGACTGGGACAGTTCCTGTTCCATTGATGTTGTGCCATCTTTTTGTGGCCTTCCGGATCATCCTGAAAATGAATAAGATGAGGAGCCCACTGAAGAAGCTCACACAGGGAAAAGAATAAATGCTGCTTGGATCTTAGGTGTGCAGCGCATTTTCACAAGGTCTTCCCTATTACCACTCTGTGTCTTGGTTTGAGATATCAGGAGGCAGAATTGTCAGCCTTCTAAGATGTCATCAGCACATGGTAACAATTTCAAATATAGAATTCAGTCTATTACTGAGTCCTAACACCAGGGGGATAACAATGAGCAATTCCAGGATGAGAGTCACGAACCACCACGGTGCTCACTCATAGGATGCAAATGAGTGAGCAGAGGGAGAACTCCGGCATCCTCACCGGGTCTTTAGAAGATGAGAATTCTAGAGCCGACTCTACTACTGACTTTCTCCATGACCTTGAGGAAATTACAACCTTCGTAACTAAGGTGGCTTGGCCGTCTATTTGGTTTGGGCAACCAATTCCAGAACAACTCTTTTTGAGGTAAATGACATCCAGCCATCTATGTGCCAAAGAGCTGGTTCTTCACCTGAGTGGGTACCACATTCTTAGTAATCTTAGGAGGACGTATGAAGGAAGTACTTCAAAATATTTGTTTATCCCTCAATGAGAAAGGCATGGCCACTTGATATATGACAAAGGAGGCAAGAGTAGACAGAGGGGAAAGACAGTTTCTTCAACGAACGGTGTCAGGAACACTGGAGAGCTATATGCAAAGGAATGGGACTGAATCTCTGCCTTACACCACACCCAGAAGGAAACTTGAAATGGATTAAAGACCTGAAATCATCATACTCCTGAAAGAAAACATAGGCAGTAAACTCTTGAACAGCACCATTGATAATTTTTTTCTGGATCTGACTCCCCACACAAAGGAAACAAAAGCAAACATGGACAAGGTGAGGCTGTATCAAACTGAAAAGCTTCAGCTCTCCATTTCTGAATGGGAAAACACATTTGCAAATGATACATATGATAAGGGCCTAATAACCAAAACATAAAAAGAACTCACAAAACTCAATACCAAAAAAAAAATCTGATTTTGAAAAAGGGCAGAGGAAACGAATAGATATTTTCCCAAAGAAGACATATAGATGGCCAACAGACACATGAAAAGATGCTCAACATCACTAATCCTCAGGGAAATGCACATCAAATCCACAGTGAGATACCACCTCACACCAGTTAGAATGGCCACCATCCAAAGACAAGAAATAACAAATGTTGGTAAGGATGTGGAGAAAAGTTGGTGGGAATGTAAAATGGTGGAGCCACTATGGAAAACAATATGAAGTTACCTCAAAAAACTAAACATAGAAATACCATACTACCTGGCAATTCCACTTCTGGGTATTTACCCAAAGAAAACAAAATCATTAATTTGAAAGATATATAAGGAGGGGCGGAAGATGGCGGTGTGAGTAGAGCAGCGGAAATCTCCTCCCAAAACCACATATATCTATGAAAATATAACAAAGACAACCCTTCCTAGAATAAAGACCAGAGGACACAGGACAATATCCAGACCACATCCGCACCTGAGAGAAACCAGCACCTTGTGAAGGGGGTAAGATACAAGCCCCGGCCCGGCGGGAGCCGAGCGCCCATCCCCCCAACTCCCGGCGGGAGAAGAATAGGCAGAGCGGGAGGGAGACGGAGCCCAGGACTGCCGAACACCCAGCCCCAGCCATCCGGGCTAGAGTGCAGACACAGTACATGCCCAGGGGTCCCTGGATGCTAGGGAAACAGGGCAGCAAGAACAGTGAGTGGGCACCGGAGGCTGGGTGCCGGAGGACATAAGAAAAGCGAGCGACCATATATATATATATTTTTTGGTGTTTTGTTTTGGCGAGCGCTTTTAGGAAGTCTTAAAGGGATAGGGCCCCCAACACTAGGGAAACAGGGCAGCGAGAACAGTGAGTGGGCACCGGTGGCCTGGCGCCGGAGGACACAAGAAAAACACGCAACCGTTTTTTTTTTTCTTTTCTATTTTGTTCTGGCGAGCACTTTTTGGAAGTCTTAAAGGGATAGGGCCCCCAATACTAGGGAAACAGGACAGCTAGACCGGTGAACAGATGCCTGAGGCTGCTGCCAGAGAATAAAGAAAAACGAGCGGCCACTTTTTTTTTCTTAATTAAAAAACAATTTTTTTTTAATTTTAAATTTTTTGTGTGTGTGTGTGGTCATTGTTTAGTTTTGGTGGGTGCTTTTTGGAAGTCTTAAAGGGAAGGGCGGGACACTTAATCCAGAGGTAGGGAATCTGGGGATCTCTGGGCACCCTAACCCCTGGGCTGCAGGGAGCAGGAAGGCCCCTTAGGGAGATAAATAGCCTCCAGGCCGCTCACCCTCCAACGCTACTCCACCAATTTTTAGCAGAGGCCAGAGCCAGGTCACACCCACAGCAACAGCGGAGATAAACTCCATAGCAGCCCGGCAGGAAGCAGAAACCCTGTCTGCGCGCAGCTGCCCAGCACAAGCCACTAGAGGTCGCTGTTCTCCCAGGAGAGGAGGGCCACAAACCAACAAGAAGGGAAGTTCTTCCAGCCGTCACTCGTCCCAGCTCTGCAAACTATTCCTTTCACCATGAAAACGCAAAGCTACAGGCAGACAAAGATCACAGAGACAACACCAGAAAAGGAGACAGACCTAACCAGTCTCCCTGAAAAAGAAGTCAAAATAAGAATCATAAACATGCTGACAGAGATGCAGAGAAATACGCAAGAGAGATGGGATGAAGTCCGGAGGGAGATCACAGATGCCAGAAAGGAGATCGCAGAAATGAAACAAACTCTGGAAGGGTTTATAAGCAGAATGGATAGGATGCAAGAGGCCATTGATGGAATTGAAATCAGAGAACAGGAACGCATAGAAGCTGACATAGAGAGAGACAAAAGGATCTCCAGGAATGAAACAATGTTAAGAGAACTGTGTGACCAATCCAAAAGGAACACTATCCGTATTATAGGGGTTCCAGAAGAAGAAGAGAGAGGAGAAGAGATGGAAAGTATCTTAGAAGAAATAATTGCTGAAAACTTCCCCAAACTGGGGGAGGAAATAATCGAACAGACCACGGAAATACACAGAACCCCCAACAGAAAGGATTCAAGGAGGACAACACCAAGACACATAATAATTAAAATGGCAAAGATCAAGGACAAGGAAAGAGTTTTAAAGGCAGCTAGAGAGAAAAAGGTCACCTATAAAGGAAAACCCATCAGGCTAACATCAGACTTCTCAACAGAAACCCTACAGGGCAGAAGAGAATGGCATGATATATTTAATACAATGAAACAGAAGGGCCTTGAACCAAGGATACTGTATCCAGCACGACTATCATTCATATATGACGGTGGGATTAAACAATTCCCAGACAAAGAAAAGCTGAGGGAATTTGCTTTCCACAAACCACCTCTACAGAACATCTTACAGGGACTACTCTAGATGGGAGCACTCCTAGAAAGAGCACAGCACAAAACACCCAACATATGAAGAATCGAGGAGGAGGAATAAGAAGGGAGAGAAGAAAAGAATCTCCAGACAATGTATATAACAGCTCAATAAGCGAGCTAAGTTAGGCAGTAAGATACTAAAGAGGCTAACCTTGAACCTTTGGTAACCACAAATTTAAAGCCTGCAATGGCAATAAGTACATATCTTTCAATAGTCACCCTGAATGTTAATGGGCTGAATGCAGCAATCAAAAGACATAGAGTAATAGAATGGATTAAAAAGCAAGACCTATCTATATGCTGCTTACAAGAAACTCACCTCAAACCCAAAGACATGTACAGACTAAAAGTCAAGGGATGGAAAAACTTATTTCAAGCAAACAACAGCGAGAAGAAAGCAGGGGTTGCAGTACTAATATCAGACAAAAAAGACTTCAAAACAAAGAAAGTAACAAGAGATAAAGAAGGACACTACATAATGATAAAGGGTTCAGTCCAACAAGAGGATATAAACCATTCTAAATATATATGCACCCAACACAGGAGCACCAGCATATGTGAAACAAATACTAACAGAACTAAAGGGGGAAATAGACTGCAATGCATTCATTCTAGGAGACTTCAACACACCACTCACCCCAAAGGATAGATCCACTGGGCAGAAAATAAGTAAGGACACGGAAGCACTGAACAAAACAGTAGAGCAGATGGACCTAATAGACATCTATAGAACTCTACATCCAAAAGTAACAGGATATACATTCTTCTCAAGTGCACATGGAACATTCTCCAGAATAGACCACATACTAGGCCACAAAAAGAGCCTCAGAAAATTCCAAAAGATTGAAATCCTACCAACCAACTTTTCAGACCACAAAGGCATAAAACTAGAAATAAACTGTACAAAGAAAGCAAAGAATCTCACAAACTCATGGAGGATTAACAACATGCTCCTTAATAATCAATGGATCAATGACCAAATCAAACTGGAGATCCAGCAATATATGGAAACAAATGACAACAACAACACTAAGCCCCAACTTCTGTGCGACACAGCAAAAGCAGTCTTAAGAGGAAAGTATATAGCAATCCAAGCATATTTAAAAAAGGAAGAACAATCCCAAATGAATGATCTAAAGTCACAATTACTGAAATTGGAAAAAGAAGAACAAATGAGGCCTAAGGTCAGCAGAAGGAGGGACATAATAGAGATCAGAGAAGAAATAAATAAAATTGAGAAGAATAAAACAATAGCAAAAATCAATGAAACCAAGAGTTAGTTCTTCGAGAAAATAAACAAAATAAATAAGCCTCTAGCCAGACTTATTAAGAGGAAAAGAGAGTCAACACAAATCAACAGTACCAAAAACGAGAAAGGAAAAATCATGACGGACCCCAAAGAAATACAAAGAATTATTAGAGAATACTATGAAAACCTACATGCTAACAAGCTGGGAAACCTAGGAGAAATGGACAACTTCCTAGAAAAATACAACCGTCCACGATTGACCGAGAAAGAAACAAAAAATCTAAACAGACCTATTACCAGCAACGAAATTGAAGCGGTAATCAAAAAACTACCAAAGAACAAAACCCCCGGGCCAGATGGATTTACCTCGGAATTTTATCAGACATACAGGGAAAACATAATACCCATTCTCCTTAGAGTTTTCCAAAAAATGGAGGAGGAGGGGATACTCCCAAACTCATTCTATGAAGCTAACATCACCCTAATACCAAAACCAGGCAAACACCCCACCAAAAAAGAAAACTACAGACCAATATCCCTGATGAACGTAGATGCAAAAATACTCAACAAAATATTAGCAAACTGAAATCAAAAATACATCAAAAAGATCATACACCTTGACCAAGTGGGATTCATCCCAGGGATGCAAGGATGGTACAACATTCGAAAGTCCATCAACATCATCCACCACATCAACAAAAGGAAAGACAAAAACCACATGATCATCTCCATAGATGCTGAAAAAGCATTTGACAAAGATCAACATCCATTCATGATAAAAACTCTCAGCAAAATGGGAATAGAGGACAAGTACCTCAACATAATAAAGGCCATCTAGGATAAACCCACAGCCAACATTATATTGAACAGCGAGAAGCTGAAAGCATTTCCTCTGAGATCGGGAACTTGACAGGGATGCCCGCTCTCTCCACTGTTATTTAAAATAGTACTGGAGGTCCTAGCCACGGCTATCAGACAAATCAAAGAAATACAAGGAATCCAGATTGATAAAGAAGAAGTTAAACTGTCACTATTTGCAGATGACATGATACTGTACATAAAAAACCCTAAAGACTCCACCCCAAAACTACTAGAACTGATATCGGAATACAGCAAAGTTGCAGGATACAAAATCAACACATAGAAATCTGTGGCTTTCCTATACACTAACAATGAACCAACAGAAAGAGAAATCAGGAAAACAACTCCATTCACAATTGCATCAAAAAAAATAAAATACCTAGGAATAAACCTAACCAAGGAAGTGAAAGATTTATACTCTGAAAACTACAAGTCACTCTTAAGAGAAATTAAAGGGGACACTAACAGATGGAAACGCATCCCATGCTCATGGCTAGGAAGAATTAATATAGTCAAAATGGCCATCCTGCCCAAAGCAATATACAGATTTGATGCAATCCCTATGAAACTACCAGCAACATTCTTCAATGAACTGGAACAAATAATTCAAAAATTCATATGGAAACACCAAAGACCCCGAATAGCCAAAGCAATCCTGAGAAAGAAGAGTAAAGTAGGGGGGATCTCACTCCCCAACTTCAAGCTCTACTATAAAGCCATAGTAATCAAGACAATTTGGTACTGGCACAAGAGCAGAGCCACAGACCAATGGAATAGACTAGAGAATCCAGACATTAACCCAGACATATATGGTCAATTAATATTTGATAAAGGAGCCATGGACATACAATGGGGAAATGACAGTCTCTTCAACAGGAGGTGCTGGCAAAACTGGACAGCTACATGTAGAAGAATGAAACTGGACCATTGTCTAACCCCATATACAAAAGTAAACTCAAAATGGACCAAAGACCTGAATGTAAGCCATGAAACCATTAAACTCTTGGAAGAAAACATAGGCAAAAATCTCTTAGACATAAACATGAGTGACCTCTTCTTGAACATACCTCCCCGGGCAAGGAAAACAACAGCAAAAATGAGTAAGTGGGAATATATTAAGCTGAAAAGCTTCTGTACAGCAAAAGACACCATCAATAGAACAAGAAGGATCCCTACAGTATGGGAGAATATATTTGAGAATGACACATCCGATAAAGGCTTGACGTCCAGAATATATAAAGAGCTCACACGCCTCAACAAACAAAAAACAAATAACCCAATTAAAAAATGGGCAGAGGAACTGAACAGACAGTTCTCCAAAAAAGAAATACAGATGGCCAACAGACACATGAAAAGATGCTCCACATCGCTAATTATCAGAGAAATGCAAATTAAAACTACAATGAGGTATCACCTCACACCAGTAAGGATGGCTGCCATCCAAAAGACAGAGAACAACAAATGTTGGCGAGGCTGTGGAGAAAGGGGAACCCTCCTACACTGCTGGTGGGAATGTAAGTTAGTTCAACCATTGTGGAAAGCAGTATGGAGGTACATCAAAATGCTCAAAACAGACTTACCATTTGACCCAGGAATTCCACTCCTAGGAATTTACCCTAAGAACGCAGCAATCAAGTTTGAGAAAGACAGATGCACCCCTATGTTTATTGCAGCACTATTTACAATAGCCAAGAATTGGAAGCAACCTAAATGTCCATCAATAGATGAATGGATAAAGAAGATGTGGTACATATACACAATGGAATACTACTCAGGCATAAGAAAAGGGCAAATCCAATCATTTGCAGCAACATGGATGGAACTGGAGGGTATTATGCTCAGTGAAATAAGCCAAGCGGAGAAAGAGAAATACCAAATGATTTCACTTATCTGTGGAATATAAGAACAAAGGAAAAACTGAAGGAACAAAACAGCAGCAGAATCACAGAACTCAAGAATGGACTAACAGGTACCAAAGGGAAAGGGACTGGGGAGGATGGGTTGGTAGGGAGGGATAAGGGGGGGAGAAGTAGGGGGGTATTAAGATTAACATGCATGGGGGGGTAGGAGAAAAGGGAGGGCTGTACAACACAGAGAAGGCAAGTAGTGATTCTACAACATTTTGCTATGCTGATGGACAGTGACTGTAAAGGGGTTTATAGGGGAGACCTGGTATAGGGGAGAGCCTAGTAAACATAATATTCGTCATGTAAGTGTAGATTAGTGATGCCAAAAACAAAGCAAAAAAAAAAAAAAGGGCAGTTCCTGTGTGGTAACCTCCAACGAGTTCTACACAAGGGTATAAAGGGCATATAAAAGTGTAGGCAAAGGGTCTGTTTGTGTTTATACAGAGGATCAAAGCCTAATTGGGCTACCCCGAAAATGTACTAAGATACGATATGAAAGAGAACTTCCAACATCAGCACTCTCTGGAAGACTCATGCCAGAAGATGATCATCAAAAAACCCCAACAAAGATCCACGCACTGCTACAGCTGTAGATGCACTCATCCCACCAGTTCCTGGACTTGCCATGGGAATGAGGAAGGAGATATCTAAGCTGGCCTGTGCATACAGTAAAACAACAAATTTGACTGGATCTATACTGTTGGAACTCAACCAAGAATTTGGAGAAGTGCAAATTGTAGCGCTCCAAAGTCTTACAACTACAGACTATTTACTGTTAAAAGAACATATGGCATGTGAACAGTCCCCAGGAATGGGTTGTTTTAATTTGTCTGATTTCTCTCAGACTGTTCAAGTTCAGTTGGACAATATCCACCATATCATAGATGGGTTTTCACAAATGCCTGGGGTGCCTAGCTGGTTTTCTTGGTTTCACTGAAGATGGCTGGTAATTGCATGTATGCTTTGGTTATGTAACTATACTCCTATTATGTTAATGTGTGTGCGCAATTTAAGTAGTAGCTTAAAACCTATACATGCTGAAGTTACTCTACAAGAAGATATGTCAAAGAAATAATCAATCTTCCCATGTTTTCTTCCGCCTGCTACTTCTATAGCTTTTCTTCTTCCTTCCTAATTACAACTCTTAAATAGAATTCGTGCCTCATATCAAATTTACCGAGTGTCATAATTCTTCCAAGTGGTGGAGTTGCCTCAGGACAAATGCTGGGCATGGAGGCCACAGGGCATAAATATGCAAAGAAGTAGAAAGCTAACCTTTTCGAGCAATAAGGCTTCCCTCTCACTTACCAACTTCACATTTCCCTGTATGGCCCCGGAGGATGACTGGTTGGCCAGAGATGGGTGGGATTCCTCGGGGGAGGAACAACCTGGGACGGGCGCTGTCGCAGGGGGGCCATCAGGTGAGAAATTGGGGATCAACAGAGGTGAGGCTTAGAACCTCACCCCCCCTGTTCTGAGAGAAATCTTCTGCATACGTGGATGTTTTATTGCCCTGGTCTAGCTTGGATTAACACATAGTCTACAGGCACACACCTGATCGTCTACATTTGCTCTCTTGCAACACTGAACTATGTTTTCTACCTTTATCTTGTATCTACCTACCACTTCAGCATTTTATTAAAAATAATAATAGTAAAGAGAGAGGTGTGGTATCCACATATAAATCAAGTATAAAAACCAAATGAGTATTCATATTTGAACTGACTGTTTAGAGTTCATAGTGCATGAGCAGAGCCGAGGGTTTCTGTGATGACTGCCCTTGTACTGTTCACTATGTAACTTATTCATTATGTAAGAATTTGTTCTCCATGTGGGAACTTGTTTGTTATGCCTCAGAAGATTGGAGACTGATGAAAATTAGGCTTGGGGTGGATTAATGATTGTGCATTGAGCATTGACTCCCCTATACAGAATTTTGTTGTCGTTGACAACCATATGATCAATAAATATGAGAGATGCCCTCACAAAAAAAAAAAAAAAAAAAAAAAAGGACAGACTTCCAATGCTAAAATAAATAAGTAACCGGGATGTAATGTATAGCATAAGGAATATAGTCAAGATATTGTAACAGCTTGGTAGGGTGATAGCTGGAACCTAGAATTATGTATATAAATGTTCTACCACTGTGTTGTACACTTGAAACTAATGTAATGTAATACTGTGCGTCAACTACCCTTCAATAAAAAATAATTATTAAAAAAAAACCAAAACTACATGATAGCTTAGGAATATAGCTTTGGTCAAATTCATTATTTTAATTAGAAGATTTAGAAGTTTCCATACAATAAAAATGTTCTTTTCTGGTGACCTATCTTCCTGGTCTCTGTTATTTCAAGCAGGCCCTTGCTGACCTCTCTAATGGCAGTAAGCAAATGATACGCTCAGTGATAAATATTTGATATGGAATATAAACTTTCAGTTTCTTCTTATGATGGATAGTAATGCTCCTGTGGTTTTATTGTTTAGCAAATTCCAAATAAAGAAAATGAAACTATTCCAAAAGTGGAAGTCATTTCTCATTGCCTCGTTTGTGGTCATTGGCTATGGCCACCTCTGTAATAAATAGATGTTCTGAAACTGCTCAGAGGCTGAGAGGACCACAGGAGAGGAATGGAAGATGGCATGTGATAAGGCATCTCTTATGGAAGATCCTCGGAAGATTTTTAAAGAATACAAAATCGATGAAGGTATGGGATTCGCTCTGCCAAATCCACTGGTAAGAGAGGGAACCAAAATATGGGCAAAAACATTTTCTTGACCATTATTTACCTGGGCAAATAACTTCTGTTGAACAGATTTGGTTCAGTAATTTCTGTTTGAAGAAGACTGAAGCAGGATAAAGTGGAGCCAAAATTGGAGCAGAGCTTTAATAGGTCACTTAATTTTCTTGAAATTTTCTGTCTAAAAAGGGAGCCTTTGACATACTCCTTACTTATTTAACACAGATACAGAAAGCAATGAGAAAAGGAAACTATAGGAGTATTCTGGCTTAATACAATTTTCATTTTCAGAAGGCATTTTGAAAAAAAAAACAATGTAAGAAATGATCCATGCATTAGAGGAACCCCCTTTCTTGGCTGATACACCTTAAATTGTATGAAGTATATGTTCCTACTTGAATTAGGGTTTGAGATGACACATTAGGCAATTTTGTGTTGTATTAATATTGCTTGTTGTTAATTAAGCATAAGATTCAAGTGAGACTCTCAGCTACCATTTTTTTCTTTTGTTACAAGTTTTTCCTACAGAGTGCGAGACATGTAGAGTAAATGTTTACCCTAAATCCTACATTTCCCTACATTGTCTTCCAAAGAATACCATGAAAACCATCTAACCTTCAATTTTAATTATCAAACATTCATATGGTGTTTTCAAGCAACTTACAATATTAACTTATTGTATCTTTACTACCATCCTAAAAGATATGTATGGTATTAACCTCATTTTCCTGATGAGACACGTAAGCTGTGCAGCATTCAAGTGATTTTCTGAACTCACACAGCTAAAAATGGCAGAGAGGATATGAGCTTAACTAGTCTGGCTCCAGAGGGCATGATCTTTAAAACCAGTATGCTATGCTGCCTCTCTGAAGAGAAGAGATCACAAGACATACCCACTCCCCACTCAGGCTTAATAAAGTGCACGAGATTTCAGGAGGGGGTTTCTAGGAGCCAAATTAACATGTTGTGACAATCCTATATACCAGAGTGTCTCTCTAATTATTTGTGGATTAGAGTCCACACTCCAGAGGAGTACCTTTAAGTTCAGCAAATTTATTTTAAATCAGGAACTACAACCTAACTGTACTTAGAAATACCATCCTTGTGTAATACCTTGTGTAAGACAGGCAAATCTAAAGCAATTTCTTCCTCCCCATCTACTTTTCCTCTTCTAATACTAAGTTAAGAAAAGGAATTAAATGCTGTAATTGTATTGCTAAAAGCACCTGGTTTGTTTTATATTTGCAAGTTAGTTACTATTCAGACTTGCTCAGGCTCTGTATAAGCACACTGAGTTGCCAGAATTGGGTGGTTTTGATGTACTTATCAGATGTTCAAGAAAAAATATTTTCCAGAAACTAGAAACCTCCTATCAAGTCTATTCCTTTTGTTTTCTTTGTCCAGGTTCAGTTCTCTTAGACACTGAAACAGTCGTTGTAATCATGCAGACTTCTAGAACAGATTTCAAGGCCTAATGCAAAGCACCCAAACAAAAGCAAAACAACTTTTCCTGAGCTACTTAAAAAAAAAAATACTGCTACTTGAAATGCTTAGGGAATTAGATTCAGTGTCCTGAAACAAGAAAAAAAATGGGGGCCTACTTTTATTTCTTCATGGAAGATCTTGACTAGATATTATGAGCTCAAAAGTGTCCATTCTGTCTTTTATAACTGGTCAACTTTCTATTCCAAAGGAAAGTAATGTGTCTTCTGATCCCATATAGGTGCCCAAATGCTTCCTCTAACCTGGCAGAAAGTTGACTGGCCCTCTGTTATTCTTCACTAACTCATATCCTACCATTTAGGCACCCTCTGAACCCAAAATATATTATTGATTGAATTTTATATTTGTTCAAAGTTCTGTCAGATAGGATACTAATCATGACATGTAACAACAAAAAAAGGTATTCATTATTTTGGGGAAAATAGCAACAACCCCAAATTTGGGTGTGCTACATAGTGAAACACATAACAAAATAAATATATAGTGGTTAACTTGAAACACCAGCGCACAGCATTTGAGTGGCTAGGAAGAAAAATTCGGAGCACACAAGAAAGGTGACTGACTAGTGAATATACTTCCTGGATGTTTCATTGCTAAAAATCTGCCCTAACAGTTTTAGACTGTCCAGTTATCTGCATCCCCTCAACATGTTTGAATTTTATGCTTTATTTATTTGTCTTCTTGTTTTATAACTTACCTCTCATATTAACTTTGTTTTGAAGGTTAAAACTTCACCCATGTTGGTTTGAGTTCTCTTGATTTGCATCTCATTCCCATCATTCAATATTAATGACCCAAGGTGTGTCTGGAATGAAGCTTAATGAAGGAGGCTTGGAGAAAGGGCATATGGGGGTTTTTCAGGGATTTGAATTTCATTTCAGGTTGTTACCTAGGTCTTTCGTGTTTATGTTTTCCTTTGGGGTGAGATTATAAATATGTTAAGATCCAGGGAGGCACTTCTATTTGGATTCCATTTGCACTTACTGGGCAAAAATAAGCCTATAGTACCAACCCAGGAGGTAATTGCCATGTATACGTGTACATCATCTCCTACCTGTCTAGTACTACACCAGGTCCTGTAAGAAACAGAGAATTTAAAGCATGATAAAATCCTTGCCATTGGGTAGTGAGATACAAAAAGGGCATTGATTTTTTGCAAGTTGGAAGCATTTTTGATTAAATCATGATAAACTATACAAAACAGGTTATGTAAACTGAGCCTTGCTTTTCTTATTTAGGATATGGAGATAACCATCAGCTTTTTAGGTCCTTATAATAGTTAAAATGAGAAATTATTGAGGAAAGAGTCTAGTCTACTACTGACATCTAATCAATGTCATTTTTCTTCCATTCCAAAAAAATTAAAATCTAGCCAAGGAAGAACAAAAAGCAGATAACAATTGAAAGGGCAAACTCCCAGATTCTATTTCAGCCAATTGGGACCTGGATCCTACCTCAGCCAATCGGGACCTGGATCCTATTTCACCCAATCGGAGCTTGGTCTCTCTTCTCTCCAGTCAGCAAGGAGCTCACCCACCACCCTTAGACCCTGCCAATTGACCAGAGCCACGACGTATCACCCCATCAACTACCCCTAGATCCAGCCAATCAGCCAGAGCCACGACCATCACCCCACCAACTGCCCTAGAACCCCATAAAACCTTTGTGGTATTGAAACTCGCTCTCTTTCTCTGGCATCTTGCCACTGCATTGGTGTAGATAAGAGACTGAACTTGAGCTAGCTCAAATAAAGGCTCTTTGCTTTTGCATCCGTGTTGGCTCCTTGGTGGTCTTCTGGGATTCGCAACTTTGGGCACAACACAATAAATTACTTAATGTGGAAAGGTATAATCCATAGTGAGATAGGGCAGGGACATGGGATAAGCATCATGATTAACTTTCCCTGCCTATGATGAAACATGCTGAGATATAAACAATATAGTAAGAACAGGAGGAACCCCATCTTAAGGCTAACAATCCATTTAAAAACCAGAGCTGGAGCTAAGATTCCTAACATATGTTTTGGTAATCAGACAATAACCCACCCTATGTTAAGGCAAGGCAAGCAGTCTCAATCTGTATGTTCCCAGTGCTTGAGGGTAACCATTATCTTAGAGAAGAACCAGATCAGTAAACTTCTTGTGTTAAGTTTTTCTTACACAATTACCTAGAGGACTGACCGTGGATGAAGGATGCAGTATTCTCCACTGGAGAGACATCATGAGAGCACAAGTCAAGCCTACACCCAGCACCCCCACCACTGCCCTTTGCCTCATTCTAGGAAGCCTTAAACAACAGACTCCCCAACTTTTCATCACACCTCCTCACTGCGGATGCCAGCACTTCCCTTTAAGTGCTTACTTTTAAATAAAGCTTTCTCAGTGCTCAATTATTGCATTTTGTCTCTTTACTATTTCATTTTATTTCCAAGCCTTCACTCTGTCTCTGCTTTACTCCTGATACTCGGGGAGGGGCTGCTGAGCACTCTGAACGTGAGCCTGTGAGTTCCCACCCCCTGGGGGACCAGACGGAACTGCAGCTGTGCAATCGGCTAGGGTTTGTGCTCCCAGAGCGCATCTCCAGGGCTGTTTGTTCAGCAGTCTCAGGCCTTCACCTCTTCCCCACTCCATTTCTCTCCCTCCCCACTGGTGAGCTGGGGTGGGGGAAGGGCTTGGGTCTCACCAGATGGTGGCTTTGCTGCTTTAGCCTTTTCCGTGAGATCTTCTCTTTTCCCCACATGTACACAGTCTACCAGATGTAGTAAGTGGTCTTTCCTGTCACCCTTTCAGGATTAGTTGTATTTGCTATATTTTCGTATTGTATGTGGTTTGGGGAGGAGGTTTCTGTCTCACTTCTCACACCACCGTCTTTAATCCCATGAACCAGTAGCCTGCCTGAAAGTCTCCTTTTGTTGGGAAGGTCTCAGAACATCGTGTCACTCCATCCCGTGCTCCACTGCTCCCCCAAGCCCTAAGGTGGTAGGGGATAGTCCCCATGCTGTGCAGACCCACGTGGACACTGGATGCCAGGTTACCCTGGCTTCAAGGGTTGGCAAGGGAACCTGCCCTAGGCTGAGAACTTTCTCTCTGTACTTTTCCTGTTCTCTGGTGCCTGCAAGGCCACTGCCCTTCCCTGCTGCTCTCATTTTAATGAATTCCTTTCTCACCTACTCAAGAATTCTTTCTCCTTCACAGTCAAGAACCCTCCCCTGTCCAGGCTGAGGCTTCACCTGTCATGCAGGGAGAGGCCTCTGCAGATGCAGCTGTCTGGCAACAATAGGACTCGTAATTGGGGATGAGTGTAGACTGGGGTAATCAGTCGGATTTTAGTGGAAGTTTTGAGTTGAACTTTGAAAAAGAAGCAGATGAGAATGCTTAGGGGGAGGACCACAGAGATGGTCCTTGGCTCTGAATATGTGGGGGACAGTGCACAGGCTAGTGTTACTAGACAGCTGTGTGTATGTCAGGACAGTGTTGCACAAAACTGATTTAGAGGCAAGATGGACAATCAATGGGGGACTAAACTATTTTACAAAAACTTCCTCTAGTAAATTAAAGTCCTATTGCTTTAAAAAAAATTATTTTTATATTGAGGTACATACAATAAAATGCACAACTCTTAGTGTACAGCTTGATGAATTTTAACATGTGTACACACTCATATACCCATGACTCAGATCAAAATATTGAACATTCTCACTACACTTTTTTCCTCTTCAATTATTTCTTTTTTTTTCAAGGAGGAGCTACCTAAGCCTTATGGTGCCTGGATTCTCACTGCCAAAAATCTGACAGAAGTGATTGAGACTGGCCAACTACGTGCAAGAGTTGAGGAGGTTTGAAGAAACTATTACATTTGTCTTCTTCTAGGATAGCTTCTTAGCATTTTTAAATTTGGTTTTGAAGCTCTAATGTCACCCATGTTAAGTCAACCTGTCCTTTTATTCTCAGTTACCTATGCTCAGCATTGATGGCCTCCAAGGGTACAAGTCTCAGCACCTTGCCCATCTGGTGCTGGGGTACATCACCATGGCATATGTGTGGAATCGAGATGGAGATATTCAGAAGGTTTGCAGATTTTCCAGTGTTTCTTACACTACTTGGATGTACGTCCAATTTACATTTAACCCAAAAGAATTCTTAAAGTACAATAGCTGCATTTTGTGAAGCTTGAGTAACAAGAAGAAGGTAAAGGAAAACAATAAACCATTGACTTAACATGTCAACTCTTTCACTATTGGATTTTTCATCTTTTATTTCTGTAACACCCTTGCTGTGTCCTGTGCATATGCATGCATGTCCTGCTTCTTTCACTTAAATTTTGTTGTAATCACTTTTTAGTTACTGCACAGTGTTAAAAAAGCAAAATTCAGCTGAGTGCTTGAAGATCGAATAAGCTTTATGGATTGGTTCATGAATCAGGCAGCTC
The DNA here is from genome assembly GCF_030020395.1 of Manis pentadactyla. Lineage (NCBI taxonomy): Eukaryota > Metazoa > Chordata > Mammalia > Pholidota > Manidae > Manis > Manis pentadactyla. The sequence goes on from NC_080025.1 coordinate 29,202,553, forward strand.
CCCAGGTAGCAAGTAGACAAATGCTTCAGGGAGTTGTTCGAAATGGAGGGTTTCTACGGGAAAGAGGAGGTGGGTGCAGAGGGGGCAAGAAGTTATTAGCAAAAGAAAAGAAGGGATTGTTTCAGGCAAGGTCCTTTTCCCTTAGGGGAAGGAACAGGGGTTTCATGAAGATTAACTCACCCGTGATTAGGGGATTCCAGATTGATTAGTTTAAAATTCCATTCCTAGGAGGGGCTGAAACTGTAATCAGGTTCAGCACGAAGCTCCAGCTTGGTGACCTGACCCTGCACTCTCTCTGGGACCTGGGGCTTCTAACAGAACCATCCCAGTCATCATTTGAAATCACTTTGTAATTTTTTTCATTGAGTTCCTGAACTCTATTTATCCAATACTTTATTGATAAATATTTTGCTTGCTTTTAATATTTTACCATTGTAAATGACACTATAGTCAATATATTTGAATATGAAACATTTCTCTCTGTTTATGACTTTGGGAGATAGGAACATTTTATGGCTCTTCTTAATGCTCATCTCACCCCATCAACGTAGAACAATATAGTGGTTTCACACTGCTCTCAGCAACAGCGGATAACTTTAGGTTTAAAATACCGTCTTGTATTTTATCTGGCAACTCTAATCACATGAAACCAATATAAATTATAATAACCTTTAAAACACAAAGTGATAAAATAGATTCTGTAAGCACCTTCTGCCATTTGTGAAAGTTTTTTTTTTTCTTTTTGGACACATATAAAGGTTTTCTTTTCAGACCTTGTTTAAAGATAGAACTGTTAGGCAGAAAAATAGATATGAGCAGAGTGGAGGGAGAATAAGGCCAGTAAAGCCCACTAGAAGGGACTCAAAGAGTTAACCAGATAAAACTAGAGAGCCAGAAAAGATCACAGGGTTAATGAGTTTATCAGTTAAAGCTCCAAAGACCAGGAGCAACTTGGAATGTCAGGATCTTACCCAGATAAAGGAAAGTATCTGAGCGCAGCCCGAGTCTTCATTGTGTCAGTCAGAGCTAAGATTCACTTCAGCCTGCTGAAAGACCCAGCTTATTCTTTCACTTAACTTGTACGCTGTTTTTTCCTCCTCCTCCACCCCCTCATCAAGTAATTTGTAACCAGGACAGGAGACAAGCTTCAGGATTAATTTTCAAAAAAAAACCAGAGATAAACAGTTATAGTAAGTAAGAACAGGAGGAATTCCATTCTGAAAACCAGGGAGTTAAGAAGTAAGATTCCTAAAGTATTCTTTAGTAAACAGACAGTACCTCTCAACCCACCTTAAAGCAAGGCAAACAGGCGTAACTGACATATCCGCAGAGAAAAGTCACCATCCTGGAGAGGAGCTGGATCAATAAATTTCTTGTGTGAAGTTTATTTAGCAGAATCAGCTGCAGGACTGATAACAGAGTAGAGGAGATGTGTCTCTCACCAGAGATAAGATTTTGAGACCATGTGACAAGTCTGTACCCGCTAGCCCTTTGTCAAATTCCTGAGAAGTGCTTAAAAGACAGAAACCCCAGCCTTTCAGTGTACCTCCTCTCTCAGGATGTACACCCTTTTTCTTCTCTCTCTAAGTGTGTAACTTTTAGGTAAATCTTTCTTGCCCTTCAACTTACAACATTTTGCCTCTGTGCTCTTCCAGCGGTGTCTTTGTTCCTTTGCTATTTCATTCTAACCCTCCAGACTTAGACCTTCACTCTCTTGGTCCTGTTTCAGGTAAGTAGGGAGGGGCTGCTGAGCGCTCTGAATTGGGCTTGCAAGTTCATGCTTCTTGGTAGCCTGCCCTTGTCTATCTTGATCCTGGCCCATTCCTCCCTGGGAGTGCATTCAAATAAACCTGCCTTTATCTGCCTTGACTCAGGCCTGCTCCTCCCTGGGAGTGCATTCAAATAAAACTTTTACCCTGCTTCACCACTGTGTCTCTGCCCTTCAATTCTTTGTTGCAGCAGGAACAGGAATGGAGGAGAACAAACCCAATCCCCCACAACAGAACAGCACATACAGTTTTCCTGTGTGATGACTCACTCTTAGAGAAGTTGCTTTGCACCATCATGGGAACACCTTGAACGTAGTTCCTTATGTTGGGGGTTGAGTTCATTCTCCTTGGTAACAAAGAAATTTAAGGCAGAGAAACAGTAGTAAAGCAGAATGAAAGTTTTATTTGAATACAACCCAATGGAGGAGCAGGCCAGGGTCAAGGCAGACAAGGCAAGTTTGTTTGAATACATTCCAAGGGAGGAAGAGGCCAGAGTCAAGGTAGGCAAAGGTATGCTACTGTGAGGGTTCTTTTATGGGGTTTTTGGTAAGGCACAGAAGTCCCTGATTGACATTCTTTGACCTTGGGGGCTTGATCTGATTGGAGGATTGAAGACATGGGCTGTGCACTGACATTTTTATCTGGGGAATTTTTGTCATCTGGGGGGGTGCCTGTACTCTGAGGTTCCTTATCTGGGGAGTGTCTGTGCATTCAAGTCACTCTTGGTCCCTGTGGCTTTAATTAATCCTCTGAATTATCTTTGGCTCTCTGGCTTTATCTGATTAACAACCTGAATTCTTGGTGGGCCTCACCCTCTTTTCATTCTGCTCAAGTCTGTCTTTCTGCATAACACTTGTAATCATTAAAGGGTTTTGTCTAGATTCTGTAATGACATAAAAAGTTAAGATTAGTTATGGTCTTTACACCTAGCTTAGACTCTAGCTAAGCACACAGTCTGACTAGACTTCCTAGGATCTGAGACTAGCTAAGTGCACAGGCATTGTGCATCAATAATGACAGCAGGAGAGAACAGCTACATGATCATGGAAAGCTTCAGGGAAGAAGTGGGACTGGAATTATTTCTTGGAAGATTGGTTGGGCTTATCCAAAGAGGAGAGGAGTAGAAAAGAAAGAGAAAGAGGACTAGCAAAAATGTGGAGACCAGATGTACATGGGATAATCAAAAGATAATTTGTCAGACTTAAGATCAGAATTATAAAATAAAACATGAAAATGTATTTTTTAAATTTATCCAGTTTTTGTATGCCACTTCATCTTGAAAAGGATTTTAGAAACTGGCAATAAAAATTCAGCCATAAGAAGAAAACAAATCCTACCATTTGCAACAACATGGATGGAGCTAGAGGGTATTATGCTCAGTGAAATAAGCCAGGGGGAGAGAGACAAGTACCAAATCATTTCACTCATCTGTGAAGCATAAGAACAAAGAAACACTGAATGAACAAAACAGCAGCAGAATCACAGAACCCAAGAATGGACTAACAGTTACCAAAGGGAACGGGACTGGGGAGGATGGGTGGGAAGGGAGGGATAAGGGCGGGGAAAAAGAAAGGGGGCATTACGATTGGCATGTGTAATGTGTGTGGGGGGCACGGGGAGGGCACGGACAAGTAGTGATTCTACAGCATCTTACTATGCTGATGGACAGTGACTGTAATGGGGTTTGTGGGGGGAACTTGGTGAAGGGGGGAGCCTAGTAAACATAATGTTCTTCATGTAATTGTAGATTAATGATAACAACAACAACAAAAATACATATAAAAAAATAAAGATATCTAAGTGACAGATTTGTAGGAAAGAGAAAAGAAATGGATAACAAGATACCTCAATGTAAGGCATGTTTTGCTTGAGACTGGGCAAGAAACCCTTAGCCTGAGCTTCATAATAGCCGCATGAATGGATATAATATATTAAGATGTGTTTGAACCTTTCCTTCATTTCCCTTAAGTCATTTCAATTAATTTTTCAATTAAACTACCTCCCTTTTTGTTTCCCTTTGATCTATCCCTAAATCATAGAGGGCCAAATTTTATTTCCCTGTGAAACACACATAAATTATTTGCCAGCCAAAATGCTTTAATTCTTGGAGGCACAAGCTCTTCCATGGGAAGCCCACTTTCAGCTGCTACTTTGATAGTCAATTATTTTATTCTTATATTTTGTTCTCCTGGTTAAAACCTCATCTGGGGTAAATGAAGCTAATCTGAAGTGACTTGGGTTGTAGCTCCCACGATTTTCACAGAACTGTGAAGCGGGCTCCAGACTCACACCATCTCTACCACTCAAGTCTCACCACCCACTACCCCATTGGGGCCACACAGCCCTGTCCTTTGCCCAGTCAGATACACTCCAATAACAGGCTCTGATGACAAGGACGATCTTAATAATGATTAGATGGGATCATTTGATTAAAAACAAAATGATAGTTACATGAAGAAGTCAGGCAGATAAAGAACCAAATGCCAGCTTCATGACAATAGAGCAGTTAGAGAACACAGCTTGGGTACACAAAGTGCACTTTCCCATCAGGATTGCCTGTGGGGTTTTGGGAGCCTTTTACTACGTAGAGTACAAATAACTCATAGGACCTTAGAAAGTCCAGGGTCCATCTTCTCTCTATGACCAGTTTATGTCCACATCACCACAAATCTAAAATATAAACATTCAACAATTACTGGGATTAAGTTACAGAATGAGGAAGAGAAACTTCCATTTGTTTTGTCTGTTAAGAAACAAAATTGAACAAATTAAATTTGAAGATCTAATTGTCTTTATTAAATGACTCATGAATTGGGCAGTATGCCATCTAGTAAGTAGAGAGATGCTCCCAAGAACTGTATACAACATGGAAGGTTTTTACAGAAAAGGCGTGGGGGCAGGGATGGGAGGGGGTGCAAGAAGTTATTAGCAAAAGAAAAGGTGTTTCATGAAAGGTTACCCTCCCATAGGGAGAAGTAGGGGGTCTTAAGTAGATGACTTCTTCTTTTTTGAGGAGGAGGATGGAGAAGGCTCATGTGATGGATTAACTCCCTGATGCTGACCAGAAAATTCCTTATTGACTGTTAGGGCTACGTTTCTGAGGGAGGTTGATATTGCAATTAGGCTAAACCCTGGCTCAGCACAGGTGAATCACTCTTGGCCAGAGGCTTTCTTTTTAACAAATTTCAAGTGTCATTACATAGAACAGCTATTGTTTTGGCACTCAGGAAGCAGAAGAAAATGTGTAACATGCTTCAAAGGTTAACACTAAGTATTGTGTTTTAATTAGGTCCTGCCAAGAAACATTGCTATTCCTTACTGTGAACTCTCTATGAAACTGGGGCTGCCTCCCATTCTGGTTTATGCAGACTGTGTCTTGGCAAACTGGAAGAAAAAGGATCCCAGTGGGTGTGTACTCTGTAATTATTATGGGAATTACAGGACTGTATGCTATTTAAATCAGAAGGGAGTTAGTGGTTTAATTTGGGGCAGCACAGCTTTCCTCTGTGTTTTTGAGGCACAGTTTCTTTGGTGTATTTATAACCACAAATGCATTGAACATGTATGAGACAGATATACATAAGTAACACCAATGAAATGCACCAATCTTAAGTGTTCATTTTGATGAATATGACTATTAGATACACATGTGTAACTGTAAACAAGATAAGAATATTTCTATCACTTAAGAAAATTCCTCCGTGGCTCTTTCCATTCAGTTCTCTTCCCTATCCCCAGGCTAATATATTCTGACCTGTCATATCAAAAACTAGTTTTTTCTGTTATTGGATTTCATTGAAATCCTAGAGTATGTACTCTTTTCTGTCTCGCTTCCCTCTGCTTAGCGTGTTTTTGAGATTCTACATATTTAATTTTTAACTGTCCAGTTGAGTTTAAGTGTCAACGCATCTTCAGCCATAGAGATGGCTACCTCTGGGCTTTCACACGAGCCTGCTGAGAATCTAGGCCCTGCACAGAAAAGGGTCAAGAGAGTTGTGGTCTCCCAGGGTTCTGGGTGAACGTCTGTACAGGAGTATTCTAGACATGGGAATGCCACAAAACAAAAGGATTTGATCTAAAACAGTTTCTTATTAGTAACAACTAACTTTGACCATGCACATGTGTTCCTTGAGTATTTAATTTGTTAGTTCACTTATAAAGCCCTAAATAAAGTATCTGAGATACCTACTCAGTCTTGATACTTAAATATGTATATAAGTTCTGATCGACTGTGGTGGAGCCAGGAGCACTTGTCTGAAAATGCACAGCAGATTTAGAAGGAGAAAGTCACCTGCAAATGAGATAGGACAGGGAGTTGAATTTGGGGAAATGGAGACCTCGGCATCAAGGAGAGGCTTAGCACTGCTCTCATTCAGCCATCCTGCTGCCTGGACAGTCCCGTTCTTTCTGTTTTTGCTTTTTTAAGTACCACCCTTCTTTGCAATTTTGGATAGTTCCTTCTAATCTTTTGTTTAGTTCATGGATTTTAAGTGCTTCCATACAAATATGTCTGAACAAAAAACAAGGAAAGTGAGAAAGGAACAGCTAGCAAAAGAATAGTACAGGAAAGGGATGAAGAAATAAATGTATGGAAAAAGGGTTATGTCGGACTTGGGCTATGATAAGGGATTTAAACATTTGTCTTGAAATACATGGGAAGCTATGGAAGGTTTTTCAATGCAAGAGTACTATCATCAGTCCCACTTTACAGATGGGTACACCGAGGCAGAAACCTCAAATTTCTTGTTCAATGTCACACAGCAAGCTACAGAAGTGGTCTGGCTTCAGAGACCTGAATTAACCACCATGAAACTCATAGATAATACAGATACCATGTTTGCATCAATGCAAAACATGAATAGCAAAAAAAATTGGGGCTAAGCAGTTCTTTCAATTTGCTGGTCAATTCCGTTGTAAGGCAGATAAACCACTGAGAAACTGAATCAGGTTCACAGATAAAATTATAGCTATGAATATATTTATTTAAGCAGAAGACTACTCTTAAATTGAAACCTTTCACATGTCTTGATAAAGATTGAATATATGCATATAAATATGGTAATATATATGTATGTGAAAAATTAATGAGGTAACAGAAACAGAAATAGTCTTGGAATTTCTAGTTCCAAGTTCCAGAGTGGAATCTCAAGTTCCAGTTTAACTTATTATTAATTATATTATCTTAGACAACAGACCTAACATTAATATTCCCAGCTACATAATGGGGGTAGTAAAACCTGCCATACTTATCTCACAAGATTAGTTTGAAAATAAAATAGGATAAATAAAAATGCTTGAAAACTATAAAGTACTCAAAAGTGTACCAACATTTTTGCTAAATTCTTGACTCCCTTGACTAATTTTTTAGGAACATGGACGTTCTGTTCTCACTTCCTGGCGGGGATTGCAGTAAGGGATTCTTCCTGGTTTCCCTGTTGGTGGAAATAGCAGCTGCTTCTGCAATCAAAGTATGTCCATCCCTACTGAAAATGTACATCTTGATACACATAAGCAGAGCAATCACTGAGTAACTAAGCTGTATCACACTTGAAATAACTTTATCCTGACTAAATACAGCATTTGCTTATTTAATTGGAGGTAAAGGATCATCTGGTAGAAATATTTTATTTATTTTTGTGGATCACCTAGAATACAAAATGTAAGAGCCATGAATTTAGAATCAGACTTGAAACCCCAGTAAGAGAGAAATATTTTCAATGCAATTTGGCATGGAACTGTATCACATATTGATATAAATCTAATAGTTTTGATTAGAAATAGAAATAAATCACACTATATAAACTTATCTCTAGTAAATGAATAAAGACAACCCAAACTTCATTAATGTAAGGAAATTCATCCAACTATCAGATACCCATCCCAAGAAAGAAAGAAATCCCAAATTTAGGGATTAAGATTTAGGAGAATTTTATTCTACACCAGTGTTCAGTGGCAGGAAATCTTAAGTATTTGTCTTTTGTCTTTTTTATTTTTAAAGGTAATTCCTGCTATATTCAGCACAATAAAACACGAGGACCATGGTATTTTGGAGAAGGCACTGCTTGAGATAACTTCTTGTCTGCGCAAAGCCCTTAAAGAGTTTCACCAAATGCATGGTAAGTATCGTATGACAGTCAAAGGTTTCTGATTATCTGAAACATAGAGTTGTTGAGAAAATGGAAGCTAAACCAACTCTCATTTGGTGGGTGTGTTTTCACCTGATCTATTTTATCTCACTAAATGATTACACTCTCCTGTGGTAGGTTTTATTCAGTCCATTTTATTGATAAGAGAATTTAAGTTTGAAGTGACAAGATAGATGACCTAATATTATATAAGTAATAACTTGAGAAGCCAGAATTCCAAGATAGGTCTCTTCATCTCTAAGAAATGTCTTTGTCTCTCACTTAAAACCATGGAAAAACTTGCCAAAGGTGCTCACTAAGCGGTACATTTTTAAGTTGTGACAAATTTTGGCTCAGCTTGATAGGAGCTCTGCAAATTCTGCTTTACCACTAGTTCACTAAAAAACAATATAGAAAACCCACTGAGCTCAAAGGAGTTTGCACAATTAGCAGCTAAAAAACACCAATAATTAAAAGAGCAAATAAACAAAAATGTGTAAAATGAGATGTGTGCCACTGGACAGCTCCAACAAGTGTGTGCCTTGTGTGTCACCAGGCTCTGCATTTCTGCTCTTCAGTACTTGGCAAGATTTATCTTCCAGTCAAAAATGTTGGCAAGCTTTGGGGAGGGAGAGACCCAGGTCTGTGGTCCATAGGAAAACTAGAGTTTTTCTTTCTGTTTTTGTTTAGGTTTGTTTCTTCCCTTAGGTATGTAGTTTCTCTGTTATATCAGTACACATGAAGGGGCCTTAAAAAAACTGACGGTTGAATTGGCCTCGTGAGGGTGAGTGGTGGGAGGACTCAGGTGCTTTGACTCAAGCTGAGGGTTAGCCTTGTGGAAGACCCTGTGAAGTGGACACGGGCTCCCCTGTGAGAGGACAGATGAGTGAGAGCTTGTTCTCAGGACTTTATCGGCAGTGACCTAATGCCTCCCCTGCACCCTGTGCTGAAATCCCAAATCTGTTGTTTACAAGGGCTTGATTTCCTCTGTTATCACTGGTGCTGCTTAATTCAACACATTCTATCTCTTCACAGAATTCATGGACCCAAACCAGTTCTTCAATGTTCTTCACATATACTTGTCTGGGTATGTGGTTTTACATGTGAAATTTGTTTTCTCTTAAACAATTAACATAGAGCACACACCAAGTTCCCACTGATGGTCCTCCACTTGGGTTTAGGAAACAATTGGTAACCTAAAATCCACGCTGTAGAGAAAGAATAGACTATTCTGTCTGTTATTACTTGGCCAGACATATGCACTGGGGGATCTTCACTAGTGTAAAGATAAGGTTCCATTCACAGAATCCTTAGGCCAGATTTGCTCAGAACCATGTTCTTTATTATTCTCATGCATAAGGATGAGAGGAAGAGGGAGTGTGGAAGAATTTTGTGTCTCCTTCTATCTCTTGTCTCCTTCCATTCATCCTCTACTGCAAGATTTTATACCTGAAAATTTGGCAGTTAATCCAAATAATGATTCTTCTTTCCTTCCTGGCCTAGCTGGAAAGGCAACCCCCTGCTGTCGGAGGGGCTGCTGTACAAAGGCGTCGAGAACACCCCACAGATGTTTGCAGGAGGCAGTGCAGCCCAAAGCAGCATCTTTCAGTGCTTCGACGTCCTGCTGGGCATCCAGCAGAACTCTGGTAAAAGTGAGTGTATAACAACAAATAATAATCATCTTGTACGTTAATGCAATAATATTTTATATATATAAAAAGTCCTTTCCATCAGCATCTCCTCTGAGCTCATCTGATGCTTTCAGGAGAATCAGGAAAGTAGAGACTTTATTGCCGTCATTCCATTTCATAGATGAAGCAGCAGAAACTTAAAGGAGAGAGGTGACTGGCTGCCTGTTAACCGGCTAGAAAGCAGGGAAGCCAGAACTCGAATGCAAGTTCATCACCCTCTCCATCTTGATTCTTGAATTTGTACATAAGTTCTGATTGACTGTGGTGGAGCCAGGAGCACTTGTCTGAAAATGCACAGCAGATTTAGAAGGAGAAAGTCACCTGCAAATGAGATAGGACAGGGAGTTGAATTTGGGGAAATGGAGACCTCGGCATCAAGGAGAGGCTTAGCACTGCTCTCATTCAGCCATCCTGCTGCCTGGACAGTCCCATTCTTTCTGTTTTTGCTTTTTTAAGTACCACCCTTCTTTGCAATTTTGGATAGTTCCTTCTAATCTTTTGTTTAGTTCATGGATTTTAAGTGCTTCCATACAAATATGTCTGAACAAAAAACAGAAGGAAAGTGAGAAAGGAAGAGCTAGCAAAAGTCTTAGCATGAAAGAATGAGTTTAGCTCACATGGTTTTCAGAATTAAGTATATTTTACAATGATTACCTTACAGGTAGCAAGATGAAAGTCTTCTAATAGGACTGCTGTGAACTCATTGCCTCATGCTGTGCTTTGGGCCTGTGATCTCTCACCAGCTGACCTCATTCTGCCCTTCTCCCTGGACTGGGGAATGCTTCAGCCTCCCTGCTAACTCATCTTTCTCTTGTTCCTTCAGAATCTGATGCTGAATTCCTTCAGGATATGAGAAAATATATGCCACCAGCTCACTGGAAATTTCTTGTCTCATCGGAGTCAGGCCTCTCAGTCCGTTAGTTGTTCTTTTGAAAGGTGATGCCAACCTGAAGGCATCTTACAATAAATGTGTCAAAGCTATTGTCTCCCTGAGAGAGTACCACTTGAAGATAGTAGAGAAGTACATTGTGAATCCTGCAAAGTCAGCCAAGAACAACCAAACATCTGAAGAGCCATCGGAAATAGAAAATAAGGGAACTGGAGGCACTGATGTCATGGCTTTCCTAGGGAATATAAAACAAACAACTGAAAGATTCCTATTGTAGGAAAATTAGTGTGACCCAAACAAGGGTACATTTTGTCCAGACAAAGATGTCTATATATGTTAATGTCACTGTTCATTATATAAGCTCCATGAATGAAATGCAACAACTACTTAACAGTGTATTATAAAAGAGTTCAAAATATCTTTTCTGATACCTGCTCAGGCCCTGTATGAGAACACCAAGAGGTGATTCCATTAAAAACATTATCATCTATATTCTCTAATTACAATGTAATGATGAAATTCAATAGAAGTTAATATAATCTCTAAAAGTTGCCTTATTCATAACTATAATCAACTGTTCCTCCAGATGAGACCTGCTCTGTACTGCTACACTTCAGCGAGTCTAATAGATTGCTGTACTTCCCCTGTAATAGAATCACATTTTTTATGATTACCTGTTTACTTGTCTGTACTCTTGATACATGATGCCAGGGACACTCCGTACCGGTGACCAGACCCAGGTACCTCCAGTCTTTAGAAAATACTTAGCAAATATCTGTTGAGTGAATATACATAGAAGATTGAGTGAATTTATGAATAAATTAACCTGGACTAACAAGAAGAGGTCACTTTTCTCTGGTCAGTTTCTCCTGGGAAGTCAAGGTTATCAGGCACTCACATTCTGGCAAAAGGTAATTAATGATGGAATGTATGAAAAGCTAGGTCTGGAGAGGAAATCATGTGAGCCAGAGTCATTTTAAAGATAACAAAGTTGAGGCTCAGAGGAGGGAAGCAATGTACTTAGGGTCACATGATTAGGTAAAAATGGGAGAAGAACGTTATGGGTTTTGACAACTCTTTTTCAGTTGACTTAGAATGGGTTAGAGAGGAAGGGAACTTTGGAAAGGGGACGGGGAGAAAAGGAGATGACTGACAGCATCTCGTGAGATGCTAGATGCTCAGCCAGAACTTGGATGTGCTATTAAAGATGAGAAGAGACAAAAAGCAGAATGGCTGTCCAGGTGCAGGATCAGCAAGTCTCAAATCACTAAAAGCCCAGCGATAAGGAGCTGCTTTGAGTGCACACAAGCATAGCTGAGGAAGGAAATATAGTCACATACTTATAAAGTCAAACTTCTGAAAACTGTTTGGACATTTTATTTCTCAAATACACCCTCACCCAATGATATCAAGTGAAATCTCTCTGCTCAGAGCAAAATTTCACTTGATTCCTCGGAAAATACACCAAATGACAATAGTAAGAGTTTTTAGGGACACATTTTCTTCTTTATTCTCCTTCCAATGTTGCTGCAATGTGATATATAAAGTTATAATGAAAAAAGTATGCATACATACATCCCAAACACATATGTGTATGTGCACATGTGTGCAATTCTTGAGGGATGGCCCAGAAGGTAGAACATCATGCCATAGGGTTTGCTGCAGTTTAGAAAGCACTAAATTAAGTCAGGAGACCAAAGTGGTGGATTCCACTTTGGACATCTATCAGCTTAGTGACCTTAGACAAGTCACTTTATATTTCTGTAAGAAGGGCATGGTATGTGTCCTGCCTCATCACAAGGTTACTGTGAGGACTGAATGAAAGTTAATGCTGAAGTGTTAGGAACCTGTAAAGTAATACTAGAACATAAGTGAGTAAATTGCTGAAGATTTATTGGTGCCAATATTTTTTTCTGCCCTGTCGGCCATACCAGTCAGTCCGACTGCACAACTACACAACACAGGGCTATCTCAGGCATTTCTCCCTGAGAGCCAGTTGCATCTATTAGGTGTGGAATCGCCTGGAGATGCAGAGCATCTGTGGTTCCCTCAGCAAGACCCTGCGCTAGCACCTTCTCTTTTACATCACAGCCGCCTGACCTGGGGGAGGAGACGTAGGCAGAAGGATCGCTGCTGACACTGCTCTGTGGCTATAGAGGTAATAGACTGACTGAAATGGGCTCCAAGCTCTCCACAGAGAGTGTGGACACTTTTTCCTCAGTCTGTTATCTTCTGTATGTCCAAATAGTAGATATTTGATGTTGCACTAACTAACTATCTCTGGACGAGAAGAGGCTCAACAAAACACTGGGTATGTCTCTACAGAAGGCCTGCTACTGCTGCACTGCAGGCCATGTGGTCTCTGCTCATTCCAGTGGGTGCTGCTCTCCAGGGCCCACGGAGGGGAGGGGAGTCTCCCACACTCCGAGGTTTTAGCTAGATGTAATGAGTTCGTAGCAACATGGATCCTGTGTGAATGGAATTAACAAGAATCCATTCCAGTCTATGTCCTTGTAGAATCGGACACTTGCAGTCGTTTTCTATAAGGGAGTAGAATTTAGCTTAAAATATGTATATTTTTAATATCTGGGGTTCAGAAAATTAGGTAACCTTTATCTCCTTCCTTCTATGATTAACTTGTGCACAATTAATGACTGAAGTTTCTTATGTATAACTTATAACCCAGTTTTCTCACTCTAATACACTGAATATAATATTACATGGCACAGAGAGAATATTGCTCAATTCACACTGCTCTGAACTCCTCACATCCTCCTATAAGAGCTGGTGCAAAGAGGCATACAGTCATTGTTGTTCAGCCATGCCTGAAGATAGAAATGAGCCCATTTCCATGGAATTGTTTTATGTTACAATAAACAACTGAAAAGTTAGAAATTTGGCATAGAAATATGCACTCAATGGTCTCGAAGGTTCTTGCCAACTCAGTCACAATGGCCTATACAGCGCATGACTCCTTTTCCAAAGCCTCTGAAAATACAGCAAACTCTTATACACAGCTAACACATACCCATTCACTAATCATTTCAGTGAGCCTTTGAGATAAGTACTACTACTTTTAAGAAATTGAGACCTGATGGAATTCAGTAGCTTTCAAAAGCCACACAGCTAGTGTATATATATATATATATATATATATATATATATATACTATAAATATATGTATATGGTCATATAAGTATATTGTACATAAGTAGCAGATTAAACCCAGGCAATCTGACTCTAGCATATGTCAAACTACCACACACTACAACCTCCCTGAAAGAAAAATTTTCCTCACAAGGGGTGGTAACAACCTGCTTTTGTTCCCATTGCTGCCCTGTGGGGCAACCAGCCCAAGCTGGTTTTTTTAAATGAGAGCTCGGCGGCTGCATACTCCTGGCCTGCAGATGCCCTGGAGACCTTTTTTTCTGGTTGTGCTTTTGCCACAGGAGTCACAGTCATGGAGGCTGAGCTTAATGGGGGCCTACCAGGCACTGAGCCGGTGCCTAGAAATACGGCGACCTGGGTGGGAGAGAAGATGGGAAATTGGAAAGCTAGAACCTGCTCAGAAGAGGATCATTTGCTGGTGGCTACAGAGCTGAGTTCATTCACACTGGCTTGGAAGTTGCAGTCAAAATAATAGATAAGAAATTTTGGAGTGGTATAGAGTCCACACATTACCAATTGGAATATCCTTCTACTTTGGTGCTTTATAACTATTTGGAAGATAGCGATGATGTATACCTTGTACTAGAAATGCACCATAATAGCAAAAGGAACACCTATCTAAAGAACAGGATGAAAGCCTTTTCAAAACGCAAAGCTTAAACTTCATGGACCAGATTGTCACAAGAATGTTGTATTTTTAGTTTCATGACATATTATATCAGAAACTGGTCTCTTACGAATGATGGCCAAGTTTGGGTTATTAACTCAGTTGAAAATGCCATGTAAAAAGCACTCTATTTTATTCAGAAGTCTTAATTACACTCACCTCAGAAATTGCAACTCAAAGTGCACATGGACTTGGATAATGTTTGGTCTATTGGCTACATGCTTTATTTATTGGGAGGCCCCCTTTGGACACTGACACAGTCAAAAATGCATTCAATAAAGAGGTATTGGAAGATTATGAAATGCTAATTATTTTTTGCAGGATAAAGCAAAACCTGATGTGTAGAGCCTCCTTTATATTATCAGAAATGTACTTTGTGAGCCATTACATCTTCTTTAACTATTTACATGTAAAACCAATCAGACTGAGAACCAAACGGAGTGGTGAATATACTACAGTCGGAGAAGGTGTGTGCCAAGTTTCTAAAGCCATTGTTCAAGCACCTAGGGATGGAAATGTGATTAGCATTTATTACCCAGATGATGGAAAAGGCTTTCTCTTGCTGGTAGAATGTGGTCATCTACTGGAAACATCAGGAGGTACAGGCTCGACAATTCACCAGAAAATTATCGGAAGAAATAGGACTATGCTACCAGATTTGTTCAGCTTGTAAGATTGCAGTCTCTAGAAATCATCTCTTTTACGAGGTGCTGTTAATGAATTTTTATGGAAAATTACCTTGGTGCTGATTTTGAGGTTTGGTTTTATGATGGTGCAAAAGTACCCAAAAGATAGTGAATGATTCTGTAACATCTTTCTGTGTTGACAGATAGTAAGTACACCAGTTGAGGTGAGGATTTAATAACACAGATAACTGTTGAAACACTATGTTGTATACATGAAACCAATATAGTATTGTATTTCATATAACTTCAATTAAGGAATAAAGTACCCAAAAGAGAAAATTTAAGTCAGATGGTTGAAAATACTGAGAAATCTTACACCTTAGTAGGAGAAAGTAAAGCTTATAGCTAGCTTGAAAGAGGACACAAAATATATGTGAGCATATATATATATATACATCTATTCCAGGCTAATGAGATTTTGATATAATAACTGTGTGTGCATATACATATATATACATATATATATATATATATATATGTAAAGTTTACAATGTGTTCTCACTCAGTGTCATTGTTTTAATTCTTTAACCCTTAACCCTGCCAGTTAGTCAGAAGACTCCTTTTCCAAAGCCTTTTTCTTGTTTTGTGCTGATTTGCAAGACTTGGAGGAGGAGGAATGAGGAAGACAATACCAGAATAACCTGTCTTTGAGGAGAGTGGCTTTTGGAGAATACCCAAACCAGACCCTCTAATTCTCCGGGTCGAGTCAAAGCCCCATGGACCTGGGAAGCGCCGCAGTGATATGGCCGTGCTGCTACAACTGCCCGCCACCTTGCATTTCTATTTGGAAACCATTCTATCAGGTCATTGTTCAAACCCAACTGAAGGATTAATTTGTGAAGAATTATCTCTCAGCTGTGTTCCCAGAGATTATTTTAATCTCTTTTAGTAGGTCATTGTTGCTCTCATGTAATGATTATGGCTGTGTATGTGTGCGTGTGTGTTAATTTCTCTTGCTAATTCCCTACAGCTGGGATTCATGGCTTTTTCGTCTCTGCAACATACACACACATAGCACTGCATTTTAAATACTGGCTGTTAAGAGAAGAAATGTATGAATACTGTGTTGACTCAAGTATTGTTTCCCTAAAGGGGTTAAAACTAACCCTATAAGCATCAGAGTCTCTACCCTAATTACTAATTTGTTCAATAACCATTTAATAAGAAACCATACTATGCTAGTTTCTGTGCTAGACAGTAGAGACAGATTGAGGGTACCAGCCCTACCTTCAAGGAGCTCACTAGTGGGGAAATTGACACATGGATTATCTCAACACAATGGAATAAGAGCCAAAAATATAAAGAGAGAGTCCAAGGGCATACAGCGGTACTTTCTGACTCCGACTAAGGGGTGGGAGAGGGAAAATGGGGCTTTCCATGGACACAACAGGGACGGGGAGGGAAACACCGCAGAGTGTGTGGCAAGAATAGACTTTCCTAGATGAGTAGTGTGCGAGATGAATTTTAAAGGGTGATTAGTATATAGGCAAATGAAAGAAAATTCCACGTAGAGAACAAAGGATGTGAAAAGAACGGCAGCTCACACGGTCTCTTTGAGGAAGTACACGTGGTTCCACATGGTTGAACGGTAAAAGAACAAGGTTGACAGGTCAGGGAAGCTAAACTGTCACTGACTTCAAGGGCTGTGCACTGAAGTAGTTTCAATTTATCCTGAAAACAAAGGGGAAGATTTTAAGCAGAGAAAGGACTTTATTATATTTGCCTATTCAAATCATATTTAAATGGAGAGATGCCCATTGTAAATAAATAAATATTTAAATGACTGGTAATAGTTAGAAAGATCGTAGGGTGGGATAAAGGCAGGGTGACAAACTTGGAGATTATAAAAGTCATCCAAGTCTGAAAAGATGGGAAAGCATTTTGGGGTTAGATTTGAGGCAGAGAGGTCAGTTAGGGGTTTATTATGATACAATATTCTAATAATAAATGGCAAGGGATGGAAAACAATGGTGTTGGAATCGGGGATAAAGGGAAACATGGGAAATATTAGGGCAGGAGAACTGGCAAGATTGGAGCTCTGTTGGTTGTGAGGTGCACATGGTTCCCAGGTCTCTAACTGGTCAGCTGTGGCCTCAGAGGTATTAGGGCCAGCTTCATGGGCACTCAACCTATGCAGTCATGTAGGGACTTGCAGAAGGTCCCCACACTTGGCTTAGGGCTCTACTATCAGTGTCTTAAAATTCTGAATAATTTTGAACAAGTGTTCTTAGGTCTTCATTCTTCACTGGGCCCCTCAAACTGAGAGAGACCACTCCCCAAGACACGGGCAAGATGAGGAAGATGGGCATTTTTCTAATGAAGAGGGAATGAGTGTTAAGTATAGCAGGAGACTGGCCACTAGGCAGCAGGATCTCTGCTCAAGCCCTTGAGCTGGGCGCTGGAGGTTTTATAAGCCTTTGCTCTTCTGGTAACGGGTAAGGTACCTAGTATATGGTTGATGTGTCAAGATATTTCAGAGGGAGCTCTGTAGAGCAGTCAAGTGAAGATGTCTAGGAGATGGTAGGAGAAATCCAACTAGAGACAAAACGTTGGGAGTCATCAGCCTGGAGATGATGGCTGAAGTCTCTGAATGGATGTGATCACCCAGGAAAGGGAACAAATTGGGAAGAGAGGGAGTTAGGACCGGAACTGTAGAGACCACCAACAGTAAACTGATGTCAAAAAGAGAAGAAAAAAAAGGGAGGCAAAATGCCAGATGCCTGAAAGTTGACCAGAAGGGACTGGGAAGTCCCACGGAATTTATGAACAAAGAAGTAATTACTGGGTGATACAAGGATAGTCTCAGTCACTTGGATGACTTTTATAATCTCCAAGTTTGTCACCCTGCCTTCTAGCGTCATCTGGGCTGACTGCTTCTGACCTTTCAGTTTTTGGATTTCGTCAATTTGAAACTGAAGCTAAATCTATCTGAAAGTGCCATCTAGTAAACACGTAAACGACCTCTTAAAAATTTCCGTTGGGAATTTTTTTCTCCTTTTTGTGAATACTGCCTGCTCCATTTCCAAAGGCCCTGGCAGCCAGTCTAAAACAAACAACCTTTCTTAAGTACTGATACTCCTGCAAGTCATGTGCAAGCTAGTTATAAAACCCAGGACTCTGAAACTCCAAGCCCCACTGGTAAGACAGGAAGTTTCTAGGCATGCTTATGTTTAACCACCTTCCTCTTGATAAACAAGATGCCAAGCAGAGCTTCCTGGAGTGTGTGGCCGCTGTGCTCCATACTGAAGAGTAAGTCTCTGGGGCTGGGCTGACCGTAGTACAACAGAGATGAGCACACACTATTACTGGCTTGAAGCCCCCCATTCTAAAAATATAGTCCACAGTGAGACTGTGAGAGATCATTCATTTAACAAGCATTTATTGAGTACCAGACCCTGGCTTGCTGCTAAAGGAAAATACAAAATTGGGTTCGACGTGGATTCTTCAAGGAGCTTACAATGTAACAGAAAGGATGAGACAAGGGTATGAGTAATAGTCAAAGCAGCTTGAACTTGAAACTTGAGGTGAAAGAGTCCAAGGTGATTGAAGATTTTTGCACAGCTAGAAAGGTGATTGGGGTCAGGTATGGACAGCTTTGAATGCCAGGCCAAGGATATTTGAACTTATTTTACTTTACAGTGAGAAGCTCTTGAAAGGTTTCTTTATGGCAGGACCCAAGGTGTCCGCTGACCCACAGGTACTATGGATCTAAACCTTGGCAGCAGAAAAAGTCAAGACTGAATATGCAAACTTGGGAAACTGGGCATAGAATTGATGGTTAAGATCAGGGAGAAATACATAAGAACACAGAGGTAGAGAAATGTTTATAATGACACTGCGAATATCTATATGTTCAGGGCTGAAATATAAAAAGGAGACAGCAACTGAAATACAAAAGATATTATAACCAGAATGATAGGAAAGAGAACCAGAAAAACATGATATTAAAAAAGGATTTCCAGAATGAAGCAAAAAGAGTAGGAGAAAAATGACACTTACTGTTGTCTAATGAGTGCTTCACTTTTGGTTTCTCATTTATTCATCACAAAATGTCCCTGAGATGAACATTATTATTTCCAGATGTGGAAATAGGCTTGCAATTTTAAACCACATCTGTTAAAAAGCCATGCACGTAGCTGATAGGTGATAGAGCAGAGATTCGCCCGCGGGCAGTCCTGGCTAAATTAACAGTGAGAGTACTGACTGGGCTGTGACGCAGGAAGTCAGAATTCTAGTCCAGTTCTGATGCGAACTGCCAGGGTGACATTTGAGAAGTCATTTCACTTTCATAAGTCCAGCTTTGCCTTATATTTAATGAGGGTGTCGAATGAGATCTTTTACTGAAATGTTTCTTTCAGTTCTGATGGTTTATATTCTATGCTTTTATAATGTTACAGTAAATTCTTGAGAGGGTGCAGAGGGAATGGAGGAAAGTGACATGACAGCATAAACAAAAATAACTGGGCCATCTTTTCATCTGACATTCATGAAAAGAACAAGAAGATGATAGCAAGTTTGAGAAATTACATTTAGGAGGCATAAGACACTGATCTCTGAGCTGGTTGGATACTGAGTGGGGGGAGCGGGATTACCGAGGATTGTGCAAGTGCCTGCAGAGCCATAAACCAGTTAGGCTACTTTTGACATACAACCTTCAGAGCTGAACCCTCGGGGTGGGGTTGGGGGAATTGTTAATGAATTATCAGATCACTTCCCACGTTTAGCTTTCACATTTATCTTAGAAAACGGGTGTGAATAGATCAGTTAGTTTCCGAATAAATTTGTTTTCAACCTATGAGTAAATTCAGGGCCACTAGAAAAGGCAAAGCCTGCAGAATTTGCCTAGTGCAGATCTGCAAGCTGGAACCTGTCACTGGCTCCGTGCGAAGTGAATTCAAACCATCACGGTACTTCTGGCAAAGAGCCTGGCAGCTTGATGGAGTGGACAGAGCAATGGCTTGGAAATCAAGGTACCTCGCCTCCAGTCCTCACTCTGCTGATAATCAGCAGACAATGGACGACGGCAATGGATGAAGACAATGACCGTATTCACGTGCGTGTGCGGCAGATTACTAACCTGCCAAATTAGTAAGAGTGGTATCTACTTCTAGGTAAAATCACCCGCCTTACTGGTAGGTTCCCAAAAGATGTTGGATGAAAGAAGAGGGGAAAATCAAATGATCTGATCTGTTCAGGCTCTTCTCAAGTTTGTTATCCACTACCTCATTGGCTAAACTTAAAAAAATACATACATATCCTCCTTTAATGCAATTGGAGATTTGAAAAAGTGATTATAAGTATTATTTCTTTAAGTAGATCAAAGCACTCATAACCTTGGAATATATTTTTCCAACTATGTGCAGACACCTGACTTACGGAGAGAGTTGGAGTTGGTCTTCTGCCCCACTCTACTGTACACCCATCCAGAATATCTGTCTAAATGTAAGTAACTTCTAGTTGTAATGGTTCACTTTTTTGGGATAAATTTGTCAAATTTCATTGTGGACCAGATTCCTGGCAGGGCATTTGGGATCAGTCACGACTTAAGATCTGGGTCATTTCCCCTTTTCTGAAGCAGAATTTTATCTCTGCATTTAAAACCAGTCTTCTTATATACGGGTGTAGGACAAAAATGGAGGGATTCTTTTCTGAGATGCTTTGGCTGGCCAGTTTGTTTTAATCAGTAGTGTAATTGTTTACTCAGCCTTGCATCAGAGTCTGCTCTGATGGAGGGTTAACCTCGGTCCAAAGTTCCCCCCATTGCTGAGACACAGTTTGACTAACTGCAACGAAAATATGTCTTTCAAGCTCCCTTGACTGAGGTCTTTGATGCATTTGGAGCAGCTCTCTCCTCAGTAGCCACTTCAGGGCCAACACTTCAAAGAAAATTACGGAGTTTCCAAGTCAGAATTCGAAGACAGCACTGTTATTGACGTTAGGAAGATTTCACATTTCTGAAGATTACGGCTTTCTTCTTCCAAATTCTCTGGTAAGGATAGAGTCTCGGATCAGGTCAGAATAGGTTTCTTGAGCTGCTGATTTGTTTGTGTGTTTAATTTATGTAATCATTAAGAGACATGTCATATAAACACATGGAAAAGGAGCTTCAAAGAGCTCTGTGTGACTAACAAAAGAGAAGTGGTGGTAACAGCAGAGGAGTGTTTAGTAGAATGTTCTAATGCCAGTTTTTTTAAAAAAACAAAATAGATTGTTGATTGGCTCAGTAAACTTCTGAGAAAACTGAAGTCATCCAGAAAAAGACAGAACTTCAATAGAGAGCGATTATCTGAGCAAATCAGTTTATCATGACTTGCTAGGGGGAGAAAAGAGTGAACACAATATGCCTGGAGTGCTTTCAGGGCCTGGGAGGAGGAATTAGGTATTTTCAGAAATTGTTCAGAGGAGAAGGGAACGCTGGAGAAAAAACAGCAGTTATTTCTTAATTCTACCGGGGGCTCATCCTGTAATGCCATTCTGTTCCATCAGTTAACCCTTATCAACACTTTACCCTTTGAATGTAAACATTAAAACAGTAGGAGTCCTTAGAAACCATCTGGACCCTTTTACTTTGGGGCCAGCTGAAGTCGCCATGAAGTAGGCTTGTCCAAGGTCATATTAGTGGCAAAAGCAGAACTAGTATTTGGGACTCTTGACATCTTTTTTTCCACTACACTGTAAACAAGGGCCCGGCCTACCTGGCTAAGAGCCCAGAGATCTAAGATTGTAGTCCTTGCCAGAACTTACTAGATCCAATTTTTCCCTCCTAAGCCTAATTCGCCAGTTAACGGTGATCAAAGAATGGCCTGGAATTTGGTGAGCTTTGATTGAATACCTACTCCAGTGCTTCTTCACCTCTGAGCTTTAATACGAATACGAGTGAAGGTCTGACCTGTTTGCTGGCCCCACGGCTCCCCAGAGAACTGTTGGTTGTGAGATCTGCAGGTCCCTTGAGCCTCGAAAAGAATGACTTCAGGGTGTCATGTGGAGTTGAGTTGTAGCTCCTGTACTGGACTGTGTTCTCTGACACTGCCACCAACCTGACCAAGGGACTCCATTTGCTGGACCACAGGGGTCCCCAAGATGTGGAATTTTTCAGTGCCAAACCGGGAAAGTTCTAGGCAAAATAGATTCTGTCGGTCACCCTAACTGGGACTTAGTAAGTCTTGTGGCCCTGAGTGAATCACAAGCATCAAATGGGGATCTGGTGCCATCTCCGCTGGATTGCTATTGGGGCATGAAGCGCTTTGATAAATCCAGTGTAGGGACTAGAATGCAGTTCTGCGGACTCCATCCAGTGCTCATTAAAAACTCCACTCTGTATGTAATTGGATTCAGGAATATTCCCACCATGGTTCACAAGGGGAAAAAAAGACCAATAGTTCAACACACTGTTTTGGGGATTAACTATGTACACCTACATGAGGAAAAATCCCATTGTGAGGTGCGTGAACCCTGGGTAGGGCCACAAGCAGAGTTCCCCTCTTTGTTGTTTCCTCTGTTGAGAAACAACAGTGCTTATGACATTCGGAGCCTCTTCAATCTGTCCTGTGATTCAGTAGATGGAGACCCCATAGACATTTCCATTCCTGAGCTGATATAAAAAAATCCCCTAGTAAACTGGATTTCCTGCATCATAAGTGTATGCCAGACTGGAAAAATGTAGTTTCACTTTTAGTTTTCTTTCATTTGGGTGAAAACTGTAAACATCTCCATTTCTGAGAAAAGGTGGGAGAAGGAATTTTTCCCCAGGATGTTTCCAAGCTGCCCCCCTCCTCAGGGGAGAGGCTGTCAGCACATCACCAGACAACAGCATTGCAACCGCTGCCCAGGAGGGTAACCATCTGTCACTGACATTGCTCAGGGCGTGAATAAGCTGTGCTTTCTGCTAAAGCCCAAGTGATGGAAGGGTGTGCGCTTCCACATCAGCCAGCACAAAGCTGCTCCTTCAGTAAACTTACTTGCTTACTATAAATATTAGTTTTCAAGTATCTCTGAAGAAAGCACAGTGAGCTAATGAAGAAACAAACATTCTGGCTTTGGGTGAGGGGCTGACTTGGTTTCAAATACTCTAGCCCTGCCCCGTTTCTATCAACATTTCTTGCATCCAGCGTTTCAGCGTGGAAAATATAAACCTCTCAGACTCCTGTCTGCAAATGCGCCGCCAAAGTCCCTTGGTCCATCATATGTTGTGTGCGTGTGTGCATTTGTGTTTGGGTGGGAGGGGGTCATTTTTCTTTAGACGTAAAGAATACAAGGAAATTAGCTTGGCAGGAAAGAGATATCAAGGTAGATTACAGCAAGAGATTAGATTGGGGAAGAATTGAGACCTCGAATGGGAGGCTCAGGAATTTGGATTTCACGCATCTGGGAGAAACGTGTTGCAATTGGCATCTGAGTGATTTCCAGAATGTTAAGTGCAGGGTGGGTTAGAGCTCTGGCTTCGGGACTGCACACCCAAATCACTTGGAAAGCTTTCAACCATGCTCATGCCAGAGACGGACTTCCAACAGTTACTCTAGAAGGCTCAGTACTTGAAAACCACAGAATCAGGACCAAGGGAGAGAAGAGAGGCTACATTTCATAGACTGCTCTGGAAATAAAGGTGCATGGCTGTGACAAACTCCCAGAAGAGCTTCGAGGTAGTTTAAATGAGAAAACAAAGGAAGTGAAGATTGGAAATGTGCCAGAATGGAGCAGAAGAAAAGGACTAGTGCAAATAGTCAGGGAAGGTTAGGAAGTTTATTCTTTGTAGTGATCAAGCAACCATTTAGGAAAAATAAATACATATGTACTATGCTGGGGAAATTCAAAGTACAGCAGTGGACTCCTGATGCTTACAAGGAGAAGAAAAATAGCTGTTGAAGGAGGCTGAGGTTTGCAGATATAAGTCGTAAGGAGGAGAATTCAGGTATTTCCTTGAGAAATTGCCATCTCTGCTGGTATCTGGGGCATGCTTATTATGTTGAGTGGGGGTTTGAGGCCACGATGGGGAAGTAGTAGAGAGAGACAAAGAGATCAGATGTCATCACAGTTCACAGAGATCAACAAAGCAGTGTGTTGTTTGACTTTGCTGGGGAGGTTAGGTGGGGTGCAGATTTCTGTGCCAAAATTAAAGATCCAAAGAATGCTTAGCAGAGCCCAGGGGAAATGGACAGAAGGGTAAAGGAAGTGAGATCAAGGAGAGAGCCCAAGCAGTCATCTGGAAACAGAGATTTTAAACAGTGAAGCGACTTTGAGTTTTCTCACTAAGAGGAATTCGAGACAACCCTGACCGAGGTGAGCTGACAGATCCTAAGAACCGATGCAAAACCCAGGCCCTGGAAAACACCTATTGGCTGTTTTCAGGCAAAATGAGGTTCAAGGGAGTGTATTCGTTTCCTCCGGGAGCTGTAATAAATTATCCCAGTTTTGAGGGGCTCAAACAACAGAAATGTGTTCTCTCAGAGTTCTGGAGTTCAGAAGTCTGAAATCAGGGTGTGGGCAGGCCCACTCCTCCGAAGGCTCAGTGCGGGAGTCCCTCCCCTCCTCTCCCATCTCCTCGAGGCCCCAGGTGTTCCGTGCTTGTGGTAGGATGAGTCCACTCGGCTCGTAGCCTCCTCCTCTGCCTCTGTCTCTCCCCTCCGGTCCATGTCTTCGCTGATAAGTTCCGCTCTCACCGGATCCACCCGCATCCCGGATGACCTAATCTTTAACTAAATTACATCAGTGTAGACCCTTTTTCCAAAGAAGGTCACATTCACAGTTTCCAAGTGGACATATATATATATATTTTTTTTTTTTTTGAGGGATTGGGGCACCGTTGAATCTGCTCCTGGGAATGAGGAGGGGAAAGAATAAAGGGTTAAAGGGAGGGAGGGACCTGGAGAACCAGAATGAAAACACTGTCTCGTCCTGAGATTCCCAAACCGGACTGTGCAGGTGTTGGAGGGGGAAAGACAGTGAAAAGTGAGGATGCAAAATATCAAATGATCTAGGAGACACCCGGACAGTGCAATATCACTGACTGGTTTTGCCAGCATAACGTTAAGTCACATGCACCACTATGATCTCAATATTCCAGAGAAGAGTCATATCCTAAGCTGCAAAATTGTAGTTTTCAGGTCCGAGGAAAACTCAGCTGAATATGAGAAAACATCATGTGGGCAAAGGGTAGGCCACCGAGCCCACCTGAGCTCCAGCTCCAGTCTTGTGTTTTCTATGTGAGCACGGGAATCAGGTGACAGCAGCTGCATGGGAAAGGAGTCGTTTCTCCTGCACAAAGTTGAAAGGGTAAACCGGAATCGTGTTTCTCACTCTGTGGCCCATGGAGTGGGGAAAGGAAGAGGAGCAGGGGTATTCTTGAGACTGTATAAATACCGAAGACAGTTAATTTTGTGTTTTTATTGTCTGACTAGGTAGAAAAACAAAATTTTATGTTGCCATGACAACTTGCAATTGAAGACATTTCCATGAAATAAGATTTTTAGTTTCTTTCTTCTTTTTTTTCCAGCTGAGGTTTTCGGATCCTTGGGAAATTATTCTCTGGGATTCATGAATATTTTTACTTTATGACAGTTCTATTCATTACTCTAAATAGTAGGTAGTCAGTATGACAAGTTGTGATTAATGGCACAGACTCTTCAACAGTCATACTGTTTGAGTTTGAATTCTGGCTAAATTTCTTACCAGTTTTAAAACTAACAAGTCATATTGAATTTCTTTGAATCTATTTTCCATGGGTATGCTATGAGGATCAAGTTAAGAAATAAAGGTTAGATATTACTACTAAGTAAAGCCCCTCGAAATTCTGACACTCTGGTTTGAGCACAGAACTAAATACTAGGACTGCCCAGCTCTGGATCTTAGTGACGGTAGGAGAAGTCAGGGCCATAGAGACCAGATTTCTTAAGTCATGACCAGTTTGAAATAGAACATTTCATCCCATAATTAGGCCAAGATCTATCAAACTATGTGTCTTAATTTGATTTTGAAACATTTGATTACCCTAAATAGCTCTCAAGTGTTTTTAATAACATTTGGTGGCTTTATTATTGATAAAAATCTTTCAGTGCTGCATAAACTCATGTTAATGAGTCCCATAAATTAACCATCCACTGTTGGAAATTTTCTTTCACATTTTTTTTAGTGTTTATTTTATTATTAATCTTTAGAAACTGACAGAATAGTGAAGTATGGTAGCCCATTAGTCCCAATATTTTTATGAAAAAGTACTCTAAGTGTTATTTTATTACTAAACTTATAAAAGTATATTAAACAAAAATTAGAAAATGTTAAAAAGTATGAAGCTGATCATTTAAAGCTCCACCACAGAATCAAAATACCTCTGGTGTTTGGGGTAATTTATCTAAGAGTGTATACATCTGTGTGTGTGTGTGTGTGTGTGTGTGTATTCAAAAAGTTGTAAAGTTGTAATCCTATTGCATATCCAAATCTGTTTTCTGCATTTTTAACTCAATACTATAAAACAAACCTTTCCCTGAAATTAATCAGTCTTAATGTAATTTCAGTGGTTGCATCAAATCTCTGTGCATGATATAACACTGAAATTTAAGTAGCATTGACATTTTGGTTCACTTCAATTTCCTCTCTTTATAAATAAAACTGATATGCAAAACTTGTATGGCTCTTCACCCTTGATGTTTTAGTTCAAACCAAACCACTTACACAAAAATTCCCTACCTTGTTTCTAAAAATAACTTGTAATCATTAGCTAATTTTGAAGGTGAATGGTTAGAACCCTTCCCACCCTTCATGCTAATAATTTTGCTCTATTTTTCTCTAGTGTGAAAATGTTGGTCTCCCTGGATTGACTACTCTTTCAATTATTTTATGGCACTTTACACTGCCTCAGTTTATTGAATGTTTTTGCCCTATTTTCAATGTTTGAAGACCTTAAGATACAGGCATGAAGGAGACCAGTGTGAACTCTGTACTCCGAGACTGAAGAAACTTCTGGTAGACTAGGAGGCCAGAACCAAAGACTTGGGCACTCCAGGTGGACTAATTAATTTGGTGCTAATTATAAGGTATAGTCTTTAATATCCAGTGTTTAATGGGAGGAATGGCTGAGCTCTCCTCCACGTGGAAAGAGAAGCAGGGAAGGTGAACTTTCATCTGTGGAAGCTACTCTGCAGCCGTTGAGCTTCGGTCCCAAATCTGTTTACCCATCCTTCAAGGAAAGAAAAAAAATCTATCATCAAGTCCTGTCTCCTTAGAAGGCATTTTAGCAATCATTTATTTTACTGCGGTAGGTTCTTAAGCAGCGTATCAAAACCTTCTCTCCAAACTTTTTTAGGTTTTCCTGATTTATAATAACAACCTTTTAATGTAAAAGCAGACTCACAGTAATGATCAAAATGGATGGTCTTTTAACACAGCATTAAATTCAATTTGAAGGGACTTTATTTAAGAGTTACCCTTTTGTACTCATACGTAACGGTAGTGCTATCATTTTGAGGGTTAGTCCTAAGGTTACGTCACCTTCACTAGGTCCATGAAATGCTCTCTCATCTTTTTCTATGCTTGGGAACAGAACAGAGATCATAATTCTTGAGATTAGAGAAATTTTAGGTGTTAAGTTTTTATTTATATTTTCCCTCTGCTTATTGGTCTATTGAGGTTTCCTACTTCAAGATGGAAAAAAATATTGATCTTTTACAATTTTCCAAATGGAGATTCAATTCAGAATTCCAAATGCATCAGCAAAATGTGTTTATACCATTCTCTTATATTTCCTTAAGAATGGAGTTTTTATTTCCTATTACCGTCCCATTATTGTATATAATAGTATAATAACAGTAATTGCTACTTAGTAAATGCTTACTTGGAACTTGTGTTAACCTGAACTACACTTTTTCCATCAAGCCTCACCATTATCTTCAGTATTCACATGAGTCACTTGATAATGAATGAAATCAGCCCTCGCTCTGAAACGTGTCTCCTAGCTGGTCACCTTTCTCTATTTCCACCCGAGTTCAGTCCACCGTCATTTCTCCCCCAGACTATGGCTCCTCCTCTGCCTAGTCTCCACTCTTGCCCAACTAGAAAACACTCCGCACCCCAGTCAGAGGGACTCTTTAACATGAAAATCCCACCATGTCACTCTGCTCTTAAACTCTCCAACTGTGCTTTAGAACAAAACCGGGCATTTAGGAGGCTTCATGCTGCTTGCCCGTCTCTTCAGAGTCACCTACTACCACTTTCTCCTCCCTTTACTTTGCTGCAATGCCACAGAGGCCTCTTCCCATTGAAATCCAGCTGCTTCGAATTCTAATCTTCCTGGAGTTTTATATTAATATTGTCAGCCAGCGTTGTTGATATTTGCCTGGTTTATTTTTACTTAAACTTTTATTTTATTGACTTATTTTTTTATTTACTTGGTTTATTTACTCATTTAGTTCTTTAACTTTCTGGGCTACTTTTTTATATATACTTTTTTACTGAAGCATAGTTGATATACCATATTATACTGGTTTCAAGTATACAACACAGTGATTTGACAGTTATATGCATTACTAAATCCTCACCCCAGCTAAGGTAGTGACTACCTGTCAACATAGAAAGATGTTACAGAATTATTGACTATATTCTCTGTGCTGTACTTCATCCACATGCCTAATTTATATTATGATTGAGATTTTGTGCCTCTTTATTTCCTTTACCTATTTCACCCACCCCAAGCTGTCCCCCATGATAATTCACTGAACCAAAGTGTTAATCTAACAGAGTTTATTATTTCTGTAAGATACTTTATTTATATTTATTTATATAAGTCTATTCTGTTTTAGATTACAAATGTGTTAAGAAAATTACCCAAAATAAAGCAACAGGATGGCTGTGTGTTCATTCAGTACCACCCCGGAGCACTGTCTTACTCTAGGGTTATTTAATTATCTAAAGAATGTCTCCTTGTTTGACATGCTACTTATTATTGATTGTGGCCCAACCTTTGAAGTTACATATTACTTTGTAAATTTATGTACAAAAGAGTTGCCGATGGTTTCTGTGGAGTAGAAGATATAACCCTAAAGCTTATGATTGTACTGCCCTATTGGGCATTAGCTGATGATAGCTAATATTTAACTTAGTAATTTGAGTTCAACTTTTTTTTTCAAAACTCTGTAAACCCCCCCGTTGCTTATGGATAAGTTTACCACCCTGTAGATTTCCTCAATGATGAACTAAATTTATTTTGAATGTATGTTTTATATTTGTATAAGTCATTTAAAAAATATTTGAAAATTATACTTTGACAGACATTAAAGTCTAGAAAAAAAATAATTTCAAATAAGAAAATTGGCTTTTATGATGAAAGGATGGCCAAAGGTGTTATTATTTCTGTCCATCCCACTTCTGGGTCTTCCAATTATTGGAATGAGGGGGAGGAAACATGCACAGTTTCTTTCAGTTTCCTGTCCCCTTGGCACCAGCCCTTCATTCCCCTTGCGCCAGCCCTCTGTCCTCTCTTACATCCTCTCATCCCCACTATTTTCCACGTGTTGACTCTGAGGAGGTTTTTGGAGTGTACACTGAACTTTGAATCAGAATAGGTTTGACCTGGCCACCGATCAGGTGTGTAACCTCATGAAAGTCTCCAACCCTTCAACTTGCTCTGTTTCAAAATGGAAATTATGAGCTGATATGTCCTAACACATAGCATGTACCACACAAATGTGTATGGATTAAAGGTGTAAGCATCAGCATTTAAACTAGAACTACTCTAAAACAAATGATGTTGGCATGGAAAGAACTTCCTAAGCATCATTTAAAACCCAGTGGCATAAATGAAAAAACACCAATTTGTGGGACTGCCTTGTGCATGGCAATTTCACAGGCCCACAAAGCACAATGATCAAAGCTGATGAGATATTCAAACTCAATAATAATCACAGAAATTAAAATTTAGACAGTAGTATGATAGCATATAAAATTTCTGAAAAATTATACAAGAAACTTCAAGAGTTGTCACTGTTAGACAGGAAGATGGAAATGAGACTACTTCTACTTTCCAACTTATAAATTCTGTGCTTTTTTGACTGTCTTGCCATAAACATCGATAATTTTTTACAAATAATTGCATTACTTTCCATAATTATTTTTAATCATCCCTTTCTGAGAAAGGTATATTTCTTGGAGAGTTAGTTTAATAAGCTTATGAAATATTAGAATAACTATAGAATTTTAAAGCAAATAATACAATACATATTCTATCCTAAAAACATAATGAAACAAAAGATGTTTGGTAACCCTCTGCATTGCTAGAATCATACATAGAAGGCATTTCCATTATATATCATATACTCTAAATGCAATCACAAATCCATGTAATTTTTCTGGAAGAGATTTTTCTACCAGTAACTTTTCTGGAAGAAAAATTAAGAAGTAGCTTCTAGTCTTCCCATGTACAGAATATTTAATCCAAGACAAACTTTAGAAAATATTCCTAATAATGATTACATGTATAATTCATAATAATACATGCATAAGAATGATTGTTGCAGATTTGTTAATAAGAATGAAAAATTATAAGCAATTAACAAAATTCATTAGCAGTATATTGGCATACTGGACAAGTTTTAAAACAGACATAATACATAAGTATGAACCAGCACCAAGAGAGGGGCTATGTAGTGAAAATATCATCAGCTAATCCCTTCTCCCACACTGTAATTTAAAAAAAAAAGTCTGGGAATCAAAAAATAACATAATTCGATACTTCAGTTTCTAGAGGAAAAGCCAAAAGGAAGGGTACATTTTTAATGGATTGTGAAACATCTTTAAAATCTTTTTTTCCCTTTGTGATCACTCTCAAGGTGCTCACGTTTAAACTTTGGGTACAGGTTTTGCTAGACACACACACTGCTGGGCCCCAAACCAGCGCCTCTGACTCTGCAGGCTGGGGAGCACCCAGTAATTTGCATTTATAACAAGTTCCGCCACTGCTGGACCAGTCACTGCACTTTAAGAGCACAGAAGATCTGAAAACTCATGGTTTTCTTGTGTTTGTGGATGATACAGAAGTCCAAACAGAACATTTTAAACAAGGGAGAGGATGAGGTAGAGGAGGAAGGGAAGATTCCTGTAGTCATCTAGGGGGAAAGAAAAAGCAAATATTAGAGTGCAGCCTAGAATCAGGCAAAAACATTGTATTTAAGGATTTCCGTGTGAGCCAGGAACCAGAAATCCGGAATGTTTTAATTCTCACAATAGGATCTCCTATGTAGACATCCAAGAAGGAAGGGCCAGTGTGAGGATTTGCTTACAACTTCCTTTCTTAAGCCCATTTTAGAAGGGCCTCCTGAGAACCATGGCCTGACCTCTTTGAATTTATTTTATGAAGATTATATTCCATTGCCTCTAGACCTGCACTCAACTTTTTTTTTTTTTTAGATAATTATTTTTTATTGAAGGGTAGTTGATGCACAGTATTACATTACATTAGTTTCAAGTGTACAACACAGTGATAAAACATTTATATACATAATTCTAGGTTCCAGCTATCACCCTACCAAGCTGTTATAATATCTTGACTATATTCCTTATGCTATACATTACATCCCGGTTACTTATTTATTTTACCATTGGAAGTCTGTCCTTTTTTTTTTTTTTTGTGAGGGCATCTCTCATATTTATTGATCAAATGGTTGTTAACGACAATAAAATTCTGTACAGGGGAGTCAATGCTCAATGCACAATCATTAATCCACCCCAAGCCTAATTTTCGTCAGTCTCCAATCTTCTGAGGCATAACAAACAAGTTCTTACATGTAGAACAAATTCTTACATAATGAATAAGTTACATAGTGAACAGTACAAGGGCAGTCATCACAGAAACTTTCGGTTTTGCTCATGCATTATGAACTATAAACAGTCAGTTCAAATATGAATACTCATTTGGTTTTTATACTTGATTTATATGTGGATACCACATTTCTCTCTTTATTATTATTATTTTTAATAAAATGCTGAAGTGGTAGGTAGATACAAGATAAAGGTAGAAAACATAGTTTAGTGTTGTAAGAGAGCAAATGTAGATGATCAGGTGTGTGCCTGTAGACTATGTGTTAATCCAAGCTAGACAAGGGCAATAAAACATCCACATAAGCAGAAGATTCCTCTCAGAACGGGGGGGTGAGGTTCTAAGCCTCACCTCTGTTGATCCCCAATT
Organism: Manis pentadactyla; assembly: GCF_030020395.1. NCBI lineage: Eukaryota > Metazoa > Chordata > Mammalia > Pholidota > Manidae > Manis > Manis pentadactyla. The sequence goes on from NC_080025.1 coordinate 29,234,715, forward strand.
TCTCACCTGATGACCCCCCTGCGACTGTGCCTGTCTTAGGCTGTTCCTTCCTTGAGGAATCTTACCCGTCTCTGGCTAACCAGTCATCCTCCGGGGCCATACAGGGAAATGTAAAGTTGGTAAGTGAGAGAGAAGCCTTATTGTTTGAAATGGTTAGCTTTTTATTTCTTTGCATACTTATGCCCTGTAGCTTCTATGCCCAGCATTTGTCTTGAGGTATCTTTACCACTTGGAAGAATTATGATACTCGGTAAATTTGATATGAGGCACAAATTCTATTTAAGTGTTGTAATTAGGAAGGAAGAAGAAAAGCTATAGAAGTAGCAGGCGGCAGAAAACATGGGAAGATTGATTATTTCTTTGACATCTCTTCCTGTAGAGTAAATTCAGCATGTATAGGTTTTAAGCTACTGCTTAAATTGTGCACACACATTAACATAATAGGAGTATAGTTACATAACCAACGCATATCTGTAATTACCAGCCATCTCCAGTGAAACCAAGAGAACCAGTTAGGCACCTTAGGCATTTGTGAAAACTTATCTATGATATGGTGGATATTGTCTAACTGAACTTGAACAGCCTGAGAGAAATCAGACAAATTAAAACAACCCATTCCTGGGGAATGTTCACATCCCATATGTTCTTTTAACAGTGAATAGTCTGTAGTTGTAAGATTTTGGAGCGCTACAATTTGCACTTCTCCTAATTCTTGGTTGAGTTCCAAAAGTATAGATCCAGTCAAATTTGTTGTTTTACTGTATGCACAGGCCAGCTTAGATATCTCCTTCATTCCCATGGCAAGTCCAGGAGCTGGTGGGATGAGTGCATCTACAGCTGTAGCGGTGCGTGGATCTTTGTTGGGGTTTTTTGCTGATCATCTTCTGGCATGAGTCTTCAAGAGAGTGCTGATGTTGGAAGTTCTCTTTCATATCATATCTTAGTTCATTTTCGGGGTAGCCCAATTAGGCTTTGATCTTCTGCATAAACGCAAACAGACAATTTGCCTACACTTTTATATGCCCTTTATACCCTTGTGTAGAACTCATGGGAGGTTACCACACCGGAACTGCCCTTTTTGTTTTGTTTTGTTTTGTTTTTGGTATCACTAATCTACACTTACATGACGAATATTATGTTTACTAGGCTCTCCCCTATACCAGGTCTCCCCTATAAACCCCTTTACAGTCATTGTCCATCAGCATAGCAAAATGTTGTACAATCACTACTTGCCTTATCTGTGTTGTACAGCCCTCCCTTTTCTCCTACCCCCCCATGCATGTTAATCTTAATACCCCCCTACTTCTCCCCCCCTTATCCCTCCTTCCCACCCATCCTCCCCAGTCCCTTTCCCTTTGGTACCTGTTAGTCCATTCTTGAGTTCTGTGATTCTGTTGCTGTTTTGTTCCTTCAGTTTTTCCTTTGTTCTTATATTCCACAGATGAGTGAAATCATTTGGTATTTCTCTTTCTCTGCTTGGCTTGTTTCACTGAGCATAATACCCTCCAGCTCCATCCATGTTGCTGCAAATGATTGGATTTGCCCTTTTCTTATGGCTGAGTAGTATTCCATTGTGTATATGTACCACATCTTCTTTATCCATTCATCTATCGATGGACATTTAGGTTGCTTCCAATTCTTGGCTATTGTAAATCGTGCTGCGATAAACATAGGGGTGCACTGATCTTTCTCATACTTGATTGCTGCATTCTTAGGGTAAATTCCTAGGAGTGGAATTCCTGGGTCAAATGGTAAGTCTGTTTTGAGCATTTTGATGTACCTCCATACTGCTTTCCACGATGGTTGAACTAACTTACATTCCCACCAGCAGTGTAGGAGGGTTCCCCTTTCTCCACAGCCTCGCCAACATCTGTTGTTGTTTGTCTTTTGGATGGCAGCCATCCTTACTGGTGTGAGGTGATACCTCATTGTAGTTTTAATTTGCATTTCTCTGATAATTAGTGATGTGGAGCATCTTTTTATGTGTCTGTTGGCCATCTGTATTTCTTTTTTGGAGAACTGTCTGTTCAGTTCCTCTGCCCATTTTTTAGTTGGGTTATTTGTTTTTTGTTTGTTGATGCGTGTGAGCTCTTTATATATTCTGGACGTCAAGCCATTATCGGATGTGTCATTTTCAAATATATTCTCCCATACTGTAGGGATCCTTTTTGTTCTATTGATGGTGTCTTTTGCTGTACAGAAGCTTTTCAGCTTAATATAGTTCCACTTACTCATTTTTGCTGATGTTTTCCTTGCCCGGGGAGATATGTTCAAGAAGAAGTCACTCATGTTTATGTCTAAGAGGTTTTTGCCTATGTTTTCTTCCAAGAGTTTAATGGTTTCATGAGTTACATTCAGGTCTTTGATCCATTTTGAGTTTACTTTTGTATATGGGGTTAGACAATGGTCCAGTTTCATTCTCCTAAATGTAGCTGTCCAGTTTTGCCAGCACCACCTGTTGAAGAGACTGTCATTTTGCCATTGTATGTCCATGGCCCCTTTATCAAATATTAACTGACCATATATGTCTGGGTTAATGTCTGGATTCTCTAGTCTGTTCCATTGGTCTGTGGCTCTGCTCTTGTGCCAGTACCAAATTGTCTTGATTACTATGGCTTTATAGTAGAGCTTGAAGTTGGGGAGTGAGATCCCCCCTACTTTATTCTTCTTTCTCAGGATTGCTTTGGCTATTCGGGGTCTTTTGTGTTTCCATATGAATTTTTGAATTATTTGTTCCAGTTCATTGAAGAATGTTGCTGGTAGTTTCATAGGGATTGCATCAAATCTGTATATTGCTTTGGGCAGGATGGTCATTTTGACGATATTAATTCTTCCTAGCCACGAGCATGGGATGAGTTTCCATCTGTTAGTGTCCCCTTTAATTTCTCTTAAGAGTGACTTGTAGTTTTCAGAGTATAAGTCTTTCACTTCTTTGGTTAGGTTTATTCCTAGGTATTTTATTTTTTTTGATGCAATTGTGAATGGAGTTGTTTTCCTGATTTCTCTTTCTGTTGGTTCATTGTTAGTATATAGGAAAGCCACAGATTTCTGTGTGTTGATTTTGTATCCTGCAACTTTGCTGATTCCGATATCAGTTCTAGTAGTTTTGAGGTGGAGTCTTTAGGGTTTTTTATGTACAGTATCATGTCATCTGCAAATATTGACATTTTAACTTCTTCTTTACCAATCTGGATTCCTTGTATTTCTTTGTTTTGTCTGATTTCCGTGGCTAGGACCTCCAGTACTATGTTAAATAACAGTGGAGAGAGTGGGCATCCCTGTCTAGTTCCCGATCTCAGCGGAAATGCTTTCAGCTTCTCGCTGTTCAGTATAATGTTGGCTGTGGGTTTATCATAGATGGCCTTTATTATGTTGAGGTACTTGCCCTCTATTCCCATTTTACTGAGAGTTTTTATCATGAATGGATATTGAACTTTGTCAAATGCTTTTTCAACATCTATGGATATGTTCATGTGTTTTTGTCTTTCTTTTTGTTGATGTGGTGGATGATGTTGATGGACTTTCGAATGTTGTACCATCCTTGCATCCCTGGGATGAATCTCACTTGGTCATGGTGTATGATCTTTTTGATGTATTTTTGAATTCGGTTTGCTAATATTTTGTTGAGTATTTTTGCATCTACGTTCATCAGAGTTATTGGTCTGTAGTTTTCTTTTTTGGTGGGATCTTTGCCTGGTTTTGGTATTAGGGTCATGTTAGCTTCATAGAATGAGTTTGGGAGTATCCCCTCCTCCTCTATTTTTTGGAAAACTTTACGGAGAATGGGTATTATGACTTCCCTGTATGTCTGATAAAATTCCGAGGTAAATCCATCTGGCGCGGGGGTTTTGTTCTTTGGTAGTTTTTTGATTACCGCTTCAATTTCGTTGCTGGTAATTGGTCTGTTTAGATTTTCTGTTTCTTTCTGGGTCAGTCTTGGAAGGTTGTATTTTTCGAGGAAGTTGTCCATTTCTCCTAGGTTTCCCAGCTTGTTAGCATATAGGTTTTCATAGTATTCTCCAATAATTCTTTGCATTTCCGTGGGGTCCTTCGTGATTTTTCCTTTCTCGTTTCTGATACTGTTGATTTGTGTTGACTCTCTTTTCTTCTTAATAAGTCTGTCTAGAGGCTTATCTATTTTGTTTATTTTCTCGAAGAACCAGCTCTTGGTTTCATTGATTTTTGCTATTGTTTTATTCTTCTCAATTTTATTTATTTCTTCTCTGACCTTTACTATGTCCCTCCTTCTGCCGACCTTAGGCCTCATCTGTTCTTCTTTTTCCAATTTTGATAATTGTGACATTAGACCATTCATTTGGGATTGCTCTTCCTTTTTTAAATATGCTTGGATTGCTATATACTTTCCTCTTAAGACTGCTTTTGCTGTGTCTCACAGAAGTTGGGGCTTAGTGTTGTTGTTTTCATTTGTTTCCATATATTGCTGGATCTCCATTTTGATTTGGTCATTGATCCATTGATTATTTAGGAGCGTGTTGTTAAGCCTCCATGAGTTTGTGAGATTCTTTGCTTTCTTTGTACAGTTTATTTGTAGTTTTATGCCTTTGTGGTCTGAAAAGTTGGTTGGTAGGATTTCAGTCTTTTGGAATTTTCTGAGGCTCTTTTTGTGGCCTAGTATGTGGTCTATTCTGGAGAATGTTCCATGTGCACTTGAGAAGAATATATATCCTGTTGCTTTTGGATGTAGAGTTCTATAGATGTCTATTAGGTCCATCTGCTCTACTGTGTTGTTCAGTGCTTCCATGTCCTTACTTACTTTCTGCCCAGTGGATCTATCCTTTGGGGTGAGTGGTGTGTTGAAGTCTCCTAGAATGAATGCTTTGCAGTCTATTTCCCCCTTTAGTTCTGTTAGTATTTGTTTCACATATGCTGGTGCTCCTGTGTTGGGTGCATATACATTTAGAATGGTTATATCCTCTTGTTTCACTGAGCCCTTTATCATTATGTAGTGTCCTTCTTTATCTCTTGTTATTTTCTTTGTTTTGAAGTCTATTTTGTCTGATATTAGTACTGCAACCCCTGCTTTCTTCTCGCTGTTGTTTGCTTGAAATATGTTCTTCCATCCCTTGACTTTTAGTCTGTACATGTCTTTGGGTTTGAGGTGAGTTTCTTGTAAGCAGCATATAGATGGATCTTGCTTTTTTATCCATTCTATTACTCTGTGTATTTTGATTGGTGCATTCAGCCCATTAACATTTAGGGTGACTATTGAAAGATATGTACTTATTGCCATTGCAGGCTTTAAATTCGTGGTTACCACAGGTTCAAGGTTAGCCTCTTTAGTATCTTACTGCTGAACTTAGCTCGCTTATTGAGCTGTTATATACACTGTCTGGAGATTCTTTTCTTCTCTCCCTTCTTATTCCTCCTCCTCGATTCTTCATATGTTGGGTGTTTTGTGCTGTGCTCTTTCTAGGAGTGCTCCCATCTAGAGTAGTCCCTGTAAGATGTTCTGTAGAGGTGGTTTGTGGAAAGCAAATTCTCTCAGCTTTTGTTTGTCTGGGAATTGTTTAATCCCACCGTCATATTTGAATGATAGTCGTGCTGGGTACAGTATCCTTGGTTCAAGGCCGTTCTGTTTCATTGCATTTAATATATCATGCCATTCTCTTCTGGCCTGTAGGGTTTCTGTTGGGAAATCTGATGTTAGCCTGATGGGTTTTCCTTTATAGGTGACCTTTTTCTCTCTAGCTGCCTTTAACACTCTTTCCTTGTCCTTGATCTTTGCCATTTTAATTATTATGTGTCTTGGTGTTGTCCTCCTTAGATCCTTTCTGTTGGGGGTTCTGTGTATTTCCGTGGTCTGTTCGATTATTTCCTCCCCCAGTTTGGGGAAGTTTTCAGCAATTATTTCTTCTAAGATACTTTCCATCTCTTCTCCTCTCTCTTCTTCTTCTGGAACCCCTATAATACGGATAGTGTTCCTTTTGGATTGGTCACACAGTTCTCTTAATATTGTTTCATTCCTGGAGATCCTTTTGTCTCTCTCTATGTCAACTTCTATGCGTTCCTGTTCTCTGATTTCAATTCCATCAATGGCCTCTTGCATTCTATCCATTCTGCTTATAAACCCTTCCAGAGTTTGTTTCATTTCTGCGATCTCCTTTCTGGCATCTGTGATCTCCTTCCGGACTTCATCCCATTTCTCTTGCGTATTTCTCTGCATCTCTGTCAGCATGTTTATGATTCTTATTTTGAATTCTTTTTCAGGAAGACTGGTTAGGTCTGTCTCCTTCTCTGGTGTTGTCTCTGTGATGTTTGTCTGCCTGTAGCTTTGCCTTTTCATGGTGATAGGAATAGTTTGCGGAGCTGGGACGAGTGACGGCTGGAAGGACTTCCTTTCTTGTTGGTTTGTGGCCCTCCTCTCCTGGGAGAACAGCGACCTCTAGTGGCTTGTGCTGGGCAGCTGCACGCAGACAGTGTTTCTGCTTCCTGCCCGGCTGCTATGGAGTTAATCTCCTCTGTTGCTGTGGGCGTGGCCTGGCTCGGGCAAATACTCCAAAGTGGTGGAGTTGCTTTGGAGCAGGAGCGGCTGGGAGGCTATTTATCTCCTTAAGGGTCTCCCTGCTTCCTGCAGCCCAGGGGTTAGGGTGCCCAGAGATCCCCGGATTCCCTACCTCTGGATTAAGTGTCCCGCCCTGCCCCTTTAAGACTTCCAAAAAGCACCCACCAAGACAAAACAACGACCACCAAAAAAAAAAAAAAGAAAAAAAATTTTAAATTAAAAAAAAAAAAATTTTTTTTAATTAAAAAAAAAAAAGGTTGGCCTCTCGTTTTTCTTTATTCTCTGGTGCCAGCATCATGCATCTGCTCACCAGTCTTGCTGCCCTATTTCCCTAGTATTGGGGTCCCTATCCCTTTAAGACTTCCAAAAAAAGTGCTTGCCAAAACAAAACAGAAAAAAAAAAAAAAAAGGTGCTCGCTTTTCTGGTGTCCTCCTGCACCAGGCCACCGGTGCCCGCTCACTGTTCTTGCTGCCCTGTTTCCCTAGTATTGGGGTACCTATCCCTTTAAGACTTCCAAAAAGCGCTCGCCAAACAAAGCAGCAAAAAGAAAAAAAAAAATTGGTCGCGCACTTTTCTTATATCCTCCGGCACCCGGCCTCCGGTGCCCGCTCACTGTTCTTGCTGCCCTGTTTTCCTAGCATCCAGGGCCCCCTGTGCACGTACTGTGTCTGCACTCTGACGTGGATGGCGGGGGCTGGGTGTTCGGCAGTCCTGTGCTCCGTCTCCTTGCTGCTCTGCCTATTCTTCTCCCGCCGGGAGCTGGGAGGAGGGGTGCTCGGCCAGGGCTTGTATCTTACCCCCTTTGAGAGGCGCTGGGTTCTCTCAGGTGCGGATATGGTCTGGATATTGTCCTGTGTCCTTTGGTCTTTATTCTAGGAAGGGTTGTCTTTGTTATATTTTCAAAGATATATGTGGTTTGGGGAGGAGATTTCCGCTGCTCTACTCACGCCACCATCTTCCCTGTCATTTCTATCATTGTAGTTTTAATGTGAATTTCTTTTTTTTTTAAATTTTGGTATCATTAATCTACAATTACATGAGGACATTATGTTTACTAGATTCCCCCCATCACCAAGTCCCGCCAACAAACCCCTTTACAGTCACTGTCCATCAGCGTAGTAAGATGCTGAGGAATCACTACTTGTGTTCTCTGTGTTGCACAGCCCTCCCCATGCCCCCCACCCACATTATACTTGCTAATCATCATGCCCCCTTTCTTCTTACCCCCCCTTATGCCTCCCTTCCCACTTATCCGCCCTAGTCCCTTTCCCTTTGGGAACTGTTAGTCCATTTTTAGGTTCTGTGATTCTGCTGCTGTTTTGTTTCTTCAGTTTTTTCTTTATTCTTATACTCCTCAGATGAGTGAAATCATTTGGTACTTGTCTTTCTCCACCTGGCTTATTTCACTGAGCATAATACCCTATAGCTCCATCATGTTGTTGCAAATGGTAGGATCTGTTTTTTTCTTATGGCTGAGTAATATTCCATTGTGTCTATGTACCACATCTTCTTTATCCATTCATCTACTGATGGACACTTAGGTTGCTTCCATTTCTTGGCTATTGTAAATAGTGCTGCGATAAACATAGGGGTGCATCTGTCTTTTTCAAACTGGGCTGCTGCATTCTTAGGGTAAATTCCTAGGAGTGGAATTCCTGGGTCAAATGGTATTTCTATTTTTAGTTTTTAGAGGAACCTCCATACTGCTTTCCACAATGGTTGAACTAGTTTACATTCCCACCAACAGTGTAGGAGGGTTCCCCTTTCTCCACAACCTCACCAACATTTGTTGTTGTTTGTCTTTTGGATGGTGGCAAACCTTACTGGTGTGAGGTGATATCTCATTGTGGTTTTAATTTGCATTTCTCTGATGACTAGCAATGTGGAGCATCTTTTCATGTGTCTGTTGACCATCTGAATTTCTTCTTTGGAGGAGTGTGTGTTCAGCTCCTCTGCCCATTTTTAAATTGGATTATTTTCTTTTTGTTTGTTGAGGTGTGTGAGTTCTTTATATATTTTGGATGTCAACCATTTATTGGATCTGTCATTTATGAATATATTCTCCCATACTATACGATGCCTTTTTGTTCTATTGGTGGTGTCCTTCATGTGCATTTCTATATTGACTAACGATCTTCTTTCATGTACTTGCCATCTCTATATCTTCTTTGGTGAATTGTTTGTATATTCTTTTGCCTACTTTTTAATTGGCTTGTTACTGAATTTAGAGTTCTTTATATATTCATATTACATATATTTTTCTTGGATATTGTTTTTAAATATTTTCTCCCAATCTGTGGCTTCCATTTTCATTTTAATACTGTATTTACAGAGCAAAAGTTTGTTTTTCTTCATTGAATTATAATTGATATACAGTCCTAGTTGGTTTCAACTACACAACACAGTCGTTCACCAGTTACCCATGTTATTAAATCCTCCCTCACTAGTGCAGTGACTATCTGTCAACATAGGAAGATGTTTCAGAATCATTTGCTATATTCTCCATAGAACAAAGGTTTTTAATTTTTTTGAAGTCTAACTTTTTTCTTTCTTAGTTTCTTTTTTAATTACTTAATTAAATCTTTACCAAACCCAGGGTCACTAAGATAATCTTTTGTGTTTTCCTCTAGAAGTTTTATAGTTTAAGTACTTATGTTTTGGTCTTTGAGTTACTTTTTGTATAACATATAAGGATCAATTTTTTACTTTTTTTGCACTATTTATTGAAAAAATTCCCATATTTTTAGGACATGATTATGTTTTCCCTGCTTAATGACTGTAGAAACATGATCCAGGGATGATTAGATTCTTGTTCATTTAAATATATTTTACTAATAGACCAGGTACTGAAAATGCTAAGATGTAGCCTATCCTTTTATATATGTGCATCAACAAATACAAAATGAAACTTTTTTTTTTACTGAAGTCTTTAAGGAACTGTGACTGTTAATATTATCTAAACTCAAATTTATAGAATTTACTTTCCTGTTTTCACCTTCTCAGTTTGAAGAAAAATTAACATTAGACTTGGTAAAAACGTTCACAAAGCAGCACTCTTTGTGTTCATTTTGGAGAGCACAGTGAATTTTATAAGAGAGCAAGAATTTGAATTGGCTGTTTATGCTGTAAAACTGGTGATTCTTGGTGAGCCCATAGTACATATGCCAAAGAACCATCAGAGCTTTGCCCTGATATAGCCTTGGCTCTGAAAGAAATCTGGTTCTTCCTATCAACACTCCCTTTACAGGCTTCTCAGGTGACAGCTGATTTTCCTCCCACAGGCTTCAGGTAGCACGTAGCCCAGAAGCAGTGCAGGTTCCAGACCACTCCCCTTGGTCTTCCCTAACCCAGTTTCAGATCTTAGGACCTCACCCACTACCCTCATTGTTGCTGTCCTTCCCTCATTTCTCAGCAGTGTGGGACCTGGTACACTGCTGCCCTTCCCAGCACTACTCTTGTCTGAATCCCTGGTGATCTGAATCTGTACCTGGATGGTCCCTCATGTCCATGCCTCTCTGTATCTTGAACTCTTCTCCATTGATCTTGTCTTTTGCCCGATTTCAGCCTCTCATTCCCATGATCGTACCCTATGCCCTATACCAGTAATACATAATCCCTCCATAATCTCAATTTTCTTTTTACTCTCTGAGCACTACTTCCTCTCTGTCCATCTTATTCCCTGAACCAAGTCTCCAGTAATTCTGCAGTTCTCTAGTGCCAGTGGGGGCTTCACCAGGGTCTTTCTCCACCGCCTCTCTTTCTTTCCTCTTATTCATCTGTAACGCCAGTCAGCTGCAATCACTCCCTCATATGCCCTTTTAGCTCCTTTGTCTCTCTCTTGTATCTGTTTGGAAAAACCACAACTCTGGTTAATTCTGATGTCCTGGCGGCTCTGCTGCTCACCTGTGCTGCTGGACCTAGCAGGAAGACAATAGGCGTGCCGATGGGTCTCATCTCACGTTTCTCACCGCAGCACTGCAAGTGTTACGTTGTGGAATCTCACAGTCAGACTGTTTTCCCTGTCATTGCCCCACTCTCTGGGTGACTCTCACGCCAGCCTGCAATACTACCTCCCCCGTCTCTCTGATTACCTACAAGGCAGGATACAACCTACTTCTGAGAAAGTTGGAACAAACAGAATTTCCACAGGACCCATGACTCTTCACCCAGCTCCCAGCCTCGGTTTGACTTTGCCTGGCTGCCCGGGCCTACACGGGAGCCACGGGGCTGGGGACCCTGCCTCAGGGCAGTGCCTGCGCCGTTTGCTGGATTGCATTGCCTCCCCATCAGCATCGTCATCCTACCAGTTCTCCCTCTTTCCTACATTGTCGTTTTCCCTTCTCTGTGGGGTTATATTGTTAGCATGCATGCAAAACACTATTTTTTTAAATATTGTATTTCAACTTTATTCCAATAAAAAAACAAAGGCACTTCCCTCTTCTCCATCTCCAACCACCACATTTAAGAACTCTATAATCAAGTCTCTTTGATTTCTTTTAAAAATGGTGGTATAAATGAAACATACAGAACACAATAAAAATAATAATATGGCACACCCACACACTTCCATCAATATTTTAAAAATGTTAATGCTTGGCCATATTTGGTTCCCACCTTTTCACCTTTTTTTTATTTTATTTAAGTATCATTGGTATACACTCTTATTAAGGTTTCCACAAGAAAAACAATGTGGTTATTACATTCACCCTTATTATCGATTCCCCCCCATACCCCATTGCAGCCACTGCCCATCAGTGTATTAAGATGCCACAGAGTTCCTATTTGTCTTCCCCGAGCTACACTGTCTTCCCTGAGCTACACTGTCTTCCCCGTGACCCCACACACACCATGTGCGCCAATCATGATAGCCCACAATCCCCCTCTCCCTCCCTGCCCATCCATCCTCCCCTTTGGTAACCACTAGTCCCTTCTTGGAGTCTGTGAATCTGCTGCTATAAAACATAACTTGTTTTTTATTCTCGTGATCTTACTTCTGTTGGTCACTATCCATTCCTCCTCCCCTTTGCAGCAAAACTCCTTGAAAGAGTAGTCTGTGCCCAGCTGTGTCAGATTCCTCTCCTGCTTGTAAATCCACTTTTTAGTCACCTTTGTATTAAAACTGCACTTGTTAGGGCTCCAAGCATCTGCGCATTGCTGATTCTAAGGCCCATTCTCTGTTCTTATCTGGACCTGGTGCAGCGTTCAAAGGACTTAGCTCCTTGTAGCACTTTAAAATCTGGCTTCAAAGACATGCTCACTTGGGCTTTTCTCTCCTCTCTCCCTAGGTGATCTGCATTTCCTTCACCAGTCTTTCCTGGTCAGTGCTACTTACTGAGACTGGCGTGCTGAAGGACACACTCCTCTTTCCCGTTTGCCTTCGCTCCCCTGATGATTACATCCAGTCTCATGGACTGAAATATCATCCATATCCTAATGACACTGTATCTCCAGAATGATTTTTTCCTCTGATGTCTAGGCTTAGCTGGTTATCTGCTCTGCATTTCCAGTGGATCTAAAGCACATCGTAAAGTTTTCGTATTTAAAACTAAACTCCCTGTCTCCTGCCCAATCCCACTCTGTTCAGTCATTGGCCTCCCTATTCTTCCACTTGCTCAGACCATTAAAAAACTTTCTTTTTCTCCCCATTCTACATCTAACCTGTCAGGAAATCCTGATGACTATATTTCTAGAATGTTAGTTTTAAAGCTAGCTTTTAGGTCTAACTTCCAATTCACAGAAAAATACAGAAGCTAGAACAAGTTAAACCAAGTCATGAGGCAACAATGAGGCAAATCCAGAAAGTGAGGTCTTTTACAGGACCATTGACCTAGTCTCCTCAACAAGTCAGTATCATGAGAAAAAAAGAAAGGAATGGACTGTTCTAGACTGAAGAGCCTAAAGAGAGGCAGTAACCAAATGTATTGCATGGTTCTTGGGAATCCTGCCGCATGCAGCAATGTGGATGAGCCTGGAGGACATTTATGCTAAGTGAGATAAGGCAGTCACAGGACAGACACTGCACGACCACTCACATGGTGTCTGCAACAGTTGGGGGCATATAAACAGCTGTGGTTGCCAGGAGCTGGCAGCTGGGGGGATGGGGAGTTGCTGTTGAGCAGAATGAAGTTTCGTTTACACACGGTGAGGAGGCCCTAGGGCTCTGCTGCGTACTGTTGAGGGTCTGTAGTTAGCGATACTGTGTCCTATGCATTAAAATCTGTTGAGGGGTAGATTCCATGTTGTGTTCTACCACCATTACAGAAACAAATACAATGCCTGATTCTTCTTGGATCTTGAACAAACCAGCTATAAGAGAACTTTTGAGGGTTATGGAGGAAATTAGAATATAGATTATTAGGTGGTATTTTGGGACTGTTTCTGTATTATAGTAAGTGTGGTATCAGAACTGATTATACGAGTAAGTGCCTAACTCATTAGAGATGTATGTGCAATTTTAAATATCCAAAAAAATCAAATAATATGGAGCAAATATGGCAGAATGTTATTCTCTATAATTGGCATATGGTTGTTCTCCATAATATTTTGCTTCCCTGTGTGTCTGAAAAAGTTTTGTGATAAAAATCATGACCGTTGTCACTGCCACATTGGTCTGGTCTCCATCCTCTCCCACCAATCCTACATTAAAATTCCCTGGCTAATGTCTTTTCACTTGCCTGCCCACAGTCTAATGTGAACCCAGCAGCCAGGTGATTTTTCAGTGTGTCAGATTTTCTGCTTAGCACCCTGCATTGGTGCCTCATTTCACTCAGCAGAAAAGCCAAAGCACAAGAATACATGAGGGATCCTAAGTGGTCTGGACCGCTTACTGCCATTTGGCCCTCGTTTGCTACTGTTCATAACCACACCAGCTCCCTTGTTCATCCACCCACACATCAGGCATCTCCTCAGGCTTTTACGTGGCCTTTCCCTCTGCCTGGAATGTTTATCAATCAGACAAAGCATGGAACGCTTCCGCACTGCCTTCTGGTCGCCTCTGATGTTTGTCAGTTTCCTCTGTAGCCTCCTCTGACCACCTATTTGATATTGCTACCACCCCTGCACACATTGCCTTGTCCTGCCCTGTGGTAGGTGTTCTGGAAACACTGGTTGAATGAATGAATATGGAATGACAAATTTTGAGTCTGAAATTAGAAGAAAGCAACTTTATACTTTGTCTGCAAGAAGAGCTCACCACTCTGTCATTCTCCACCAATGATTTCCCAGATACCTCCTGGATGTCCTGCAGTTCAGTTCAGTTTGGACACTAACTTTGTGTGGTAGCTCAGACCCCACCAGTTAAGGTTAAAGTCCTTCAATTCTGACACTACCTGGTGTTAGTGCAGACTTTGCAAGTAAAGGCCTTAGACCCACAAGGCCTCCCCCACTTTAGAAGTGAGGTGAACATGCAGTTCTCAGTGCACCAACACTTCTGCCGACCAACTGCTAATTCAGGAGTTCCCAAGTGTGGTTGTAATATTTCCAGAATATCTGGTCTGGCTTTAGTACATCTGCATATTAATAGGCATTCAGAGGTGGGAAGAAGTGTGGCTTTAGTGCATTTGCATCATTCCTCAGGTGGAGAAGTTCATCTCCATATCAATGGGTATTACCTGGGCAGCCAAGGGCTTATCTGTACCTGAGAGGTGAGGGGAGGTCCCGAGCAGGAAAGAGAGAAGGCCCAGACTGCAGTTTGTAAGCAATAAATGGATTTTAGACTTTATTTCTACCTTTGACTGATTCCAGTTTTTAGAGGTATTTTGGCCCAGGATTTCCTTTCCCCAGACTTAACACCATGACCCTCCTCGGGTGCGATAATTTGTGAGAGTGACACAAAACTCAGGAAAGCAATATAATTACAGTTTTATTTTGTAAATGATACAACTGAGGAACAGCCAAATGAAAGAGAGGCTAGGGCAAGGCATGGAGCTGGGGGCAGCCACTCTCTAGCCCATTGATGTGCTCGCCAACCTGGAAGCATTCCGAACCCTGTTCAGGGTTTTTATTTGGTGTTTCCTCACATATGCGTGATTGAAATCATTAACTTTGTTATTAAACTCAATCTCCAGATGCTTCTGTGGGGGACCGTGTGGGGAGATGTTACAACCCTGTAATGATATGGGTGGTTCCCCTGGGACCAGCCCCATCCTAAAACTAGGCAGCGTCCCACAGTGAATCACCTCATTAGCATACAATCAGGTGTGGCCCGAATGGGCTCTTTATGAATTACCAGGGACACTCTACTATCTCAGGAAATTCTACGAGTTTTAGAAGCTCAGTCCTGGAACCAGGGACAAAACACAAATAAATTTCTTATGATGCCACGACAACATATTGATTAAAAGAGTAAGATCAGGTGTAGTAAGTTGTGCCTCTAAGTGCTCTTAATTTTTGTTGTCAGAGTTCAGGAAAGAGGGAAAAAGAGAATAGGTGAGACCAAAGGAGATAAAACGAAGGTCAAATTGTGGATAGTGCTGGAATGCCTCTTAACTGGGTACTTTTTTATTACGGTACCAGTGATATACACTTTTATGAAGTTTTCACATGAAAAACAAACAATGTGGTTACTACATTCACACGCATTGTCGCCCCCATACCCCATTGAAGTGTAGTAAAATGCCACAGAGTCATTCACTATTTGTCTTCTCTGTGCTACACTGTCTTCCCCGTGATCCCCTAACACCATGTGCATCAATCATAATACCCCTCAATCCCCTTCTCCCTCCCACCCCACTGCCTCCATGCCCCCCCCTTGCACCTGTCTCCTTTGGTAACTATTCCCTTCTTGGAGTCTGTGAGTCTGTCGCTGTTTTGTTCCTTCAGTTTTGCTTAATCGTTATACTCCACAAATGAGGGAAATCATTTGGTACTTACTTGTCTTTCTCCACCTGGCTTACTTCACTGAGCATAATACCCTCTAGCTCCATCCATGTTGTTGCAAATGGTAATATTTGTTTTCTTCTTATGGCTGAATAGTATTCCATTGTGTATATGTACCACATCTTCCTTATCCATTCATCTACTGATTGACACTTAGGTTGCTTCTGTATTTTGACTATTGTAAATTCCATTGTGTATATGTACCACATCTTCTTTATCTATTCATCTACCGATTGACACTTAGGTTGCTTCTGTATTTTGACTATTGTAAATAGTGCTGCAATAAACATAGGGGTGCACATGTCTTTTTGAATTTGAGAACTTGTTTACTTTGGGTATATTCCAAGAAGTGGGATTCCAGGGTCAAATGGTATTTGTATTTTTAGTTTTTTGAGGAACCTCCATACTGCTTTCCACAGTGGTTGAACTAATTTACATTCCCACCAGCAGTGTAGGAGGGTTCCCCTTTCTCTGCATCCTTTCCAGCATTTGTTGTTACTAGTCTTTTTGATGTTGGTCATCCTAACTGGTGTGAGGTGATATCTCATTGTGGTTTTAGTTTGCATTTCCCTGATAGTTAAGGATGTGTAGTGTCTTTGCATGTGCCTGTTGGCCGTCTGAATTTCTTTGGAGAATTGTCTGTTCATATCCTCTGCCCATTTTTTAGTAGGGTTATTTGCTTTTTGGATGTTGAGGCGTGTGAGTTCTTTACATATTTTGGATGTTAACCCCTTCTCGGATATGTCATTTACAAATATATTCTCCCATACTGTGGGATGCCTTTTTGTTCTGTTGATGGTGTCCTTTGCTGTACAGAAGGTTTTTAGCATGATGTAGTCCTATTTGTTCATTTTTTATTTTGTTTCCCTTGCCCAAGGAGATGAGTTCAGGAAAAAGTTGCTCATGTTTATACTCAACAGATTTTTGCCTATGTTTTCTTCTAAAACTTTTATGGTTTCATGACTTACATTCAGGTCTTTAATCCATTTCGAGTTTACTTTTCTGTATGGAATTAGACAATAATCCAGTTTCATTCTCTTACATGTAGCTGTCCAGTTTCGCCAACACCAGTTGTTGAAGAGGCTGTCATTTCCCCATTGTATGTCTATGGCTCCTTTATCATATATTAATTGGCCATATATGGGTGGGTTTATATCTGGGCTTTCTATTCTGTTCCCTTGATCTATGGTTCTGTTCTTGTGCCATTACCAAATTGTCTTGATTACTGTGGCTTTGTAGTAGAGCTCGAAGTCTGGGAGCGTAATCTGCCCAGCTTTATTCTTCCTTCTCAGGATTGCTTTGGCTATTTGGGGTCTTTTGTGGTTGGTATTTTGATAAGGATTGCATTGAATCTGTAGATTGTTTTAGGTAGAATGGCCATTTTGACAATATTAATTCTTTCTATCCATGAGTACAGTACGTGTTTCCATTTATTGGTATCTTCTTTAATTTTTCTCATGAGTGTGTTGTATTTTTCAGGGTATATATCTTTCACTTCCTTGGTTAGGTTTATTCCTAGGTATTTTCTTCTTTTTGATCCAATTGTGAATGGAATTTTTTCCTGATTTCTCCCTCTGCTAGTTCATCATTAGTGTACAGGAATGCCACAGATTTCTGTGTGTTAATTTTGTATCCTGCAACTTTACTGAATTCAGAGATTAGATCTAGTAGTTTTGGAGTGGATTCTTAAGGACTTTTTACATACAATATCATGTCATCTGCAAACAGACTGTTCAACTTCTTCTTTGCCAATATGGATGCCTTTTGTTTCTTTGTGTTGTCTGATTGCTGTGGCTAGGCCCTCCAGTGCTCTGTTGAATAAAAGTGGGAGAGTGGGCATCCTTGTCTTGTTCCCAATCTTAAAGGAAAAGCTTTCAGCTTCTCGCTGTTAAGTATGATGTTGGTTGTAGGTTTGTCATATATGGCCTTTATTATGTTGAGGTACTTGCCCTCTATACCCATTTTGTAGAGAGTTTTTATCATGAATGGATGTTGAATTTTGTCAAATGCTTTTTCAGTGTCAGTGGAGATGATCATGTGGTTTTTATCATTTTTTTTGATGTGGTGGCTGCTGTTGATGGATTTTTGAATGTTGTACCACCCTTGCATCCCTGACATGAATCCCACTTGATCATGGTGTATGATCATCTTGAAGTATTTTTAAATTTGGTTTGCTAATATTTGTTGAGTATTTTTGCATCTATGTTCATCAGGGATATTGGTGTGTAATTTTCTTTTTTTGTGGTGTCTTTGCCTCGTTTTGGTATTAGAATGATACTGGCCTCGTAGAATGAGTTTGAGAGTAGTCCCTCCTCTTCTACTTTTTAGAAAACTTTAAGGACGATGGGTATTAAGTCTTCAGTAAATGTTTGATAAAATTCAGCAATGAAGCCATCTGGACCAGGAATTTTGATTTTAGGTATTTTTTAAATTACCAGTTCAATTTTGTTGCTAGTAATTGGTCTGTTCAGATTTTCTGTTTCTTCCTGGGTCAGCCTTGGAAGGTTGTATTTTTCTAGAAAGTTGTCCATTTCTTCTAGGTTATCTAGTTTGTTAGCATATAATTTTTCATGGTATTCTTTAATAATTCTTTGCATATCTGTGGTGTCCATAGTGATTTTTCCTTTCTCATTTCTGATTCTGTTTACATGTGTAAACTCTTTTTTTCTTGATAAGTCTGGCTAGGAGTTTATCTACTTTGTTAATTTTGTCAAAGAACCAGCTCCTGCTTTCATTGATTCTTTCTATTGTTTTATTCTTCTCAATTTTATTTATTTCTGCTCTAATCTTTATTATGTCCCACTTTTTACTGACTTTGAGCCTCATTTGTTCATCTTTTACTATTAATTGGGTACTTTTTAATAGGTCCCTAAGTTACCTGTCCTTATGTGCTTCTATTGCTTATTTTGACACAGAGGGGATAAGCATAATTTGCTGTATTTTTATTGTCATTGTGAATATGGAATTTAATTATTATAGCAGACTCAAGTGCACATTTAATGGCAGGGGACCAAAATGATTGTTTGTGTGGTTAAAAGTTCATTAGAAAATAGACCAAAAGATCAATTTATCTATAAATAATACTGAAGTTTGCTAATAAAAATTCCATGTTATGAAATACATTCAAAACACAGTGTTTGTTCTGGATCCCATCTTACTTTGGGTGAGTTCAGTAAGAATATTTCAATGCTTAAATAATCTTTTTTTTTTTCAGATAGTAAATATTGTATTTTATGGGACATACATATCTATCACAACTACTCAGCTCTGCCGTAGTAGTACAAAAAAATAAAGTTCAAAAGCCAATTACAATATTGGTGAAATATTCATACAAACCAAGTATAGTATTGAGACTCCCGATGAAAATAGAACATAGTTTCAAATAGAAGTGTCACCAGGTCCTTAACAGCTATATTGTTCTTGTCTACCTCTGCCTTCTGTCACAGCATATCTACAAGGGGTGATGGGGGTTGATCTCCAGGTGTGTTTTGGCTATATATGTGGCCCATTGTAGACTTGTCCCAAAGTGCCTGGGTTTTCATGATCTGCTTGTTGTCTGTCCAACCATTGTTCTGGTCACAATGCAGTGGGTGAAGACACAGGCTATTGGAGATTGTTACCTTCTCAGCCTTCTTTGATTTCTTTCATGAGCTTGCAGAGGTTCTCAAACTTGGCCTTGCTTTCCTCCATATAATTCATAGTGGCCCATTGGTATATAGTGTTGTGGAGAATGCAGTCTTCAGCGGAATGCTTACATGTGCATAAGCACCCAGTGGCAACAGTATTGAGGCATAACTGGTGAAGTGGTCTCTGGTGCTTCATGGCAGGGCCCAACACGATTTGTTGAACGAATATTCCTTTCTCCATTGTATTATTTTGACATCCTGGTTGAAAGTAATTGACCACAGATACATGGGTTTATTTCTGAACACCCAAATCTATTGCATTGATCTATATATCTATTCATATGCCAGTACCACACTGTCCTTATTACTGTAGATTTATAGTAAATTGAAAACCAGGATGTATGAGTCCTTTAAATAATCAACATAAATTTTAATTTCTGTGAAGGCAACTGACTAGGCAGACAGTATATTTCTGGAATTATGTTAAGAATTAAAATTACTTGGCTTTTCCTTTAGCTTAAGCTATGACTGGTCCATAAGGTATAGTTAAATATATATGTGACCGGGAGCATCTAAGGAAATGGTTTTATATGTTTGGTGGTGTTTTTTTTTTTCTTAGCAGAAATCAAGACATAGTAAGAAGCTAAAGATAGCTTCTTAGTCATGAAGAACATTCCCAGGAAGATGATGAGTTGTTACTTACAAATCTGTGCAGAACTATAAGCTATTAAGATTTTAGGGAAAATTACCTTTGTGTTCTTTGATCATTGCCTGAGAACATTAATTAAAGGTTATGTAGAAAACCTTGCTGAAATTGTAAACTACTTACAGAAACAGTTATGGCTAGATGCCTGGAGACTGAGCCAATGTTTATTACTAGGAGAAGTCACATTGAATATTATGTAGACTCTATTTTTGCTGTGTTCTGCCTAAGTGGTAGATTGGAACCTTATTAAGTAAGTGTTTCAGTCCATAGATGTTTACTGAGAAACTGCTTTGTGTCAGACATGAGGTTTTGGGCAGTACAGCAGTGAATAAGAACAAGTGTCTGTCCTTCATGCACACAGTGTATCATGAATGATGTTGGCCATTTTCTCTCTGTGACTAGTTTGCTGAGCCTGAAGGAGGTAATTAGCCACAGGACCTGAGAATGTTTGCTAGAGCCAGTTTTGTATGGAACTCTACTATCTGTTTTAACAAAAATGATTGTAGCCTCCAGCTCTCCCTGCTATTTAACTGTGTGATTGAACTTAGGGAAATTGCTTAGTTGCTGAGTCTAATATTCTTTAGTGGTAACATACAGGTAATAATAGCTTTTTTGCACTGTCATTGTGAAGGCAAAGCACTTGGTTCAATGTCTGGCATGTTATTGGTGTTCAGTATGTAATAGTAGCCTCCGTGTGTGCTTCCTCCCTGCATAGCTCAGACATGATTCTGAGATGTTGATTCATTAATCTTTTAAGGAATAAGCAAACTGTTACAGTGTTCGATTTGGAATATTTTATTCAGATTTTTATGAAATAAGCACTCCTGTATATTACAAATGAAATACTCCAAGAGTTTCTCAGGCATTTAAAAATCATTCTTCTTTGTAAGTTAAGGGGTTTTCTGGTGAAATAGAAGTATTTTATGTGCAACCCTGAATTGCCCTTAGCTGGTAAATTAGTGCCTTTGGCTTTGCCAGCCACAAAGTGCCAGGCTTACAGATTGCCCTCCTTGTCAGTCTTTTTTGGTTGAAAAGACTAAAGCTAGGTTGGCAATGATCATGGTTTTTAAGTTATTTAAGTATCAAAAAATACTGAATATTTTCTAATTTCTGAATTATTTTAATAATATTTAATATTTTAGTAGAATTCACTTCAGGTGGTTTTTTTTTGCATATCTATTTTTATAAGAGGTTTTAAGCAAAGAGGATACTTTTGGGGTTTGTCTGCCCAATTCTGAAAACTCACCTTTCTCCTGACAGGTATGGTCACTCTTCCCTTGAATTTTATGTGTCCTTCCAGTTTTCCATCCTTTCTATCACATATAATTGGACCTAGGGATGGAAAACAGACTCTCCTGTATTATCTGGAATGATCTGAGAATTTGGAATTGGGACTGAGTGATAACTTGCTTTAAAACTGCTTGAACTGAAGTGATGAAGACTTGGAACACATCTGCAGATGTCTTTAACATTGTGTATGAGGAAACAGGAAAAGTTGGTCTATTGAGAGAAACAGTGGAAACTGGCAGAAACAAAGATAAAAGTCAAAAAGAGTACTGTCTGAGTTCCCAACAGCTTTCTTGGTCCTCCTGCCAGTACTTTGTGATACCAGCTATTTTTTTAGTACCTAGTGATCTTCCAGTAAGCGTCCCTTTTTTGCACAAGCTTGCCCAAATTAGTTTGTCTTACTTGATCACAAAAGAACCTCAATGAAAGAAGGTCAATTAAGCTTAAAACAAAAATAGATAGGTTTGAAAATCCACATGCAGAAGAAAGAAGTTAGACTCCTTCCTTACAGCACACTCAAGTGGATCATAGAGCCAAATCTAAGAGCTACCACTCAAACACTCTTAGAAGCAAACACAGGAGTAAATCTTCTTGACCATGGATTAGGCAGAAGCTACTTGATTATAACACCAAAAGCAAAAGGTAGATAAATTGAACTTCATCAAAATTAAAAACTTCTGTGTTGCAAATGATGCCACCAGGAAAGTTAGAAAACAATTCAAGGAATGTGAGAAATTATTTGTCTGATAGGAGCTTTTATCCTGAATACCAAAAAAAAAAACCACCCCAAAATCAAAAAAACAGCTCTCACAATTCAGTAATAAAAAGGTGGCCAATTTTTAAGTAGGCAAAGACTGAATAGTCTTTTCTCCAGAGAATAAACAAATGGACAAATACTCACGTGAGAAGATGTGTAACATTCATCATTGAGAAAATGCAAATCAAAACCAAAATGACATACTACTTCACATCTACTAGGAATGGTTATAATTAAAAAGACAGATAATAACAAGTGTTGACAAAGCTATGGTGAAATTGAAACCAACATACATTGCTGTTGGGAATGTAAAGTGGTGCAGCTATTTGGAAAACAGTTTGAGCATGATTCAAATGCTAAACATAGTTATGAAATACAGTAATTCCTCTCCTAGGCATATACTCACATGAAACATATGTTCACACAAAAACTGGTACACAAATGTTCAAAGCATTATTAGTCACAATAGCTGAAAAGTAGAACAACCCAAATGTACATCAGCTGGTGGATAGATATCATCTATCCATAAATGGAATATTATGGACCCCTAACAAGTAGTGAAGTCGTGATACATGCTACAACATGGGTGGACCTTAGAAACATGCTAAATGGAAGAAGCCAGTCACAAAAGACCGTACAGTCTATGATTTCATTTATTTAAAATGTTTCAAATAGGCAAACCCATAGTCACAGAGAGTCGATTAGAAATTTCCAGGGACTGGAGGAGAGAGTCGGGAGTGTCGCTAGTGGATACAGGGTTTCTTTTGAGGAAGGTGAAAATACTCTAAAATTAGATTGAAATGTAGATTTTTTTCCCCTAACATTTTCTCTCCATGCCACTGTCTTTTTGGAGGTGAATGGAGAAAGTTATGGGGTTAGGGGAAGATTTTGGACTTAGCACTTGCTGGAGAGCAGGGCAAACATAGCTGTTCAATCTGTGGTTTTGAACAGCTAATTTAATTTCTTAGAGCTTCAATTTCAAAACTTTAAGATGAGAATCATGCTGGACTAAAGTGGTTTTTTCCTCTAGTATTTATAGAAGTTTGGGAGGTTTACCTAAGGAAAATAATCATAAGGATATCCAACTTCGGTCTTTGTTTCAATTTGTCCACACCAGTGTAATCTTAGATATTTTGTGAACAGAAATGGTGTCCAGCTTTATCTAATGCTTAGTTATACATCTAAGAAAATAGGCTCTCCATCACTATTATTTAAAGAAATTGACATTTTAGTAACATTATTGGTGACCTTTGAACTATTAGGTTATAGATATAGAGGTCATTGAAATATTAACTAAAACATTCATTTTAACCTTCTCGATATATTTCATTTTTAATTGTCATTGATTTTTACTGTTTTTAGATATTAGTGTTGTATTTACAGATTATGTTAATTCCAGGTTAGTGTATTCATCTATAACTTGTTTTAAAAATATATCTACTGTATGTTACCATTTTCACCTTTTAGTTTATTTTTTGATTACAAAAAATTTTTAGTGATCTGATACTAAACTGATTTTAGAGAAATCTACTATAATTGCATCCAGCTTCATGACGGTAATTACATTTTTATGTTGCAGTTAAGTGATGATAAGGGATGGGTTTCAGTTTTCGTTCTTACCATTCCTTCCTCCCTCCCTCCCTTCTTCCAGCTTGGTAGCTACATGATCTTAATATGCTAGCTTTTTCTTATTTACAGAGATCCTGCATATTGTGATGAAAATTGGCTGAACAGAATCAAAACTGAAGTAGGAGATACTTGGAAGCTAAAGGTATTTTCTTGTTTTTTGTCCGTCTGTTCATTAGTCTTTTACTAGCATTTGTGTAATATTTGTTGATTTTTGATCTTTTGTATCCAGTGAGCTTTAGAAACTTAGGCAGCCTTTAGTAAAATAATCTAGAATTGAAGATTGGAGGTAACCTTAAGTTGCTCACTGAAATGGAATGGAGGTCAGGAAAGCACAGTGGCAGGGCCTGGGTTTGAGAGCCAGAATGCTGTGTCCGTATCAAAACACTTACTACCTATCGGAAAGTCCTTCAACCTCTCTGTGCCTTGGTTTCCTCATTTGTAAAGTGAGGATTGTAGTAAAATCTACCTCAGAAAAAAAAATGAGTTAATACACATAATGGACTTATTAGAGTGCGTGGTTAGTTGGTAGAGTTTGTT
This sequence comes from Manis pentadactyla, assembly GCF_030020395.1. Taxonomy (NCBI): domain Eukaryota; kingdom Metazoa; phylum Chordata; class Mammalia; order Pholidota; family Manidae; genus Manis; species Manis pentadactyla. The sequence continues at coordinate 29,258,658 of NC_080025.1, forward strand.
ATTAGTAATGAGCATGATGTATTGTTAACTGTCCAAAACATTCAGAGAATGGATTCTTCTTCCTAGTAGCCTTAGCAAGAAATTCAAGCCTTTATTAAGATGACGCATTTCTTCTTTACTTGCAGAAAATCTGAATAATCTTACTGTTAAGTCTTGTTCAGTTACTCTCCAATGTTTGTCAATATGGTCATAACATTGAAAATGTAACATAATTGTTTATAAATCTTTTAGGTCAAATGAGCCATTGATAGTCCTTTTTGGATGGTTATGGTAATTCAGATATGCTGTTGATTTTATATTGACTTTATGATTGACTGGAATGATTAGTTCAGAAATTTTTTGTTAAATTACTTACTGCCTTTACCAAGGGTTGTTTTCTCTTTCTCCAAACAGATAAGCAACTTGAAGAAAATTTTAAAAGGAATCCTGGATTATAATCATGAGGTAAGGGCTTTTTTTTTACTCTGCTTAGAAGTATTACCATAGGATAAATTTTACATGAAGTAAAGGAAAAATTACCTCAAGATTAATAATTTATCTTCCATTGTATAGTTTCTAGGATGTCTTTTAGGTAGTTACTAGGTAGTCTTTTTCATGATAATATGGATAGTTTGTAGATGATTACTGATTTAAGTTACACTTTACTTTCTGCTGTCTATTAGCTCTCCTTTCTCACCTCATGAAGTAGTTTAAAGTCCGTACATTATTATAATCAACTCCTTTGCCTACTTCCATTCCTCAGCAGACCCTAGTCCTTAGATTACCTCAGCTTATTCTCCGAGTCTGCATCAGAACAGTTAAAACTTTGCTGAGGAAGAACTCAGAAAGTAGAACTAGTTTTACTTTATATTTCGTGACAACAGGTACCAAATGGACACAGCACAGCCTAGAAACCTGTTGTTTCCTTACTGGTTTTTCCCACAAGCTTACCTGCATTTATACCTACTTCTATACTTACATCATTTATATTTACCATCCTCGTAAGGAGCCCCATTATCTACTTTTCTACTCAAGCCCAAAACCTACAAATCATCCTATAGTCTTTCTTTTAATGTCATCAGGAAACCAGTTAGTTAAACTCCAAAACAGAACTTTCTCCATATCTGCTCCACTACCCTGTAGCATGCCATCACTAGCTCTTGCTTAGATTACTAGAGTCATCTAATCAGTAACCCTGATTTCATTCTTGCCCCTTCTACAGTCTATTCTCCACTCTAAGAATCAGCCAGGGTAGTTTTTAAAAATATAAATTGATTATGTTGCTCCTCAAAGTCATCCATGGTTTCCTACTACAGTGAGAATCAGATCCATACTTTTTACCATGAGCTACCAGGTACTGCATGACCCCTTGGCCTCCTATTACACTGTTCTCCCCTCATCCATCACAATACAGCCGCATTCACCCTCCTCCTATGCTTTTAGAGTATTTTTTCTCTATAGGGTTATCAGACAGAGAGACCTACCCTTTTGTCTGCATATATGTCATTTCATTTGGGGCCAATTTCCCCATAAAGGAACCCTCCATTCTCCTTCCTGGTATAAATGTCTTACTGTCAGCATTTGGAATTGAGTGGAGTGAAGGTGGATGGGAGAATCTTACTTGGGGCATGCACCTATATGGAATCTGTTCTTTCTGGTGCCCTGGTTTAGAATCTCTCTGGCTCTGTTTCTTCAGAGAGGACACATCAAGCCTTTCTAGGGTTGGTGGCGGGATCGATGGTAGTCAGTTTCTTTGCTCAGTATACATACCACATGCCAGACTAGGAACTAAGTTGCTATGACCTGAGACAGTTATACCTTAGGTATGGGAGTTACAAATAGAAATTGAGAGTAAGATTGGCGTAACAACTCTGTCCTTCCAGTGAGTTTCTGGTGCTGACAAACTGATCTCTATCAAAAAATACTCTATTTGGTCATATAAATGTAAATGCAGTTCTAATGTTTTTATATCCATTCAGATTTTAGGACAGCAGATCAATGACTTTATCCTTCCTGATGTGAACCTTATTGGGGAGCATTCTGATGCTGTAGAGCTTGGAAGGACACTTCAGCTCATTTGGGGCTGTGCTGTGAACTGTGAACAGAAGCAAGGTAATTTACTAGGTGTTAGTGTATGCATTTAAAATAACTAAGGGAAGTAGTACACACTGTATATTGTATATATAAGCCACCAATACAAACAAGCCACCCTTAATGCCATTTTCTGTGATTTTGCTAGGAGTTTGTTTTCAAGCCTTAAAAGAGTTGCAAGTTTGAATTAATTTGATTGTGATGATATTCTTTGCCTTTCTGCAAGACTGCATAATTCTTTGAGTAGATTATTTTAACTATATTGAATGTGATAAAATTTATTATAAATTGGACAAGGTCTAGCTGAATTAATAATATCAGTAATAATGATAATGTTATACTGAATTAGTTCAGCTCTGGAGATTTAAAATTGGATATTTTAGATTACAAGTACAAAGGATTTATATATTTTACAAATATTTACTGAACTCTCAATCTAGGGCTGAGAACACCATCTCAGACAAAATAGACACTGGACTCGTGGAACGTGTAGTTGAGTTGAGGGGACATAAATAATGCCACATATAACCATGTCATCTGAGTAGTGCTGAGTGGAGGTGAAGTGTGATGGGGGCGCCATCAAGGGGGTCATTTAAGCAAAGACGTGGAGGATAATGGACTAAGTAACTTGAATAGTAGAAACTGCATGTCAGAAAGACCTGGGTGACCTTTGAGGGGGAAACAAAAAGCAGCAGCTGTAACTGGAGAATAGTGAGACGGGTAGAAGATGATGGAGCAGAGAAAGGAAGGTAGGGGCTCTTTTACATGAGGATGACACAGTGTTTTACTGTTCCTTACATGACCTTTGAAGAATTCTTCTTATTTTTCCTACCTTACCCCTAGTAACGCAAAACAGGTTTTTATTAACTTGTCTATACTTTTTTGTGTTCTAGTGGTAATTTAATACTAATTAACATTGTCTTCTTGAAGCTATGACTAGTTTTATTGGTCTCTGATTCAAGAATTTTTTTCTAACAATGTATTCATTTATCTCTGTCCCCATTCCTTTTAGATTGTAGCATCCCATGCTCGTACATTACATTTTCATTGGCTTATTCAGCTTGACTAAAGAATTAGAATAGAGAATTTTCTACATTTGTGATTTTCGTATTACTGAAATACCTAAAAGTTTTTTGTTGAAGTCTAGGCGACTGGTATAAATAACATTCAAGACATTAAAGCCCTTAAGTAGATGTTTTGATTTTAAAAAGTATATGAAAATATTTAAAGTACTTCACTGAATTGAGGTAATGGCTTCTGATACATTTATTCTGTTAGATTCATCAGCTCTTGGGTATGCATAGCTGTTAAGAGTTGGCTAATTAAATTTTTTATGGGGTAGGAATAGAAAAAGACAAGGATGTGACCTATACAATAGTTCTCTGGAGAAGCAGACGATCATAGTATTTACCTAGCTTCACACACAGAACCATGTGTTCTGTATAATACCTAGATTCAGTTTTTCCTCTGAAATTGTGTATAAACGATAAAAATGTTGAACAGTTTTAACATCTCACTTTTCCAGAGGGCATTCTCTGCTCAAGAAAATGAATGTCTGGGTTGCTAAATATTAGATGTCAGTGCACATTTATGATATGTAGTGTAATCCTTACTATAGCGGCTCTGCCATTCACTACCTTGCTGACATTGGACCAGATACTCAGCCTGTTTCCTCATCTACAAAATCAGGTTACAAAACTTGATAGTCATAAGGAGTAAATGGAGCTCTATAGTGTATCTGCCTTGTAATCTGTAAAACACAATACAAACAGGAAGGGCTTTATGTTTAGCTGATTTGCAGTTACTAGAAGTAAGGAGCAATTGCTCAGCTCAGAACATTGACTCAGCATACATTTATTTGGCTGTCTGACATCTTAAATTGGGGCAAATGAATGGTGGTAAATTTGAAATAGCAAAGATTACTAGTAGAAACACAGTAATAGAATTTACTGAGCATCTCCTTTTTGCCTGATGCTATACTAACAGAACAAAAAATACTTTTTACAGATTAGGAAAACTGGGCATTGTATGACTTGCCCACGATTGCTTGCGTGCAAGGCTAGACAAGGGCACAGACCCGTGTCTCATTCACAGTCATATTTAATACCCTTCTTTCTAAACTCTGCTGTAAATTTTGGACCAGGATAAACTCCCTGACCTGGCACACCTCATTCTCCAGCATTTCCTCATAGATCTGCATCCAATAATCATGTAGTACTGGTATTTTGGACTTTAAAGATTTGTAAAAGTTTTTTTCCAGAAATTGTACATTGATGTAGCTCTCATCATCATTTTATCATTTAGCATTTTACGGTGTTCGCGGGGAAGGGCCTTGACGTGGCAACACCGCTTCTTAACTAACGCTTCCCCTCTCACACCCTACTAACCCCCTGTCCCCCCTGTCCCACTGGGATGCCCCTCACGCCCAGGAGGCCGTCATGAAGGTGCCCTTCCCCACCGTTAGTACTGCTGCTCTTCTCTGCCGTGCTCACAGTCTTTCATTTTGAAGGCTGTTCAGTCATCCTGGCCATGCCATTTTCTTCATAGCCTCGGACTTCTCTGTGTGGTACCTTAGAACAGAAGATCAAAACCATTCCCTTATATTCCAGCATTTATAGGGTGCTCCTCAGTGGGCTCAGACTGAAGGAATTGTTTTCTTGGGGTTTTTTATTTTTATTTTTTAACCAAATCTTGGTAAAGTTATGGTATGTTCCTACTGCTGGCCTAAGAAAAATGCCTGTGATTTAAGTGTAATGTGTATATTTTATGTATCACCACACATTTGACTGGGCACAAATATTTTTAGGACAATACTTCCTTAAAAACATGTTTTTGATTGACTAAAAACTTTGGCATTAACAGTCAGAATGTCATAATTTTATAGTGCTGTCAAAATATATATTTTTAAATACGTTACCTGTCAAGCAAAGAATTATCCTTCGGCATTCCAAATACATGAATGTTTTGCCAAAACATTAGTTTAACAATTTCGCAAGACCTCTTCATATAATACTTGCAGTGCCAAGACAAGCTTTTGGTGTTTGTTTTTTAAAAGTGTGGGAAGACAGGCAAGTTAAGACTAAAATCTCCTTATTTGTATCTTATATTCCTTAAAATGCTTCTTATTTCAACCTATTTACCACAGTTGTTTACCAGTGGAATCCAGCTGGCCTACTGATTTTTTTTTTTATGCTTAATGCCACTTTTCTCATCCACTGTTGGATTTGAAAATAATGAAAACTATTTCCAAGGCTTTTTTAGAAGGCAAGGAATTATGTTTTTTAACTTTGTCACTACTGTCAGCTGAGATCCTGCTCTTTCTGGGCACTCATGAGGGTAAGATCACCAGAGCTCAGCTTCGGCCTCTTAGAGATGTGACCATTACTTCAAAGCCCAGGGTGGTACCACCATGTGGCATATTATACATATGTATGCATGGGTGCCTTATTTACATGGGTACAGTATTATACAGTGTTGTATAATATTGTATACGATGTAACTATGGCATCGGTTTCTATCTTAAATTCATCTTACTTCTTTGTCCTAAGCAGTTTTTAAGTTCATTAAAATTTTTTTTTCTATAGTAGAAAACATTAAGGTAGGAATTATATACAGTTCAGTGCTTTGATATCATATAAGAATAAAGCACAGACTTTTGTCATCATGTATCAAAGAATAATGTAAAACACAGATACTTTCTAAATTTTAGGAAGAGTAATACAGTCCTTTCTATCCTGGCTTTTAGGCTTTACCATTTCACTGTTTTCCACTCCCGAGATACTGCATTCCTGTAACCTTTAACTGTAGTCTCAACTTTAAAAGGAGTGGTGGGGGCCAGGAAGGATAAATACTGTGATTTCCAGCCTTCACTTTACCTATGGCACATATATGTAACTATGTGAGGAATTCCTAAGAAGAATCAAAACACAGGAAACTACTTAAAGAATTCATGAAGTGTTAGCCTTTATTCCCTTGACTATCTTTAACTTGGACAGTGACATTCCAGATTGTTGTTTTCAGAGTACATCCAAGCCATTATGATGATGGAGGAATCTGTTCAGCATGTTGTCATGACAGCCATTCAAGAGGTATGTGTGGAGCTTTGTGCTTACCATTTGTGAGAAATTCAAGAAGCAAACATGAGTTTAAATCGTAGACATGGAAATTTTTTAAAGATACTCTCCTTATTTTTTGAGAAATTTTTTCCTTTATGGTTATCATATAGCTTGTCTTGTTTTTATTTAAAAAGTCATACTCATTTACATTTCTCATTTTATTCAAATTTTAAACATTTATCTTACAGATATTCAGTAACTATTCCTAATTTTTAAACACCTTAATGAACTAGGAATTGTAGTTCTGTAGTTTAGGAACTAGTAGACTAATTCCTAAAGCCATTGTGAATACCTATTTAAACCAGCAGTCTACCTCACACTGAATTATTGGTTTCTTTGACAGAAAATGGGTCTTCAACTTTAGCCACATCCAAACCAATTTCTAGATGATAGTTTATTTTGGAGCTATAGTGGATAGAAAGTATCTCCTCTACCCTCTCAAGTTCTCTGCTGGGGCCTATATAACAGATGGACAGATTCAGAAAAGCTCACGTATTTATTTAATATAAGTTTTACATGATACGGGAGCCTTAATGAGGAAGTAAAGAATAAGAAGTGTTTAAACCTGAGTGTTCTGATGCCAAGTTTGATGAGGAGTAGAGAATTGTGGAAAAATGCATTAGGACACAAAAGGGTTTGAGCTGAGTGTAGTCGACTGGGGTAAACAGCAAGTCCCGCTTGCTCAGATTGCGTTCAATATCCCTCCGTCTTCAGAAGTCGGGAAGCTCCTTTCCTCCAAGTACAGGGAGAGCACTTCTCACATGAGGCTCTTAAGGACCTACCTCAGGGAAGGGCAGAAAATCCTTCCTGTACCTGCTGTTTCTCGAATTCCTTCAGCTTGAAATACTCAGTATGCCAACAAGTAAAAATGAAATAAAAACTAATAACTGGTTGATCTCAGGACATGAAAATGTTTTTAATTGTAAAAGCAATGGAAGAAACCCTTAAGGAAACAAGAAAGAAGTACAGGGCATGAATATGCAATATAAATACAACAGACAAATATGAAAAATGCTAAGTGCAGATTAAGGTAAAATGTTTGTTTTGTAATCCAACCGACTATAAATCCAGGAGTTCCCACCACCCCCTCAGGTTTGGTAATTCGCCAGAATGACTCACTAAACTCCGGAATGATGGCAGTTTTGCTATAGCGGAAAGATGCAAATCAGAGCCAGCTCCACCCGCATCCCCATGCACAGAATGAGAACTCGGAGGGTTCCAAATGTGAAGTTTCTGTGGTCTGCTCCCCATGGAATCAAGGCAGGTCCCACTTCCAGTACATTGATGTGTGACAGCACAGAAAGCACTGCGCCAGGGAAGCTCCCCTGAGTTTTCACCCCCAGAGGTCTTACTAGGGTTTCATTATGTAGGCATGATTGATTGGGTTATTGGCCATGACGTTCAGCTCAAAGTCCAGCTCCTGTCTCCTCCCCAGATGTCAGGCTGATAGGAAGTGGTGCAAAGCCCCAGCCCTCTAAGATATGGTTGGTTTTTCCGGCATGGCCAGTGCCCCAGCTGGAGCATCTCCTGAGCTTAAGCTGTCTAAACTGTCTAGCTTAAACTGTCAAAGACTCTCATATCAGTCAGGAAATTCCAGAGCTTTAGGGGCTACCTCCCAGGAACTGGGGCAAAGGCCAGCCAGATTTTTTAATACGGAGGACTCAGATCTAAGCAGTGCTTTTTGTCAGTCAGTAAAAAGGATAAACTGGCACATCTTTTTGAATGTGTTAAGCTCTTTTATTACATAAAATACAAGGTCGTTGGTGTAAAAATACATAATGATGATCACCCAAGCAAGATGTAACTTTAATTTTCTCGTAAGTGGTCCTGGATTGGGTCTCTGGTCATCAGGGGCCCAGCTTGCTTGTATCTATGTTTGCCATCCTTCATGCATGGTTCCCACCTGGCGGTCCAGATTGGGCTTCTCAAGTTCCAGTGAGCACATTCACATTTCCAGCCAACAGGAAGGACTGCAGGAAGGGTTACCTACTTCTTCTAAGAAAACTTTCAGGAACTATCACTGCTGCTAGCCAGATATCCTTCACATAGCCCCACAGGGACACTAGGAAATGTGGTCTTTATTCCAGTTGGTCATAGATCCAGCCCAACTCTGAGGGTTCTTTTATTAAGCAAAAACCAGAAGAATAAAGGAGCCCCTAACAGTTCTGCCTTATTGTAATTAATCCTGTAATTCCACTTTTAGGAATTTACCCTAAGGAAATCTAAAATGTAAAGATGCTTATTAAGAATAGTAATAGCAAATATCTAGCACCTACTGTGAGATAGATAGTGCCAGTATTTACTAAACATATTACAGATACTAGCTCATTTAAAATTCACTACAGTTGTAGTTAATGCTACTGAAATGTAATATTCTCTTAGAAATTGTTAAAATGGCAAGTTTTATCTTTTTTTTTTTTTTTGGTTTTTTTTTTTTTATTGAAGGGTAGTTGACAACAGTATTGCATTACATTAGTTTCAGGTGTACAACACAGTGATTCAACATTTATATACATGATAATTCTAGGTACCAGCTATCACCATACCAAGTTGTTACAATATTTTGACTATATTCCTTATGCTGTACATTACATCCTGGTTACTTATTTATTTTACAATTGGAAGTGTGTTTATATATATATATATATATATATATATATATATATATATATATATTTTGTGAGGGCATCTCTTATATTTATTGATCAAATAGTTGTTAACCACAATAAATTTCTGTATAGGGTGGTCAATACTCAATGCACAATCATTAATCCACCCCAAGCCTAATTTTCGTCAGTCTCCAATCTTCTGATGCATAACGAACAAATTCTTACATGGAGAACAAATTCTTACATAGTGAATAAGTTACATGGTGAACAGTGCAAGGGCAGTCATCACAGAAGCTTTCGGTTTTGTTCATGCATTATGAACTATACACAGTCAGTTCAAATATGAATATTCATTTGATTTTTAAACTTGATTTATATGTGGATACCACATTTCTCTCTTTATTATTATTATTTTTAATAAAATGCTGAAGTGGTAGGTAGATACGAGATAAAGGTAGAAAACAGAGTTTAGTGTTGTAAGAGAGCAAATGTAGATGATCAGGTGTGTGTCTGTAGACTATGTGTTAATCCACGCTAGACGAGGGCAATAAAACATCCATGTATGCAGAAGATTTCTCTAAGAACAGGGGGGGTGAGGTTCTAAGCCTCACCTCTGTTGATCCCCAATTTCTCACCAGATGGCCCCCTGCGACTGTGCCTGTCTTAGGTTGTTCATCCCTTGAGGAATCTTACCCGTCTCTGGCTAACCAGTCATCTTCCGGGGCCATACAGGGAAATGTTAAGTTGGTAAGTGAGAGAGAAGCCTTATTGTTTGAAAAGGTTAGCTTTTTACTTCTTTGCATATTTATGCCCTGTGGCTTCTATGCACAGCATTTGTCTTGAGGTGTCTTTACCACTTGGAAGAATTATGATACTCGGTAAATTCGACACGTGGCACGAGTTCTATTTAAAGGTTGTGATTAGGTAGGAAGAAGAAAAGCTATAGAAGTAGCAGGCAGAAGAAAACCTGGGAAGATTGATTATTTCTTTGACATATCTTCTTGTAGAGTAACTTCAGTATGGATAGGTTTTAAACTACTAATTAAATTGTGCACACACATTAACATAATAGGAATATAGTTACCTAACCAAAGCATACCTGTAATTACCAGCCATCTCCAGTGAAACCAAGAAAACCAGTTAGGCACCTTAGGCATTTGTGAAAACTTATCTATGATATGGTGGATATTGTCCGACTGAACTTAAACAGTCTGAGAGAATTCAGATAAACTAGAACAACCCATTCCTGGGGACTGTTCATATCCCATATGTTCTTTTAACGACAAATAGTCTGTAGTTGTAAGATTTTGGAGTGCTACAATTTGCACTTCTCCTAATTCTTGGTTGAGTTCCAACAGTATAGATCCAGTCCAATTTTTGTTTTACTGTATGCACAGGCCAGCTTAGATATCTCCTTCATCATTCCCATGGCAAGTCCAGGAACTGGTGGGATGAGTGCATCTACACCTGTGACAGTGCGTGGATCTTTGTTGGAGTTTTTTTTTTTTTGATGATCATCTTCTGGCATGAGTCTTCCCGAGAGTGCTGATGTTGGAAGTTCTTTTTCATATCGTATCTTAGTTCATTTTCGGGGTAGCCAAATTAGGCTTTGATCCTCTGTATAAACACAAACAGACCCTTTGCCTACACTTTTATATGCCCTTTATATCATTGTGTAGAACTCATTAGAGGTCACCACATAGGAACTGCTTTTTTTTTTTTATTTTTATCATTAATCTACACTTACATGACAAATACTTTGTTTACTAGGCTCTCCCCTATACCAGGTCCCCCCTATATACTCCTTTACTGTCACTGTCCATCAGCATAGCAAACTGTTGTAGAATCACTACTTGTCTTCTCTGTGTTGTACAGCCCTCCCCTTTCTCCCACCCCGCTATGGATGCTAATCTTAATACCCCTCTTTTTCTGCCCCCCCTTATCCCTCCCTACCCACCCATCCTCCCCAGTCCCTTTCCCTTTGGTACCTGTTAGTCCATTCTTGAGTTCTGTGATTCTGTTGCTGTTTTGTTCCTTCAGTTTTTCCTTTGTTCTTATACTCCACAGATGAGTGAAATCATTTGGTATTTCTCTTTCTCCGCTTGGCTTGTTTCACTGAGCATAATACCCTCCAACTCCATCCATGTTGCTGCAAATGATTGGATTTGCCCTTTTCTTATGGCTGAGTAGTATTCCATTGTGTATATGTACCACATCTTCTTTATCCATTCATCTATCGATGGACATTTAGGTTGCTTCCAATTCTTGGCTATTGTAAATAGTGCTGCGATAAACATAGGGGTACATTGATCTTTCTCATACTTGATTGCTGCATTCTTAGGGTAAATTCCTGGGAGTGCAATTCCTGGGTCAAATGGTATGTCTGTTTTGAGCATTTTGATGTACCTCCATACTGCTTTCCACAATGGTTGAACAAGTTTACATTCCCACCAGCAGTGTAGGAGGGTTCCCCTTTCTCCACAGCCTCACCAACATTTGTTGTTGTTTGTCTTTTGGATGGCAGCCACCCTTACTGGTGTGAGGTGATATTTCATTGTAGTTTTAATTTGCATTTCTCTGATAATTAGTGATGTGGAGCATCTTTTCATGTGTCTGTTGGCCATCTGTATTTCTGTTTTGGAGAACTGTCGTTCAGTTTCTCTGCCCATTTTTTAATTGGGTTATTTGTTTTTTGTTTGTTGATGCGTGTGAGCTCTTTATATATTCTGGACGTCAAGCCTTTATCGGATGTGTCATTTTCAAATATATTCTCCCATACTGTAGGGTTCCTTTTTGTTCTATTGATGGTGTCTTTTGCTGTACAGAAGCTTTTCAGCTTAATATATTCCCACTTGTTCATTTTTGCTGTTGTTTTCCTTGCCCGGGGAGATATGTTCAAGAAGAGGTCACTCATGTTTATGTCTAAGAGGTTTGTGCCTATGTTTTCTTCCAAGAGTTTAATGGTTTCATGGCTTACATTCAGGTCTTCGATCCATTTTGAGTTTACTTTTGTATATGGGGTTAGACAATGGTCCAGGTTCATTCTCCTACATGTAGCTGTCCAGTTTTGCCAGCACCACCTGTTGAAGAGACTGTCATTTCGCCATTGTATGTCCATGGCTCCTTTATCAAATATTAATTGACCATATATGTCTGGGTTAATGTCTGGATTCTCTAGTTTGTTCCATTGGTCTGTGGCTCTGCTCTTGTGCCAGTACCAAATTGTCTTGATTACTATGGCTTTATAGTAGAGCTTGAAGTTGGGGAGTGAGATCCCCCCTACTTTATTCTTCTTTCTCATGATTGCTTTGGCTATTCGGGGTCTTTGGTGTTTCCATATGGATTTTTGAATTATTTGTTCCAGTTCATTGAAGAATGTTGCTGGTAGTTTCATAGGGATTGCATCAAATCTGTATATTGCTTTGGGCAGGATGGCCATTTTGACGATATTAATTCTTCCTAGCCATGAGCATGGGATGTGTTTCCATCTGTTAGTGTCCCCTTTAATTTCTTTTAAGAGTGCCTTGTAGTTTTCAGAATATAAGTCTTTCATTTCTTTGGTTAGGTTTTTTCCTAGGTATTTTTTTTTTTGATGCAATTGTGAATGGAGTTGTTTTCCTGATTTCTCTTTCTGTTGGTTCATTGTTGGTATATAGGAAAGCCACAGATTTCTGTGTGTTGATTTTGTATCCTGCAACTTTGCTGTATTCCGATATCAGTTCTAGTAGTTCTGGGGTGGAGTCTTTAGGCTTTTTTATGTACAGTATCATGTCATCTGCAAATAGTGACAGTTTAACTTCTTCTTTGCCAATCTGGATTCCTTAAGTTTTATCTTATATATATTTTACCAAGGTAAAAAAAAAATGAAAGAAAAAATAAACTACAGGTCTTTAAGGTTATATACTGTTATTTCCCCCATTTTGTAAAAGAGAAAATGAAGGCATACAGTGTGAGTAACTTGCTCAAGTTCACAAAGGTGTAGTTAGAACTCACATCTAAACTCATGCCCTTAACCACTGTGTTGTATTACCTCAATTTGTTTATTTCAGCGTTATTTTCTAGTACTGAAACATGAGAAATAACATTAGAAATAACTGCCCAGCAATAGGGGAATAGATAAATAAATTATGGCACAATAATGTATTGGCATATTGCTTTGGCATTAAAACATTATTTTGAAAAATATGTAATGACATAAGTGAAGGCTTATATAAGGAAACAGGGTACATGAACAATATAGTCTCACTTCTGTTACAAATTAAAATTAAGATGAATGAAAACAAACTTGCCAAAATGTTAACCTTCTCTAAATGATTGGGTGTTCTATAGTCTTTTCTGTATTTTCCAATATTTCTATAATAGCAGGTATTGTATCTAATCAAGAATATTTTTTATGTAAAAATTTGTACTCCATGTAAGAATTTGTTCGTTATGCATCAGAAGATTGGAGACTGACGAAAATTAGGCTTGGGATGGAATAATGATTGTGCATTGAGTATTGACCCCCCTATACAGAAATTTATTGTTAACAACTATTTGATCAATAAATATGAGAGATGCCCTCACAAAAAAAAAAAAAAAAAATATATATATATATATATATATATATATATATATATATATAAACACACTTCCAATTGTAAAATAAATAAGTAACTGGGATGTAATGTACAGCATAAGGAATATAGTCAAAATATTGTAACAACTTGGTATGGTGATAGCTGGTACCTAGAATTATCATGTATATAAATGTTGAAATATTGTGTTGTACACCTGAAACTAATGTAATGTAATACTGTTGTCAACTACCCTTCAATTAAAAAAAAAAAAAAAAAGAAGAAGAAAACAAATCCTGAAAAAAAAAAAATATATTTTTTAAGTTAAAATCAGTAACTAAGTGATTTTTAATTTTATGAATTATTTCCCAAAGGATTATTTAGAAATTCAGACAAAGATTGGGCATAATAGTGTTTATTAACTACTTCATATTAATAGAAATATGAAGACAATATATACCTATTAGAAAGCAAGTCCTTAAATTATGGTACCTCCACATCATGGAATATTATGTAGCAAATAACAATGTTTTAAAAATAAGGGTATCTTGTAACAAAGGGAGAACACTTGTCAAGTGAACAAAGCAATATATAAAATTGTACGTACAATTAGATTTTAAGAATATATGATATGTCTTGTATGTACCTACTCCTTTTCTTCATTTAGCAGATAGTTATTGAGCACCTAATATGCACTAATAATTGTAGTAGGCATTAGAGATGCAGCTGTGAAAAAGATAGATGTGGCCTCTTGCCTTAGAAAGTGTTAAGTCTTGTTGGCAAAATGGCCAAACAGGCAATTCAGTACATTCCAAACATTTAAAATGAAAAATGCCACAATGGGGGAAATATAGTTGTGCTTCAAGGGAGTATCTAAGTCAGTTTGGGGACATTAGGGAAGGCTTCTCAGAGAAGGTGGCGTATAAACTGGGCACTGAAATATGAGAGATGGTGAGGAGGAGGCAAAAATTGTTCTCCAGTCCAGGAGACTAGAGAAGCTAGGCCTGCAAGGTGTGGTGGGGAACTGAAAGAGGCACGGGCAGCAGCACTGTGAGGCAGGAGTGCTTAGAAATGAAACAAGGTACAGAAGATCATTGGGATTTTGAGCATTTCTGTTTAAAGAGTAGGCATTTGGAAACCAGTTAATAGATTTTAAGAAGAAAACACGTTGAAACCTGTATTTGAGAAAACCCACAATGTGAGAAGAATGGATGGGAGGAAAACAAGGCTAGCAGGAGGGAGAGCAGCTAAGAGGCCTTAGTACTTACTTACCAGTGAAGAGTGGCGGAAGCCTGAGCTAAGTCCTGCGGGTAGGGTGGAGACAAGAGGGCAGACCTGGAACTCGCCAGAGCTTGAAACCAGTAGACTGAGGGATCTGGGGGGAAGGCAGAATCGTGAAGTTAAAGAAAGGCTTTTGTAAGAGGGCAGGTTACTTTTGGTTTTGTTTTTTAATGCACATTCTATTTATATCTTTATTCAGGTGCTACCGACTTTACTTTTTTATTTTTTAAAATACACATTGAAAGGAAAGGAGCGACACACAGCAGCAATTTACCGGAGAAATCCGCTTTATTGGGGAAAGGTGCTGGGTTATATAGGAAGGGGCATGGGGTGATTGAGGTGTCACTTCTACGGGGCTGGTGGCTATTGGCTAGGTGCTGGGAGTGGGAGTGGGGAGAGAGGTGATTGGTCTTTAGGTGGCGCCGTCGGGAACTGAGGACCCGGAAGAGAAGCCGGAAGTTCGCCATCTTACTGGTGGGGGCCCTTCATTCCCCCCTTTCTCCTCTATGGGGTTGTGGACGTTGCTTTCTTTCTGACTGCTTCCTGCTGAACGGGGGCGGAGAAGGGAGTGAGGGCTTGAGGATTGGGGGGAAAGGGTTGATAGGACTCCCCACAGTAAGGACGAGTAGATGTGGACTTCTTCAGGTTGGAAATCAATGAAGGTTCCTTGTAACTATAGGTCAAGGACTTGTTGATTCCAATGGTGCCCAGAGGATACGGGTGCCAGAAGCCAGGCGTCTGCGGCCATTGTTTCCAGGAACAGTTTCCAGCGGAGAGAGGGGTCCATCTCAGCGTGTGGTGAGGAGGTCACGTGAGGGTGAGGGATCTTCTGTGGCTAAAAGCTGGTAGTTCCTGAGTAAAAGCTGGTTGAAAGTTTGATTAGAGATTTTTCCAACTTGGGATTTGATGAACTTTATTATACAGGGTAAGAAGAGACAGGCGAGAAGAATGATTATTATGGGGCCTGCAATGGGCCAGAGCCAGGTAAGGAGAGGGTTTGTTAGTATTGAAGAGAATGGGTTGGAATTGGAAGCAGAGTGGAGGCTGGAGGCAAGGTCGTTGAGTTTGGTAATGTCAGTTTTTACAATGCCGGATTCATTGATGTAATAGCAGCACTCTTCTCGAAGTAAGATGCAGGTGCCGCCCTTTTCGGCTGTAAGCAAATCTAAGGCCCGCCGGTTTTGAAGGGTGACCTCAGGGCTCCCTCAAGTTTGTCGTTGAGATTTCTAATTGCCCATAGAGAGTGACCCAAGGCTCTTCCCGAAAACCCTGCCTCAATGGTTGAGGTGGTCAAAGAGATACTGACCATTATGGGAAGGAAAGCAGCCCTTTTTGTGTGCAAGGGCAAGGGAGGTTGGAGCTTAAGAAATTCTGCCATGCTATAAAGTGTAAGCTGTGGGATTAGGGTGACGAGAATGCGGGGTATATCGGAGTTGGGAGGCAGTGAGTTGAAGAGACTGCCATTACACTAAAAGAAGTGTCCCGGTTGAGTGAAAGTCTTAGAGCTGGAGGTAGGGGTGTAGATAGAGAGACAGTGAAGTGCGCTGGAGGGGGGTGGAGCTGGGCCTACACAGTGGTGGATGGTGAGATTATCTGCGTATTCTGGTTCTCATAGGGGTATGTCTGCCAGGGGGCAGAGGGGTTGTCCTTCTGCATGGAAGGAGTAGTTGGAAATATTAAGGGGCGTAGCGGCCAGCAATGGGCGCTGTAGTTATGTGCACAAAAAACAATTGGTGGTGTTGAGGGTGTGGTTGAGAAAGATGGTGGTGTCTTGAATAAGCTGTAACTAAGAGTAGGAGGAATAAGAAGATGAAGAAGTGCCGTCAAGAGTTTGGATAATGACTTTTTTGGAATGTCCCATATCTGATGCAACTTGAGAGATCTGGGAGTGAGAGGGAACATACTCTCGAGAGATATGAAGGGTTCCGTGGGAGGTCGAGGACCCCCATAGTAAACTGAGGCTGTGACCCCGGCGGCCCATCGAGAGTCCCAGGGATCTGGGATTGATAAGGAGAATGAGCCGTTGGGGTATTTCATGAAACGGTTGGAGGAGTAATACTGTGGGTACTGGGAGTTACTCATGTAGTGAATGGCGCAAGACCTGTAGGGACATCCCCCGTAGGTGTCTTGCTATCGCCTGCAATAGGCTTGTTTTTGGTCATAGAGGAGGCAGAGGTAGGGAGAATAAAGGTAGCTGCTAGTGAACACTTTGGTGGAGGGAGGAAAGTGGAGGTATAAAGGCTCGGAGCAGCCTTTCAGAGGGCAGTCTGATGCGGCAATGAGGGCAGTAACTTTTGTTTGATGCTGCGTGTAAGTCTGTCTTACTTTGAATCGCCATACAAAGGAGGCTGGGGTGGCGGGGAAGACAATAGGAATGAGGAGAAAAAGCAAGAGAGTGGTAAAGGAGGAAAAAGTCATGATTCGGGTATGGATGGCAAAGGGGGTGAACGGGATTTTGGAGGAAAGAGGGCAGTAAGGTCAGGAGTCTGGAGGGAGGGAGAGTCTGTAAACTTTTGTAGGTTAAGAGATCTTTTAGGTGATGTAGGGACAGAATGGTAAGGGGCGCCCCGAATGTCAGTTTATGAGCTTCTTTCTGCAAGAGCTGTCCAGCGGCTAATGCCCATGGGCAGGGGGCCCATCCCCGAACTGTGGGGTCTAATTGCTTGGAAAGATAAGTTACTGGGGCAAAGGATGGGCCATAATATTGTCTTAGGACTCTTAGAGCTTGACTGGACCTCTCATGAATGTATAATGAGAAGGACTTCAACAAATCAGGAAGATGGAGAGCTGGGGCTTCCACAAGGGCTCGATGGAGCTTAATGGAGTGTCGGGGTGAGGAGGATAATGGTTCTTCAGGGGGGCCCTTGCTGAGGTCGTATAGGGGTCTTGCCAACAGGGAGAAGTTAGGGATCCATGCTCTACAATACCCAGCCAGGCCTAGAAAGGAAAGGATTTCTGTCTTGGTTTTGGGAACGGGCAGGTCAGAGAGGAGCCGTTTTCTGTCTCATGTAATGGACTTTCTTTGTTGAGATAGAAGAAATCGGAGGTAAGTGACAGAAGGGGAAGAGATTTGAGCTTTGATGGGGGATACTCGGTAACCTCTGGAAGCTAGAAGGTTAAGTAGGGAGGCAGTGTCAAGTTGAGACTGTTCCCACGAGGGACTGCAGAGTAGAAGATCGTCCACATATTGTAATAAGGTGGACTCAGAAGCCTTGTGGCAAAACTGTCCAAGTGAGTTGTTCAGAATGTCTTGTGTATGGGTCCGTCCAGGTGAAGGCGAAAAAATCTTGGGAGGAGGGGTCTCGGGAAGCCAAGGCAGGGCAGCGATAAAAGGGTGTATGGATTTGGGACTAAGGGATGGATAGGGACGATGGCCATGTTGATGAGGCGAAGGTCTTGGACGAGGCGGAAAGATCTGTTGGTTTTTTTAACAGCTAATATGGGGGTATTAAACGGGGAGTGAGTGGGTCTGAGGTAATTTTGTTTAAAAGATCTTGAATGATGGGTTGGAGGCTTATGAGGTCTGAAGTGGTTAGGGGGTATTGGGCCTGACAGATATACTGAGAGGGGTCACGTAATTTGATAGAGGCAGGAGGACATAGAGCTACGGAGGGGCTTGTAATGGAGTAATGGCAGGTGTGGTAGGGCCCCGGTATTCCTGCAAGACTGAGAAGGTGGCTCCTGTATCTAGGAGGAAGGAGATGGGGCGACTGTCTACTATTAAAGTAACTCTGGGCTCTTGTTTGGTGATGGAAATGGTCGAGCGAGAAGCCCCCAGGCTCCGTCAATCTTCTTCTGCCAGCCCCACTATGGCGGGCTTAGGATGGGGGTTGTTCGTCCAGCCTCCCCTTCAGGTGGCTGGGCAATCAGACCCCCAGTGGCCCTTTTTGTGGCATCTGGGGCATGGGGTGGTAGCCCTTGACCAATGTCCTTCTTGTCCGCACTTGAAACAAGCTCCTGGGGGGGGCTTGTTTGTAGAAGGGCGCCCAGGTTGTGGTTTTATCAGCTGGGCCAACATTTGAAAATTGGCCTGATCAGCCTTTTGTTTACGGCGTTCTTTCTCCTCCTCCCGGTTATGGAAGACTTTAAAGGCCACTGTTAGGATCTCAGTCTGTGGGGTAGCGGGGCCCTGTTCTAACTTTTTGAGTTTAGCTTTAATGTCGGGGTAGCTTTGAGCTAGGAAGTATGTCATAAGGACATGTCTCCCGTCAGGCGTTTCTGGGTCCAGGCTGGTAACTGTAATAGGGCTTGAGTGAGTCTGTCTAAGAACTCGGAGGGAGCTTTTGAAAATTTACTATTTACAAGCTGCTTTTTTCAGACCTGCTATTAAGCAGCAGGCGAAGATATCTCGAGAGCGGAGACTCACGGTGGTGTTATAATCTCAGTGTGGGTCTTGTTCGGGGACAGCGGTGGGGCCAGCGGAAAGGTGGGGTCAGTCCTGTGGGTTTAGGTGGCGTGCGTTTGGGCGAAGTCTCAAACTCGTCTATGCTCTTCAGGAAGGAGGGTATTGGCCAGGAGCATGAAAATGTCATGATGTGTGAGGCTGTATGACTGGAGGGTCTATTGAAACTCTCTGATATATGCTGTGGGATCAGTGGAAAAGGAACTTAGGCGTTTCTCAAGTTGGGCTAAATCTCTTAAGGAGAAAGGGACGTGAACGTGCACGATGCCTTCGGATCTTGCTACCTCTCGGAGGGGGGGGGCGATAATTTTGGGAGGCTCTCGGGACTGAGTCTGAGGAGGACTGAAGGGTTCTGGCTCAGTCTGTGGGGGAGAAACAGGTGATGGGGGCAAGACAGAGGAGGCTCTTGGAACTTAGTTAGAGGGGGGCTGAAAGGCTCGGGCTTGAACTGCAAGGGGGGTGAGGTGGGGGAGGAGATGGTGGTGGAGGAAGGGGAGGGGTTGTAGGAGAGGAGGGGAAAGGGAGTGAACGGGAGGCTTTTGCAGGGGAGACGGCTTGCAGGCTAGGAGAACTTGGGGGCGCCGGGGGAGGAGGCGGAAAGCTTCGGTATAGGGAATCTCCTTCCAGTTTTTCAGGCACTGGCAGTAGTTAAAGAGATCACGAGTGATGTTAGGATCAAGAGTTTCCCCCGTGGGCCATTGGTTGTTATTGTTTAGGGGCTATGTCGGCCAATCTTGGGAGCAGTATTTGCGGAGAAGGTTTGGTTTTATATCAGGCGCCAGGGAGAGGGTGGCTAGATACTTGAGCAGGCATTCAAGAGGTGAACTTTCAGGGAGGGATGAGGAGGCTCCCATGGCTAAAGGACAGAGAAGGAGACAAACAGGGGAAGATGAACGGAGATCCTCGGACTGGGAACAGACCGCAAGGAGACAAAGGGCGTCCCCGATGATCCTTGGTGGTCTGCGGAAACTCGTATACGAGTTGGTTTCTTAGGAAGTGTAGGTCGTCACCCAGACTTCTCTAAGAAGGCAGAGCGCCGGAGTCCGAGGTACCTAGTACTAGGAGTTTTCGGCGGACGGAACAGATTTTGGCAGGTAGAACAGAAGGAGGAAGTGTAAAAGGGAGCATTCTCATCCACAAAGGAGTCACCTCGTTTATGGCTGTTGGAGGGGGGGCCTGAGGGTCTGCAGCAGCCGTGAAGGCCGGAGGTGGCAATTTATGGCTGTTGGAGGGGGGCCTGAGGATCTACAGCAGCCGTGAAGGCCAGAGGCGGGGAGAGTCCCTTCTTCATCTCCGAGCGTCAGGGCCTTGCCGGACGATCACGGTCAATGGCGCTGCGATAGCTCGGGGAAGAGCGGCCCGCTCCAGGGGAAAACTTACCCAAAGGCCAAAGAGGAGTGGTGAGTGTGAGGAGCCAGCGCCGGAAAAAGAGGACGAGGGCAAGCTGCTGCTGGTGTCGGGGGGAAGACGGGGCCCAGTTGGGGTGTCCCGTCTCCCGGGTTTTGGCACCAATGAAAGGAAAGGAGCGACACACAGCAGCTATTTACCGGAGAAATCCGCTTTATTGGGGAAAGGTGCTGGGTTATATAGGAAGGGGCATGGGGTGATTGTGGTGTCACTTCTACGGGGCTGGTGGCTATTGGCTAGGTGCTGGGAGTGGGAGGGGGGCGAGAGGTGATTGGTCTTTAGGTGGCGCCGTCGGGAACTGAGGACCCGGAAGAGAAGCTGGAAGTTTGCCATCTTACTGGTGGGGGCCCTTCACACATAATATAAAATTTACCATTAGTGACATTTTGTATATTCATAATATGCAAACATTACCACTCTTTAGTCCCAGAACTTTTTTTATCATCACAAAAATGCCTGTGCATTAAATAGGCAGTCCTCATTTCTCCCTCCCTTGCCCTGGCAACCACTGATCTGCTTTCTGTTTCCATGGGTTGCCCTGTTCTGGACATTTCATATACATGGAATCGTGATATCTGGGCTTTTGTGTCTGGCTTTTTCATTTAGCATACTGTTTTAAGGTTCTTTTGTAGCATGTGCCTATACTTTGTTCCCTTTTATCGCTGAGTAATAATCCATTGTGTGTACAACCACATTTTGTTCATCCGTTCATCTGTTGATGGACATTTGGGGCATTTCCACCTTTGGCTATTATGGGCAATGCTGCTGCAAACAAGAGCATACAGGGTGTTTTTTGAACACCTGTTTTTAATTCTTTCAGTTCTGTACCCAGAAATTGATTTGTTGGGTCAAATGGTAATACTGTTGAACTTCCCAAGGAAGCAGCAAACTGCCTGCTATTGGTGTCTGCCCTGTTTTACATTCTCACCAGCAGTGCACTAGGAGTCTGACGTTCTCTACCTCCTTGCCAGCCCTTGTTATTGTCCCATCTTTTTGGTGACAGCCATCCTAGGAGATGTGATGTGGTATCTCATTGTGACTTACTTGCATTTCCCTAAAGACTAATGAAGTTGAACATCTTTTCATGTGTTTATTAGCCATTCGTACATTATCTTCTTTGGAGCAATATGAATGGCAGTCAAGTAAATTATAGTCTCAACTATTTTAAATGTTAATAGGAAGAAAGAGAAAGATGGAGGTTGTGCCATAGGAAACGATGATAAGTAGGAAAGGTTTGCCATAATCCCTAGAGGGAATAAAGCACCAGCTGACTGGGGGAGCATATCAACTTTGGGGCAGCAGCTTTGAAGGCCCAGTTGAAATTGGTAACTATGTATTAACAGTGTTTTGTGATTTAAAAAATTGTTATACTCTCAGTACTTAGCAGTCCAGGATATATGGCCAGAAGATACAGATAGTCAGATATTGGATTAAGATTTTGCCAGGAAGAAGGAACTCAAGTAAGAACATTGATGATGTTGACAGAAGTCTTTCAAAGTAACAGACTGTGAAATCTAGGCTAGAAAGAGAAGATTAAACCAATGGTGAACCGTGGAATCTCAAGTGGGAAGGGGAGATTCCCCAAAGTAAGATGATGTAGTAGAAGAAAGGGGAGTCAACTTCAGGCGGCAACACAAGAATGTTCACTAAGCAAAGCAAGGAAGAAAACGAATCTAAGGATGGGCCCTGCCTGGAAAACCGGGAGGAGGTGCAGAGATGTGGGGCCTGATGTGACTGAATGAGAACCTGGAGCCAGAGAAGGTGGTGCTCAGACTGGGACACCTAGCCTCAGAGGTGTTGCTGTGTTTATGACAAGTACTAACCCATAACCATGGGAAGAGGAAGAAACTGGAAGAAAATGTTTCCACTGCCTTCTACCACCTGCCTCTGAAGTGGGTGCTTCCTCTCTGAATATTCTGCCACAGCCTTGGCACTCTGGAATGTTCTAGGCTCATGGTTGGCACGGGTAGCCTCCTAAGTCAACTACTGGAAAATTATTGGAATGGTTATTTGTGGATGGTAACATAATGTTTTTTTTCTCTTTATGTTTTTTTTCCCCTGAATTTTATCTTCTCTCCAATAAGTACTATTTTTTCAATTGGAAGAAGAACGTTAATCTTTTTATTGACATTCTCACAGCATAAGTGTAAAAATTGAAGCCAGTATTTTTTACTCTTCCTGAGATTTTTTTTTTCCTAATTACTCTAAGGGACTTTCAACTTCTCTCATGATGGTAATACAGAGCAGTGGTTCTCAAACCTCAGTATGCATCAGTCACCTGGGCACTTACTAAGTGGATTGCTGGTCCTGACTCAGTAGACCCAGTCTGGGACCCAAGAATTTGCATTTCTGACAAGTTCCCGGGCAGTGATGCTGATGATGTTTGGGGACTTCACTTTGACAACCACTGATCCAGAGAAAAGGGTACAGCTGAACATGACATTTAATTCACTAGAGAATGGGATGAAGGCTGAAATTCCAAGGTCTCTCAGCAGTACCTGCTCACATTTGTAACTGTCCCCTTCAAACAGAGCAGAAGGACACAATGGATTGTGAGTGTGCCCCTGACATTGTTACAATCAGACTTTTATCGCCTTCTCCCCCAGCCTCACACAGCCCTCTGGGTCTTCTTTCTTTGCAACACAAGGGCAAGTGAAGCCAGGAAGGACTTTTGTGTGCATGTGTTCTCATAAACCCTGGCAGTCAGACTTGGCTAATGTTGACCTTACCCACATTTATTCTTCAGAAAGAAATAGTTAACTTGTACTGCCCTTTTTAACTGAAAAGTCAATTTTTAAATATTTTAGCTATATTTTAACTTAAAGATTTCTCTTTTTAGTGATAAGAATAAGTGACACTTGATTCTTCTGACTGGGCCCACAGTGAAAATGTGCGTCAGAATTTGAATCTGTAATTTTAAATGAAGGCGTTATCTTGGAGTGAAAAAAATGTTCCAGACTGAAAAGCGTAAATGTTACAAGAAAGTATCCCTTCATATTTGTGTTTTCACTTTCGTCTTTATGATTCTGTAGTGGCTGGGTATCCATGTTTGTTGTGAAAGTATATTATATGGAATATCTTTTTGCCTCAGAGTTATAATCATTTAAATCTTAATTGCAGCTGATGAGTAAAGAATCTCCTGTCTCTGCTGGGAATGATGCCTATGTTGACCTTTATGGCCAGGTATCTAAACTTTGCATTGTTTTCATCCATGCAGAGATTGAGAAGATAAACTTCAGATTTTAATGCAAAGAATGTTTCAATTGAAATTGCTTATGTGATATATTGGTATTACTCTTTATTTTTTACCTAAAATTCAAGAACTTAAGCTACTTTACTATGGATATTACAAATTTGTATTTAAAATTATAATTATTGTTGCATATCCACTTTAAAATAATTTAGCTTATTTTATTTTATTTTATTTTAATTTAGCTTATTTTAACTAGTGTTTTCTGGTCTTGACTTTTCTTTCTCTGTGTGCCACATTTTACACAATAGATGTGTTCCTGAAAAATACTATGCTTTTAGTCTTTTGATTTATTTATATAATACAAAAGATATTTTACTTTTTCTCTCACATTATTTTTCGATTGAAGATGTCTCCTCTACCCTTCATCTTTGTGAAGAAGTGAAGCATCTGTCAACTGATACTTAAATGCACTCAAGAATTACTATAATTTTAGAGGAACTCTGCAATGCATTTTTATGGCTTTAATGAAAAAGTTACTTTGTAATTTTAATTACAGCTTTTTAATAAAACACTGTTCATCACATTCTTAGTTTCTGTGTCCCAGCTACCCCGGGTGTCCGTTCCATAGCATGAACAGACATCTTTGTGTCCTCTGCCCCCTCCCATTGCTTCCCCAGGCTTTCTGGTATTTTGCAGGAACTTTGGACATGCGATAATTTTAACCCAAGTTGTAATTTGTCTTTCCCTTACTTTGGTTATTTTAAAGTTGTTACCTTGGATGCGTTTTTTGTGTGTCTATTACAGAGAGCTTTGGTCACATAAAATGGGAAACCAGTATGATTTCATTTTAATCATTTTTTTAAATTAAGTAATTAATCAATTTTAATTAATTGGTTCATATTTGCTAACTTAAGAGTTTATATAATAATGGGACACAAGTTAGGAATGTTTGGCTTGTGTTGAGAATCAGAGTAAAACAAATATTTAAAACAGAACAATACAAAGATTTATTTTTAAAATAACACAGATATTTTAATTCAAAATTATTAATACAAACTAACCAAAGGTTTACTCTGACTAAAGAACTTGTGTTGAGATACACTAGCTATATATTTTAACAGTTGAAACCTCTGTCTCCTAGCACATACATATTTTATCAAGGTAAAATTTCTCAGTTATTACAGAATCAACATTGCCAGGAACCAAGTAGCTCAAAAGATGCTGTGTAGAAAACTTGATATGAGGAAAGAACCCAATTCAAAGTACAGAAGAGAAAAGATCGAGATGTAGAAGTGCCGCCTTCTGACTCATGCAGAAGGGTTGTTCTGGATTTCTCCCTGCCCTGCAGGAAAACAAGGGGAATGTTTTAATTCTACATTGTACATATGTAATTATTATTGCCACTTAATATTGAAATGTTGATTGTATCTTTTTGTTTGTAACCAGTTGAAGAAAACGTCAGAACTAAATGAAGCTTTGTCAGCCAAGGAAGAAATTGCGCAAAGATGCCATGAACTGGACATGCAGGTAAGGGTCTTCTGTGTACCCCTACTGGGAATGCACCACCTCAAGTACCACCAAGCGTGCCGTATGCTGCCATGGCATGCAGTTTATAATGCAGCTGTAATTGAGGAAAACAGATTTCTGGCTAAACATGGTAGACTGAGCAGATATATTAATTTTCTTTCCTTCCTGTAACCCCATTATATTTATAATAAATGAATTAAAATGGTATAAAAACAAAAGAAAAGAAAGCAGAGGGATAAAGACAGAGGAGGGATTTCAGTGCTAGTTCTGGGGAAGTATGGGGAGATTTTACAAAGCCCTGATTTGTAGTGTTTCCCAATTTCCATAGTATAAATACTCTCACAGTGGCCACTTTCACATTATTTATGGTTTAACAGTCTGCTCACAAGACTCTTGAGTTTTTCACAATCAGCTTGGTTATAGCCAGCTATAGTACACCAATCTTCAACCTCTGAAAGCCCGAGACAGTTGGAAAAGTGCTGGATGGCTGAAAGGAGTAAAGAATGCGCTGGTGCAGTGTTGGGGTGGGGAGGGAGAGGTGCTGTAGCAGAACCCCACAGAGAGCTCAGGTGTGACAGGAGGCCGGAATATGGTTTAACTAACGGTATCTTACCGATTGAAGCCCCACTGACCCTGCTACTCCCTGATGTAGACTGACCTCTAGTCCCTTCCCTGTCTCAGGGTTCTTTACTAAAGAAATTAAACAGACAGGGTTAGGCCGAGTGTTAGTAGTGCAGGGTACGGTCCTTTGTAGTTGACCTTTCTGGGCCCTGTAATTTACATAAAGGTTAGTTTCTGGTGGGTCAGCCCTGAAGTGTGAAGCCCCTGAATGGACAAGATGCTATTTTAAAGAGGAAAAATCTGAGGTTAAGAAACACTTAAGTGAAATAAAAGTATAATTGTCAAAACAGAAAATTCAAGACACTAGTTAAAGCTGAGGATGTCTCACACATAAAAAATAAGAAAAATTATTTGAGATGTACCTCAAAATCAGTGGATGCAGGTACAGATGAGACATAATTGGCCATGCTCTGTTACTTGTTGAAGCTGGGGAATGGGTGCACAGAATTCACAGTATTTGTCCCGGAGGCATTGGCTCTGCAGGGCTTGGGCGAAAGTGAGTTGCTCAGGGTGAAGGCAGGGGAAGTGTCATCATCGCACTTGTTGGATTGTGTGTAAACTGTATGTGCCTGGTCACAATGTAATTGCTGTTAATTGCTTGTCAGAATTTTAGAATTTAACTCTACACAAATGCTAGGATCTATAATAATAAATAAAGAGTTGATTGTTTTTGTGAGCAGGATATAAATGTTATCTTTGATAATATAAAATTAAAGTCATACCCTGGGATTGGCAAACCTCAACTTGCCATCTGTTTTTGTAAATAAAGTTTTATTGCAGCACAGCCACACTCATTCATTGATGCACTGTCTGTGGCCGCTTTCACGCTACTGTGACAGAGTACTTACCACAAAAACCTATGGCTCTCAAAGCCCAGGATACTCGCTGCTTGATTCTTTACAGAAATTTACCAATCCTTGGCATTGACAGATTGCAGTGTGAATGGCAGGGTTGCAGAGAGTTCATAGAAAGGAAAGGGGTAACCCTAGAACACGCTTAGCTCCACAGGAAACAGTGAGACTGCCATTAGTAAGGTGATCGCCAGTCTAATAATGACACTTGATTAGTTCTCAACATTAGAATTGTCCTGTGGGTAACGTTACTGTGAGCACAGAGGCACAGACGACAGGCACAGAGGAAAACTGCAGGAGCAGTGAGCAGTGCCAGGGCCGCCAGCTTTCTCACCTCACCAGGCGGGCGTCCAGAGCCACTTCTGGGGGGGAAAAGTCATTAGGTGACTGGCTGCTGTTTGTCATCCAGCGTCAGCTCACAATCCCCCAGTTTATTTGTCATAAGGTATTTATTGGGCACTTAGATGTACCAGGCACTAAAGCAGGCCTCATGGAAGGCCCTCCATCATCAGCCATGGGCTTAGGCTGTTGGGAACATGGCACCAGTGGGCTTGCTCAGCACACAGCCACCACAGGCAAGGCACAGTGCGGTGAGGTGTGTCCGCAGTGTCCTTTTTCTGTGTGTGTGAAAAAGGTTTCGGCCAAATATACAGGGGTACCTCATTTTAAAAGCCTGGAGGAGCAAAAATGAAGGAAATGGGCTCTTTGTGTAGAATAGAGCCACTGCTGTGTTCTGAGAAAAGACTGATGCATTTATGGAAATCTGATGAATTACAGAGCCAGCATTTCAGATTCATTCATTTTTGTATCAAACACTGGAGCACCCACTGCAGACCATCCATTGCCCAGGGTGCTGTGGGTACAGCAAAGATTGGGGCAAACAGACAGAAATAGGTAAAACATCCCTGCTCCCAAAGTGCATACATTCACAGACAATAAACGGAATAAGAATATAGTCTGTTGTGTGCAGCCAACTATTCTAGAGAGAATAAAATAGGGAAGGTAGAAGTGGGAGCACACGGGAGGAAGAATTAGTTTTAAATTGGGTAGTCAACGAAAGCATTCCAGAGAAGGTGACGTGTTAGTAAGACCCTGACGAGGCTGGAGGAGCAGGGCTCCCAGTTTCCAGGGAGGGCACACCAGGCCAAGTCCTGGGGCCCAAAGGGAAGTGCAGCTATAGATTCCAGGAACAAGATGAGGATGGCAGGAGAACAGAGCGTGAGATGAGAAAATCTGTCTGGAGCCTGTGTGGCCTGTGTAAAGATGTTAACTTGGAGTAAATGGGAAGCCATTGCAGGATTTTGAGCAAAGTGGTCATATGACCTTAGTTTTGTTTCAGTGGCTTATTGAGGCTGCTGTGTGGATACTAGACTGAAGAGAGGCAAGGGCCAATTTAAGGAGACTACTTAAGAGGCCATTGCAATAATCCAGGCAGAAGGTTATATTGGCTTAGAATGGAATTCAGGGCTGGTGAGAAGTGGTCAAAATATGTTTGAAGATAGAGCCAATGATATTTGCTCTCAGATTGGGTGTGGCTGTGAGGGAGAGACATTAAGGATTATGATGGTAACTGGAAGGTACCTGGAAGGACAGAGTTCCCATTCACTGAAAGGAGACGACTGGAGGGCAAGAGTAATTAAACATTCCACTTGGACAATTTAAATTTGAGATGCCAATTAGACATCCAAGTGAAAATGATACCCCCAGTATAGGGTCCCAGGCTAGAAATAGAATGTGTGAGCTGTCAGTGAATAGATGATGTTGACAGCCATGAAACTGGAAGCCGTCGCTGTGTTTAGAAAAGAAGAGCTATAAGCCACTCCGGTCGGGGAAGAAAGAATTGATGCAGGAGAAAGAGAACTGAATTGGTAGAGACACCAGGAGAGTGAGATGGCCTGGAAGCCATGTGAAGAAAACGCCCCAAGGAGGGGGATGTGATGACTTGCGTCAATTGTTGTTGACTGATCACAAGGTCAGTAGTGCTCCTGAGGAGCATCTTCAGTGGGGTGGCAGGGCCAATAGCCCAGTTAAAATGAGCTCAAGAGAGAACGCGGTGGAGAAGCAGGATTACAAATGGCAGGCGGCTTTTGTTGTTACAGCTTTCCTGAAATAAAATTGACATACAATGAACAGCTCATACTTAAGGTATACAGTTTCTGGTATATGTTGACATATGTATAAACACATGAAACCATCAGCAAAATCAGTGTAATGAACCCATCACCCCAAAAAGTTTCCTCATGACTCCTGTAGTCCCCTTCCTGTCCCCAGCTCTTCTCTCAGTACATATAGATTAGCCTGCGTCTTCTAAAATTGTATATAAAAGGAATCATGCAGTGTAGACACCATTATTTGTGTAATTTCTTTCATTATTTTGAGATTCATTCCTGTTGTCAGTATCAGTACTTCTTTTTTACTGCCAAATAGTATTCTCTTGTGCTAAAACTTATCCATTCATCTGTTGATGAACATTTGTCTTGTATCTGGTTTTTCTCTATCACAAATGAAGCTGCTGTAAACATTCTTCGTAAGTCTTTGTGTGAACATACGCTTTTATTTCTCTTGAGTAAAAAAATACACAGGAATAGAACAGCTGTGTCATATGGTAGTCGCCTGTTTAATTTTTTAGGAAGATGCAAAACTGTTTTCCAAAGTGCTTAAAACACTTTACATCCTCACTAGAGTGTATGAAGAGTTTGATTTTTTTCTACATCTTTGTCAACACTTGGTGCAGCCAGTTTTTTAAATTTTAGCCATTCCAATAGGATGTGTTGATATAACATTGTGGTTTTAGTTTGTGTTTCCCTAATGGCTAATTATGAGTATCTTTTTGTGTGTTTAGTTGTTATCTGTGTATCTCCTTTGGTAAACTCTCTTTTCAGGTATAAAGAATGAATTCTTGCTTATTCTTACATGTTTTTCTGCCTGTGCAGTAGTCCAAAATAATGTAAATGTTTTAAGTGGAGGTTGATCGTACTTCTTTAAAAAGACGCTGTAACTCATAACAGTAACTCACAAGCGACTATGCTAATGCCAGTGTGACTAGAAGAATTAACTGCCACTCTCCTACGTTCTAACAGGTTGCAGCATTGCAAGAGGAGAAAAGTAGTCTTGTTGGCAGAGAATCAGGTATTAATGGAAAGACTTAATCAGTCTGATTCTATAGAAGATCCTAACAGCCCAGCAGGAAGAAGGCATCTGCAGCTCCAGACTCAGTTAGAACAGCTCCAAGAAGAAACATTCAGGTGAAAGACCATTCCCTAAAATTTAGCTGTTAGAGATTTGGTAACTGTCTTTTAAAGTTAAGAATATAGTGTTAGGACTCCTGAGTAACTGCAGGCCAAGGCAGTGTAGGAAACAGCCTCCCAAAAATCTTCCTACACAATATGAAACAACTTCACATCTAGGAAAACCTCATCAAAGCTACGCCCTCAGCAGTACTTGAAGACAGAATGCCCCAACTGCAGCTTAACCGTGAGTGAAAGGGGGAAAACACACACCTGCCCCGCCTATATTCTGCACATGCTTTGAGGCCAGTAAACATCAAAGACAACAAAAAGAAGTTTAAGAAAAGGAAAATACTAACATCTCAATTATGAATAAATAATACAGTAGTAAATTCAATCTAGTACTATATTAAAATAAACTTTTTCCTGGATTGTTAACCTGTGGAATATTATTATATTTATTACAATAACTTTTAAATGATTTGTGCAACCGCTGTGGGAAGCAATGTGGAGGTTCCTCAAAAAACTAAAAATAGAAATACCGTTTGACCCAGTAACTCCACTTCTAGGAATTTATCCAAAGAAAACAAGATCCCTGCTTCAAAAAGACATATGCACCCCTTTGTTTATCATGGCACTATTTGCAATATCCAAGATACAGAAGCAACCTACATGTCCTTCAGTAGAGGAATGGATAAGAAACAGATGGTACATATACACAGTAGAATATTATTCAGCCATAAAAAGAAAATAAATCCTGGCCATTTACAACATCATGGCTGGATCTAGAGGGTATTTTGCTCAGTGAAATAAGCCAGGTGGAGAAAGACAAGTACCAAATGATTTCACTTATTTGTGGAGTATAAAAACAAAGCAATACAGAAGGAACAAAGTAGTAGCAGACTCACAGACACCGAGAAGGG
Source organism: Manis pentadactyla (assembly GCF_030020395.1). Classification (NCBI taxonomy): domain Eukaryota; kingdom Metazoa; phylum Chordata; class Mammalia; order Pholidota; family Manidae; genus Manis; species Manis pentadactyla. The sequence continues at coordinate 29,289,440 of NC_080025.1, forward strand.
ACTAGTGGTTACCAAGGGAGAGGGATTGGAGAGGGTGTGGGGGCAGGGGGAAGGGGATAAAGGGGCACAATAATTTGCAATCACAATATAGGTTGGTCATAGGGATGGTGGTACAGCATGGAGAAAACAGTTAATGGTTCTGTAACATTTTGCTGCATTGATGGACAGTGACCGCACTGGAGAAGCTGACAACTTGATAATATGGGTGAATGTTGAACCACTGTGTTGTGTATTTGAAACCAACATAAGATTGTATATCAATGATACTTTAATAAATAAATAACAGTTAAATGTGTTGTTATAACTCCTTTAATCCTTAAGTTATAGGAGAAAGGAAAGTATAAAATAAGCTTGGTTTGGGAAATTCTCAGTAAAGTTAAGAACAAAAGGCAGATGAGTACTGATCTGTTGTTTGACTTTTTTTCTAGATGTTCTAAAAATCCTGACTGTGACACTTAAGTCTCTGTATAATCTTGGGCAGGCTTTTATTTCTTCCACTCTAAAGTGGTCTAGTAGTGTTAACTACCTTCTAGAATTTTTGTGAACATTAAATAAGTTAATTATGTAAAGTATTGAGAATATTGCCTGGCATATAGGTGCTACATAAGATTTAGCTATTATTACTGCATTTTTAGAAAATGAATTTTTTTTAAATGAGGTGAAAATACAGAAAGACAAAAAATAATTGATCATTGTTAGTAGATAGTCCATCTACAAAATATAATCAACTGAAAGTTTCTTAGAACCAATAAACATTTAGTAGGGGAATGGTAAGTATAGGACATTTGCCTAGGTTATAAGCTTTTCTAGCAATAAGTACTTAGTATCATAAGGAAAAGGCTTCCATTTGTATGTATATAAGTCCTTGAAGAATAAAAAAATGTAAAAGCAACATGAGGAACTTGTATGATGAAAACTTCCAAGTTTTACATAAAAAATACATGGAGAGAGAGAATGACATGTTTTTGCTTTTTTTATATCATTAATGTACAATTACTTGAACAACATTGTGGTTACTAGACTCCCCCTATTATCAAGTCCCCCCCACATACCCATTACAGTCACTGTCCATCAGCATAGTAAGATGCTATAGGATCATTACTTGTCTTCGCTGTGATATACGGCCTTCCCCATGTCCCCACCCCCCTACATTATGTGTGCTAATTGTAATGCCCTGTTTTCACCCTTATCTTTCCCTTCCCACCCATCCACCCCAGTCCTTTTCCCTTTGGTAACAGTCCATTCTTGGGTTCTGTGATTCTGCTGCTGTTTTGTTCCTTCAGTATTATCTTTGTTGTTATGCTCCACATATGAGTGAAATCATTTGGTACTTGTCTTTCTCCGCCTGGCTTATTTCACTGAGCATAATACCCTCTAGCTCCATCCATGTTGTTGCAAATGGTAGGATTTGTTTTCTTCTTATGGCTGAATAATATTCCATTGTGTATATGTATCACATCTTCTTATCCATTCATCTACTGATGGATACTTAGGTTGCTTCCATATCTTGGCTATTGTAAATAGTGCAGCGATAAACATAGGGGTACATCTGTCTTTTTCAAACTGGAGTGCTGCATTCTTAGGGTAAATTCCTAGGAGTGGAATTCCTGGGTCAAATGGTATTTCTATTTTGAGCATTTTGAGGGACCTCCATACTGCTTTCCACAATGGTTGAACTAGTTTACATTACCACCAGCAGTGTAGGAGGGTTCCCCTTTCTCCACAATCTCACCAACATTTGTTGTTTGTCTTCTCGATGATGGTGATACTTACTGGTGTGAGGTGATATCTCATTGTGGTTTTAATTTGCATTTCTCTGATGACAAGCGATGTGGAGCATCTTTTCATGTGTCTGTTGGCCATCTGAATTTCTTCCTTAGAGAACTGTCTATTCAGCTCCTCTGCCCATTTTTAATTGGATTATTTGCTTTCTGTTTGTTGAGGTGTGTGAGCTCTTTATGTATTTTGGATGTCAAGCCTTTATCAGATCTGTCATTTATGAATATATTCTCCCATACTGTAGGATACCTTTTTGTTCTATTGATGGTGTCCTTTGCTGTACAGAAGCTTTTCAGTTTGATATATTCCCACATGTTCATTTTTGCTTTTGTTTCCCTTGCCCGGGGAGATATGTTCATGAAGAGGTCACTCATGCTTATGTCCGTTATATTTTTGCCTATGTTTTTTCTAAGAGTTTTATGGTTTTATGACTTACATTCAGGTCTTTGATCCATTTCGAATTTACTTTTGTGTATGGGGTTAGACAGTGATCCAGTTTCATTCTCCTACATGTAGCTGTCCACTTTTGCAGGCACCATCTGTTGAAGAGACTGTCGTATCCCCATTGTATGTCCATGGCTCCTTTATCGTATATTAATTAACCATATATGTTTGGGTTAATGTCTGGAGTCTCTATTCTGTTCCACTTGTCTGTGGCTCTGTTCTTGTGCCAGTACCAAATTGTCTTGATTATTGTGGCTTTGTAGTAGAGCTTGAAGTTGGGGAGCAGATCCCCCCCACTGTATTCTTCCTTCTCAGGATTGCTTTGGCTATTCGGGGTCTTTGGTGTTTCCACATGAATTTTTGAACTATTTTTTCCAGTTCGTTGAAGAATGCTGTTGGTAATTTGGTAGGGATTGCATCAAATCTGTATATTGCTTTGGGCAGGATGGCCATTTTGATGATATTAATTCTTCCTAGCCAGGAACATGGGATGAGTTTCCATTTGTTAGTGTCCTCTTTAATTTCTCTTAAGAGTGTCTTATAGCTTTCGGGGTATAGGTCTTTCACTTCCTTGGTTAGGTTTATTCCTAGGTATTTTATTCTTTTTGATGCAATTGTGAATGAAATTGTTTCCCTGATTTCTCTTTCTATTAGTTCATTGTTAGTATATAGGAAAGCCACAGATTTCTGTGTGTTGATTTTGTATCCTGCAACTTTGCTGTATTCCGATATCAGTTCTAGTAGTTTTGGGGTGGAGTCTTTAGGGTTTTTTATGTACAGTATCATGTCATCTGCAAATAGTGACAGTTTGACTTCTTCATTACCAATCTGGATTCCTTGTATTTCTTTGTTTTGTCTAATTGCCATGGCTAGGACCTCCAGTACTATGTTCAATAACAGTGGAGAGAGTGGGCATCCCTTTCTTGTTCCCGATCTCAGAGGAAATGCTTTCAGCTTCTCCCTGTTCAGTATGATGTTGGCTGTGGGTTTGTCATATATGGCCCTTATTATGTTGAGGTACTTGCCCTCTATACCCATTTTCTTGAGAGTTTTTATCATGAATGGATGTTGAATTTTGTCGAATGCTTTTTCAGCATTTATGGAGATGATCATGTGGTTTTTGTCCTTCTTTTTGTTTATATGGTGGATGATGTTGATGGATTTTTGAATGTTGTACCATCCTTCCATCCCTGGGATGAATCCCACTTGGTCATGGTGTATGATCCTTTTGATGTATTTTTGAATTCGGTTTGCTAATATTTTGTTGTGTATTTTTGCATCTACATTCATCAGGGACATTGGTCTATAGTTTTCTTTTTTGGTGGGGTCTTTGCCTGGTTTTGGTATTTGGGTGATGTTGGCTTCATAGAATGAGTTTGGGAGTATTCCCTCCTCTTCAATTTTTTGGAAAATTTTAAGGAGAATGCGTACTATGTCTTCTCTGTATGTCTGATAAAATGCCAAGGTAAATTCTTCTGGCCCAGGGGTTTTGCTCTTGGGTAGTTTTTTGATTACCACTTCAGTTTGGTTGCTGGTAATTGTACTGTTTAGATTTTCTGTTTCTTTCTGGGTCAGTCTTGGTAGGTTGTATTTTTCTAGGAAGTTGCCTGTTTCTCCTAGGTTTTCCAGCTTGTTAGCATATAGGTTTTCATAGTATTCTCTAAAAATTCTTTTGTATTTTTGTGGGGTCTGTTGTGATTTTTCCTTTCTCTTTTCTGATTCTGTTGATGTGTGTTGACTCTCTTCTTCTCTTAATAAGTCTGTCTAGAGGCCTATCTATTTTGTTTATTTTCTCGAAGAACCAGCTCTTGGGTTCATTGATTTTTTCTATTGTTTTGTTCTTCTCAATTTTATTTATTTCTTCTCTGATCTTTATTATGTTCCTCCTTCTGTTGACTTTAGGCCTCATTTGTTCTTCTTTTTCCAATTTCGATAATTGTATCTTTAGACTATTCATTGCGATTTTCCTTCCTTCTTTAAATATGCCTAGATTGCTATATACTTTCCTCTTAACACTACTTTCGCAGCGTCCCACAGAAGTTGGGGCTTTGTGTTGTTGTTGTCGTTTGTTTCCATATATTGCTGGATCTCTATTTTGATTTGTTCGTTGATCCATTGACTACTTAGGAGGATTTTTTAAGCCTCCATGTGTTTGTGAGCCTTTTTGCTTTCTTTGTACAGTTTATTTCTAGTTTTATACCTTTGTGGCCTGAGAAGTTGGTTGGTAGAATTTCAGTCTTTTGAATTTGCTGAGGCTCTTTTTGTGGCCTAGTATGTGGTCTATTCTGGAGAATATTCCATGTGCACTTGTGAAGAATGTCTATCCTGTTGCTTCTGGGTGTAGAGTTCTATAGATGTCTATTCGGTCCATCTGTTGTAGTGTGTTGTTCAGTGCCTCTGTGTCCTTACTTATTTTCTGTCTGGTGGATCTGTCCTTTGGAGTGAGTGGTGTGTTGAAGTCTCCTAAAATAAATGCATTGAATCCTATTTCCTCCTTTAATTCTGTTAGTATTTGTTTCATATATGTTGGTGCTCCTGTGTTGGGTGCATATGTATTTATAATGGTTATATCCTCTTGTTGGATTGACCCTTTATCATTATATAATATCCTTCTTTATCTCTTGTTACTTTCTTTGTTTTGAAGTCTATTTTGTCTGATACTAGTACTGCAACACCTGCTTTTTTAATCCTTGTTGTTTGCATGAAATATCTTTTTCCATCCCTTAACTTTTAGTCTGTGCAAGTCTTTGGGTTTGAGGTGGGTCTCTTATTAGCAGCATGTAGATAGGTCTTGCTTTTTTATCCATTCTATTACTCTGTGTCTTTTGATTGGTGCATTCAGTCCATTTACATTTAGGGTGATTATTGAAAGATATATACTTATTGCCATTGCACGCTTTAGATTCGTGGTTACCAAAGGTTCAAGGATAGCTTCTTTACTATCCTACTGTCTAATTTAACTTGCTTATTGAGCTATTATAAACAGAGTCTGATGATTCTTTATTTCTCTCCCTTCTTATTCCTCCTCCTCCATTCTTTGTATGTTAGGTGTTTTATTTTATGCTCCTTTGTGTTTCCTTTTACTGCTTGTGTGGGTAGTTGATTTTATGTTTTGCCTTTAGTTAGTATTTGGTTGGTCTGCTTTCTTTGCTGTGATTTTATTTTCTCTGGTGACATCTATTTATTCTTGGGAGTGTTCCCTTCTAGAGCAGTCCCTCTGAAATACCCTGTAGAGGTGGTTTGTGTGAGGCAAATTCCCTCAACTTTTGCTTGTCTGGGAATTGTTTAATCCCTCCTTCATATTTAAATGATAATCATGCTGGATACAGTATCCTTGGTTCAAGGCCCTTCTGTTTCATTGCATTAAATATATCATGCCATTCTCTTCTGGCCTGTAAGGTTTCTGTTGAGAAGTCTGATGATAGCCTGATGGGTTTTCCTTTGTAGGTGACCTTTTTCTCTCTCTGGCTGTCTTTAATACTCTGTCCTTGTCTTTGATATTTTCCATTTTAATTATTATGTGTCTTGGTGTTGTCCTCCTTGGGTCCTTTGTGTTGAGAGTTGTGTATGCTTCCATGTTCTGAGAGACTATTTCCTCCCCCAGTTTGGGGAAGTTTTCAGCAATTATTTCCTCAAAGAACACTTTCTATCCCTTTTTCTCTCTTCTCCTGGTACCCCTATAAGGTGGATATTGTTCCATTTCGATTGGCCACACAGTTCTCTTAATATTGTTTGATTCCTGGAGATCCTTTTATCTCTCTCTGCATCAGCTTCTCTGCGTTCCTGTTCTCTGATTTCTATTCCATTAATGGCCTCTTGCAGCTCGTCCATTCTGCTTTTAAGTCCTTCCAGAGATTGGTTATTTCTGTATTCTCCCTCCTTAGCTCTTGCATATTTCTCTGTAGTTCCATCAGCACAGTTAATGACCTTTACTTTGAATTCTTTTTCAGGTAGATTGGTTAAATCTATCACCCCAGGTTTCCTCTCAGGGGAGGATGGCTGGTTTATTCTGGTCTGGTTCAAATTCTTCTGCCTTTTTATGGTGATAGAGGTAGTCGTGGGCAGTTGGCACGTGTGTGTGTATGTGTGTCAGCTGGGAGAACCACGTCCAGTTCTACTTGCTCCTGGCCTTCCTTTCCTGGGAGAACAGTGACCCCTAGCGGCTTGTGCTGGGCAGTTGCACGCAGATGGGATCTGTGATTCTTGCCCGCCCACTGTGAAGGACGTTCTGCACGCAGCTGCTGTGGGCGTGGCTGGCCTCAGGCTGCTACTTCACTATGGCGGGGCCGCGCTGGAGGGGGAAAGGGCACGAGGCTTTTTATCACCGTGAGGGCCCCCCAAGCTGCGCTGGCGCCCAGGGGCTTAGGGCTCCTGGAGCTCCCGGTGATTCCCAGCTGCTGGGCTAAGGGTGCTGGGGCAATTCCATCCAACTATGGGGTCCCTGTCCCCCTAAGACTTTCAAAGGGCACTCACTTTTCTTTTGTCCCAGGGGCGCTGGCTGCGGGATCCCGCTCGCAGGTTTTACTGTCCCATTTCCCTAGTATCCAGCATCCCATGCACTGTGTGTCTGCGCTCCCAGTGTGGATGACCAGGGCTGGGTGTTTAGCAGTCCTGGCTCCCTCTCCCTCCCCGCTCCGAGTCCTCTCCTCCCGCCGGGAAGCTGGGGTTGGGGGCGCTCGCGTCCTGCCAGGCCGCGGCTTGTATCTTACCCCCTTTATGAGGTGCTGGGTTCTCGTAGGTGTTGATGTAGCCTGGCTGTTGTCCTGTATCCTCTGGTCTCTCTTTTAGGAATAATTGTATTTGTTGTATTTTCAAAAATATATGTTTTGGGGAGGAGATTTCCGCTGTCCTACTCATGCTGCCATCTTGGCTCCTCTAAATCTAACATATTTTTGGAGAAGACAATTTAACCTATAACTGAATTCATGGACATGTCAAAAGATGCATTCTTATGCAGATGTAAAATTACAATGGAGAACTTTTATACACACTAAATTGGTAAAATTTAAGAATCAGACATGCTAAGTGTCAAAGATGTTCAGCAGTAGAAATTCTCATCCATTGCTCGTTGCCATATACCTCAGTTTAGTTAGTAATGTGACCCATCAGCTCCATTCCCCTGTGTATACACTGCATTCCTAGAGGTGCTGTCTATGTGAACCAGGGGACACATAAGAGAAAGTACAAAAGAACATGGTTTTTGATCATGGAAAAGTAGAAACAATACAATTACCACCGATTATAAAATGATAGATAGTAGAGGTATATCAAACAATAAAACATTATCCAGCAATAAAAATTGGGCAAATTAAACAATGTATTATTAGCAATACACACAAAGGCCTGTCACAAAAATCACAAGAATGGTTAAAATTCTGGATTTTGTTAACTCTGAGAAGAGGATAGGGACACATGGGGCTTCTAAGGTCCTAAGATAATTTCTGTTTTATAACCTATTCATTGAATTAGTTTTTCTTACTCTTTGAAGTCTATATATTTACTGTGTATCTATGTATATATTTGTTACACCCTCAAAAAAAGAATTTGTCAAACTAGAAAGAAATTTATTGAAGTATTATGCGTAGAAAAGACCAGACAGAAATAGCCTTAAGTTCTCTGTTTTCCTTTTAGTTTTTTCTGTATTTCCCAGTTTTTGCTGCCTTTTTCCTGCTCTCAGATTGCAGTGTCTCACTAAATACTATAGAGAATTATACATACTATGCAAATACCAGGAAAAACTGGCTGTTCATGCTGTTTTTTCTTACTTTTGTATTAGAATATAACTAACATACAGTAAAGTACTCAAATCCAAAGTCCCTAGGTGTACAGCTTGATGAATGCTTTCCTGCATACATAGGTAACCCACATCAACATAGTATTTCCAGCAACCCACCAGGAAGGATTCTTTGTTCCCCCTTCTAAATGACTGATTACATACCCAAGCAAGCCACAATGCTGATCTCATAACACCTTTCATTAGTATTCAAACTTCCTGAACCTCATAGAAAAGGAAGCATGCAGTATTTCCCTTTTGTGTCTGACTTCCATCGTTCAACATTATGGTGCGCATCCATGTGGGTGCATGTATCATCAGTTTATACTTTTTATTAGTGTGTTGTGTTCTTCCTATTAATTCTTATTTTTAGAACTTCATTCTCTTTGCAATAAGAGTTTGCATTGTTAAACTGCTGCAAAGTTTTAAATTTAATTTTTACAATATCCTCTTCCTACAAAAAAATTAAGATCATATGAAGTTCCTTGTACCCTGTTGTGCATGTTTATGTAAGGGAAATGAGTGTTTCAAACTGAGATTTTTGTCTGTTTTTTACTTATTTTAGAAACATATTAAATTCATGTTGGATTAGTCTTTTCATCTTTGTTTCATAGCACTTGTGTGCTATGCAAGTGTATTCCAAAAATAGTGAACTTAGATCTTTCAAGTAGAAAAAATAGTATGTAACACAGTGTTATAGATGTTGTTATAGAGAGAGGCTTCATGAAGCCAATAATGAATTGCAGAAGAAGAGAGCCATTATTGAAGATCTCGAACCAAGATTTAGTATCAGCTGTGTTTTCCTAATTATCATAATTTTAAATGGGTTAGCCATGTATTACTCCAGTGATAATTTGTATAAAATTGTTTCTTTTAGAAATAAGCCCTATTACATATTCTGAAAATTAAAGAATTTGCCTTATTTACAGGAAGAATATATAATCATCTTTATGATAGTTCTAATTATAGTTGTGAATGTTTCCTTAACTGTAGATGCTAATGCTTATTTTACAAAATTACTTTCATTGCTGCCTGTGAGTCAGCGAACCTTTTAACTTCTGTTGATATTTACACATGTAGGCAGCTTGACTTCACTGACTCCTGTGTGGAGGTAGGAGTAGGACCTGGCTTGTACTTTTTTTATTGTAGTAAAATACCCAAGCCATAAAATGACCACTTCAGCCACGTGTGAGTGTGCAGTTCTTTGACAGTGAGCATGTTCACACTGCTGTACCACCACCAGCCACCTCCAGAGCTTCTCCTTTTCCCAAATTGAAACTCCCCATTTTCTCCTGTCCCCCACAGCCCATGGTAACCACTATACTACTTTATTTCTCTGTGATTTGAACTATTCTGAGTAACTCATGTAAATGGAATCATACAGTATCTGTCCTTCCATGTCTAACTTATTTCACCTGCATAAAGTCTTTCGTTTTCATGTAGTATGATGTCTCCTGTTGTAGCATGTATCAGAACTGAGGCTGAACGATATATATACCACATTTTGTTTATCTGTTCATCTGTCACTGGATACTTTTTAATTTGTGTACACCCACACTGGAGTTTTGTTTACATATAAGAAAACTTTTTTTATAACATATATACAAATATACTTTTTGAAAATAAAATTATATAGAAGAACAGACAAATCTCTCAAGGCTATTAACTATTATTTTAGCAGTTGAAATATTTTCAAAGTTGATACAATCTAAAAAAAATTTTTTTCTCTATCTCATCTGTATCCTTAAAAATTGAAGAATTACAGGAATCTTTATGGAAGAAAGAAGAGAAAATGAAGCAAATGGAAGAACGATATAAAAAATACTTAGAGAAAGCCAAAAGTGTGAGTGTACATTTGGGCATTTAGTCCACTTTCTGATCATGTTTCACTGACATCTCAAAATAGAGTGCATGTGCAGTGACTTCTCACACACACTGCTTTTAGGAAAAGGGGAAAAGAAAACTTTAGGCAAAGAACCCGAGCAGGAAATGGGTGATCAAAGTAGGTCACCCCACAGATTACCACTAATTACCCAATGAATTACCAAGAGGAAAATGTTTTTTATGTAGGAAGTAAGTGGCTGTCAGCACCTTAACTAATAATCAAAATTAGCTACAGTAATGGTAGAACAGTCAACATCTTGTGCCTTCTAATGGAATATATTGTCAATAAATCTTTTAGACCTAACTTTCAGTTCCCACAGAAAATGAGGTTACTGGAAGAAAGTTAAAAAAACACCTTCAAGAAATCATCAGATATACTATGCAGATGGACAGTGACTGTGAAGGGGTATGTGGGGGGGACTTGGTGAAGGGGGGAACCTAGTAAACACAATGTTCTTTCTGTAATTGTAGATTAATGATACCAAAATAAAAAAATAAAAAAATAAATCATCAGATAAATTCAGAATTTGGTATAAAAGTCACTGTTAGAAAAAAATTAAAATAGGCATTGGAATGTGGGGGAGCCCAAGAAGCTGTTCTAGTTTAAAAGAGTCCAAAGGAACCTAAGAACCAAATGCAGTACATTAATCTTTGGGTCCTGGATTGGGGGTAGAAGGGGCAGTTATGAAAGACATTTTCGAGATGTGGATTTGGACTGAATAGTGATGATTTTAGAATGGCCTGTTTTCTTATACACGATAACGATATTGTGATTATGTAGGAGAATGCCCTTAGTCTAGGAGATGTACATTGAAATACTTAAAGGTCACATGTTTATAAGTTCTGCAGATCGCTTTAAAATAGTTTGCCAAAGAAGCAAGTGGGTGTGTGTGGACAGCATTCACATGTGGCAGTGCAGCAATTGCTGAATCTGGGATGAAAGGAAATGGCTTTTACTGTTCTGCTCTTTCAAGCTTTTTTTTTTTTAAGGTATCATTGATATACAATCACATGAGCAGCATTGCATATGCTAGATTCTCCCCATTATCAGGTCCCCACCACATACCCCATTACAGTCACTGTCCGTCAGCGTAGTGAGATGCTCTAGAGTCGCTGCTTGTCTTTCAGGCTTTCTATAGGTTTGATTGTTTTTGACAGGACAAGTTACAGGCCTAAAAACAAACCCTTTCTCAGAAGACCTCTAGTTGGCCACTAGAAATACATCACATGCCCACGCCTGACTGAGCCACTGGGGGAGAGTGAGGTGGGCCGCACACACAGGCCTTGAAACCAGCTGTGCTCCTGGAGCGACAGCTGGCCAGAGGCGGAGAGCTCGCTGACCCAAGCCAGAGGACAGGGAAAGGGAGGCAGCTGTCAGTCATGCCGGCTTCAGTATTACTTATTAATTTTAAGCCAGAGCTACTTTGACAATTGATTCTTATACATGATTTTCAAAAAGTTTTACCCAAAGTTACAAAAATTCAATATTATTTCACACATTTAAAATTTTAAATGTCCCTATAAGATAGTTTTTGATTCTTGTAAGGCTTATCCTTTGATTTTTTTCTCTTTTAATAACTGCTGCCTTAAAGGTTACATTCTTTAAGTTTTGAGGCTTGTAAATTTTTTCTTTTATTGTTTTTGCAGGTTATCCGCACTTTAGATCCTAAACAGAATCAAGGAGCAGCACCAGAAATACAGGCTCTTAAAAATCAGCTCCAGGAACGGGACTGACTGTTCCATTCATTAGAGGTAGTTCACTTTACAGTATGATGACACTGGTTTTTTTATTGTTTTCTAGAAAGAAATACATTCCATGAATTTAGATAGTTAATTGCGAGTCTTTTATTGATATTGAATTGGTTTCTGTCTTTACTTGTTTACATGTGCTTGTTTTTTAGAAAGAATATGAGAAAATGAAGAGTCAAAGAGAGATGGAGGAGAAGTGTGTTGTTAGTGCCTGGTACAATATGGTAAGAAAACAGCACTTTAAAACATACTGCGAAGTTCCGTGAGTGTGTCATATTTGTTATGCTGCCTTTACTATAGAAGTAGTTCTACCAGATGAATCTGAAAGTAATTCTAACACACAAATTAACATTTGTGCAGCATTTACAAAACCTAAATGCTGATCTTAGGACTGAGAAGCGGATATGAGAACCGCTATAAACAGGGTTAGGACATTTTCAGCCCATCATTATCCCTAGAGGATAGAAAAATAAGGAACAGTTTAGAACCATTTTATTGTAGAGGAGAAGGACTTTCGTCCTATCTAATCACAGATGTGGTAGCTTTTGTTCTGTGGAACTGTTTCCATTGGTTTACAGGAGTGGTACTTATAAGGAGGTGGTTTAACTATCTCACAGGGCTTGGAAAATGCTCACATTGTTTGACCTAGAACAAACAAGTTTTTAATTGAGCTTTCCAATACAAAAAATACCCTAAGTGTATTGCAGGGGAAAAAAGATGTTCATCAACATTCTGGGCTTTAGTGAGACATTCTGGGTGTGAACAGCTGTGGATTTTAAAGGATGCTGTACTTTTTTCAGTATTTTTTCTTAGGCTTTTTGTTGTCTTTTCTTCTTTGCTCTTCCTTTGCATTTTTCTTCTTTTCATGTACTTCTTTGCATTTCTACCTTTTCAAGATGTTAGTTGCCTGAAACAGCAAATTGGACCAGATTCCTTCCACCATCTCCCTCTGACCCTGTAATTGTGTTATTGGCACAATGCCAGTGTTTCTCTTTCACATTTATAATTAATACTGTGTCTTAAAGGTTAGTGTTCTGTCTCCTAATGTGATTTGATTTTTGTGAAAAATTGATATGATTTTTCAACATGTCCACATTTATATTTGCCTTAGTTAAAACTACAAATTTAAGATTTTATCACAATTTAAAAAAACAACAGAAGGGTATCATAATGGGTTTAGAATACTATTGTTGTTAATAAATACAGGTTTCTTGAAAACTAAAATTTTTTAAACAGGACAAAACTATGTATTTCATAGTTCTCTGGGAACTAGTCCTGACTCCACCTATTCTGTCTTCTTTTTGTTCTCCTTACAGATTCTTGGTAGTGATCTGGGAGCTCTGCCCCTCAGTCCTTATTAGTGATTTCATATTCTTGGTGGATTTTTACACCTTCACATACCGTGTTTCTTAAGGAACCAAATTTACATATTCTGTGATGTGCTATTAAAGAAGAGTCCTAATTTTCAGGTCTAATTTCAGGGAGAGAAGGAATAACTCCAAGTAGATTCACACAAGTTAAGTTCCAGTAAGATAGCCAGCAGCAGCCTCATACATATATTCAGAAAGTTCTGCATCTCCGGCCACTGAAATGAAAGTGGAGATGACGAGAACTGGGGAAGTATGAGAACTGGGGAAGTACGAGAACTGGGGAAGTATTGCGTATCCCAGAGAATGGCCTTGTGATGGATGCTGCGGTCTTAAATGTGTGTGAAGAGTTTGAGTAAGTTGCTTAGAATGTGAAAATGAAAAATAGTAGATTTTAAATAAGATATAGTTGTTAATAAATGTAGCCAAATTAAAGATTACCAATAGATATCTGTCAGTTTTATTCAAATCCTTAAATGCTTTGATTTCAAAGTGAGTAAAAAACATGCTCTGCATTTTCTCATTGGGAAAATGGAGGGATTTGAATCATTGGGTATATATGATAGACTGAAATTCTATTAAAAATCTGAAACTATGACCAGCATTTACCCTAGAAGCTACCTAGTGATAGGAAATTCTCTCTTAGTCTTCTGTCCTCTGTGCCAGCTTGTCCAGCTCATTCTGGCAAAGCTGTGTGTCTTTTCACTTGGCTTGGCTGATCTACCTGACTCTCCCGTCTCCCAGTTGCCCATTCCTTCCTTTTTCCCTTGTTGCCGGATTCCACGTCCTCCCATCAGTTTACTCCTATTTCTACATCACTGGTGAGGTTAAACTGGTGATGATGCTTCTCTGGCCAGGATGCGGCACCACTTTCCTGACTCACTCATAGACTTGTCACTGCTGCTATTCCTCCATGTGTAGGGAGCGTGCCCCGAGAGGTGTCCTCCCTCGTGGGAAGGTGCTCCAGGCCCAGCAATTGCTCTTCTGCCTGCTGAGCTTGCAGGCCATCTACTCCCATCTTCAAGAAAACCCCTGCTCTCAGGTGGGCCCTCTGTTGTGGACTGTCAGGAACTTTCCTTAGTTTGAGAGTACAAGTCTGCCTGAAGTGAAGGAAAACAGCCTGTTGGTACGTATGACACCTAGTGTGGCTTTCCACCTTGCGAAGCAAGTGCATTTGTGTTTTCCCTTCTCAATAAGCCCTGAGATTTCCACAGCCTGGGATTTCCATTGTTGGAAAATCACTTTGTATATTTGATTTGAAGGGAAGTATGTGTGATTGCTTATGGATCATGTATTCCAAAATTCTGTCTCCATTACCTGTTGTTTTGACTGTTGGAAATTCAGAAAATTAAGCCTTAATTTCTTCAAATGAAGATTTGTACCTAACTGTTGAAACTAAAATGTCTCTTAAGAGATTTTAACCTATAATGAGCAGAATTAACATTTCCAATTGTGTCTTATGATGCAATATAATGAATGCTGCATGATGAAATTTTCTTTTGTAAGAGTATGTTCCACTACTATTTCACTGGTGACTTTTTTTTCTGTTATATAGGGAATGAATCTGCATAAAAAGGCGGCTGAAGACAGACTTGCTAGTACAGGGTCAGGGCAGTCATTTCTGGCCAGGCAGAGACAAGCCACCAGCACGAGAAGGTCTTACCCCGGCCATGTCCAGCCAGCCACAGCAAGGTAGACGGTCTTGCCGTCAGAATAAACACACCCTGCATTCAAAACATACTTCTGTTACATATAACAACATTTCAGGAAATTCAGCCAGCTTATTTTTTGTCTCTATTTTATGTTAATATTTAGTTGTTTCTCAGTTGAGGACTTTCTCTCTCCTGTATCTATGTTTTAGTTTCTTGGTCCTTTATTTTGTAGTCCTTTCAGTTCCTTTTAGTGTGCCAAAAATTTTCTAAATGCCCAATTAAAAGTGTTGTATACTAGTGTAGTACTTTTCTTTGTATGAAAATGTCCTTTCTTCAATGCTGTAGGCTTTGTAATGAATTAGATTTTCTGCCAATAATTGATACAGTTTATGTTCTTTATTGTGCCTCTGTGTCATCATGCTTTATAAGAATGTCTTTGTTTAAAGGGAATTAATCTTTTTATGATGTATTAATCTGTGTTTTTGATTATTTTCCAAATGCACTTCAAATAACTTGCATATTTACTATATAAAATGGTTGGCAAGTGCACTTTTTGCCAAGGTGACAATGGTGGCAGAGGTGCTCATCAGGTCTCACCTAAGGCACCACGTCAAAGTATTTAAAAGGAAAAATGAGTTTTCACATTCTTTTATAGGAAATTAAATTTGTCCAAAGATTTGGAAACTATTTTTAAAACATTATATACACAAAATTTCATTATTTCCTGCTATCTTGTTTGCTGGCAGAAGTGAATGCATTGGTTGAGTTACTTGGGGGGAATTACAGAAGAAAAAAAATCAGGCCGTGCAGTAATTTTTCTTGTTTTTTTTATATCACAGTAACTGCAGATCAAATTCTAGCAATGCGGCTGACATTTATAGTTTCAGTTGCCTTCCACAACTCAGAGATTTATTTTTCATATGCTTACAAGTCACAGGTAGCCTTACGTTGGGGGCAGTTTCCATGTTGATTGCTACTCTTCTGTTTTACTTATTCCTCAGCATAAACTCTTCTTTCTCAATAATTGCTTCATATCAGGTATTAAGATCAGTAAGTGACTTCTTGTATGTGATGTTAGTTTTTTTCTTAATTCTGTGTGCTAGTCCAATAATTTGCTACTGAATAGATTCTCTTGAGTATTTGGTTGACTCAAAGTGCTTAAGACTTGTTGATAGATTGTAAACCATGTTTATTTACATTAATGAATGGCTAATAATAATTGTAAAGCACTTTGACTACATGAGGTGCTATTTAAGTGCAAAATACTCATTTGAAAATGAAATGCCTCTGCCTGACTTTCCATACTGACTGAAGTGTTTGGTCCCAAATTCTATTTAAGTTCCTCTCCAGCCTTTTTCATAACACCATGTCCTATTTTTTTTAAAGCAAAAAGTTACTGTAATTAGATTGATTGGTTGGTTTTGGCTGTAGGTAGGTCACCTAGTAAGATTTTATTTCATGTACTTGCTATTTGGAAGTTCAGGTTTCATTTAGTTCTGTATATTAAACACAAACGAGGAACTTTAAATCAAGCTAAATGCAATTAAGAATTTTCAGAGACCATTTCCAAGTGTTTGATTTTAAATCATTACTACCTTTTTTATAAGAAAATTGACCTAAAAATTAGTGTCATTTGTCCTCAGAAACTGTACTTGAAGAAAGGTAAAAGAATATACACAGAAAAGACTCCATGCATTGTGCCAATTTTTTACATTAAGTTCAGAAGTCTGAGCGCAGTGTGAATGCTTCTGCCTGGTAAGACTGTAGAGCGGGAAGAATTAGTTGTGATGGAGAGAACCACATAGTAGAACGTGTTGTGGGGTTTCAGGAGGCTAAGCAGACCTAATCAACACAGGAAGTTTTGGTAATAAGAGAGTAAACTATTTAAGATAGTTCTTCCCCCTACCCCATTATTTCACAAATAGCATAAAGATTCAACTGTTTTAAAACAGGATGTGAACGCTAACCTTGGTCAAATTAATACTGGAAAATTAAACCCACAGAATAAGATAGATGAAAGCAAAAGCCTGTGAACTATTCGTTAAATGAATCAACCCCATGAGATGAGAGGTTTGACTTGCAGCTCACTGTATACTGCCCCGGGGCTGCCCTCCTACCCCGACCCCAACCCCTACCTAGACACATGTTTCTTGGAATAGGAGGGGAGGGTGCCAAGCGTTTAGAGAAAGTTTTACTTCTTACTTCTCTTCAGCATCTGTTGCATTCTATTATTTTTTGTTTACAAAAATAGTAACTTTTACTCTGCTGTACCTTCAAAATTTAGATATATTACTTCGATTGCACAGAAGAAATTACATTTCTAAATATTCTATGATTTTTTTTTTTTAAAGCAGGAATAAAACTTCACTATAACAGTGACAACTCTTGTTTCCCTTAACACAGCTTTGGATAGAATTTATACGTTTCTATTTCTCCAGTAATGATTAGTAATCTCTCATGAGGTTTATTATGATGTATAGTCTGTCCGGAAGTTAAAATACACTGCGTGCTTTATGGAGGTGTGAATTGTGCTGTGATGCATATTCACCAGCTCCTTGTACACAGTGGTTTCCTGGAGACACAATTCTCCAGAAAGGTGCAGCTAGTCCTGGCCTTGCTGTTAGTGTCCTTAGGCTGGGGTAAGCTGGTGTCCTGGCATCCAGATTCTTACAAACAAGAAGCTTATTTTCTGCTTTCCTTCTCACCAGAGAAAGAAAATACAAAGTAAGTAACTAAAGAATATTCAAGTATAACATTTATGTTTCATGCTGTGTATTTAAGAAGTTTGTAATGGGGAAAACCAGATATTGTAGTTTATCACATCTCAAAAGAGAATAAATACCACAATTGTAAATATCTTAAAAGAACGTGCCACAACTCAATCATATCTTTCTATCATTTGTCTAATTACTTGATAATAACCAAGAGAAAAAAGTCCCTAAATGAAGGACTCAAGTTCCAAAATTAATCAAGATCGAATTGTTTCTACTTGATAGCCCTAGTCTGGTAAAACTGGCTTAACAAGAAGGCTGAATTATATTAAGGATAATATTGTCATCTGTAATTTTGTTGAGGTTTAATTGTTTTGTTCATATAATGAAAAGCTCATTTGCACAAAATTAAACTGAATGTTGTCCAGTCAGAAACCTAAGCCTATCTATTTCATTAGTCTTCACAAAGGCGTGAAAATCCGTGCTGTGGAAATTGGTCAGCAGTAGGTGATAGTCAAGTGAGGGAGATGAGTTAGGCTGAAGAATAGGTGCATTTCGTTTACAAGCTACTTTACTCACTGCTCCTTTTCAGTAGCAGTTTTGTAACTAATGATATGAAATATTAAGTGTCTCTTGTTCTTGGACAGGCATTCATCTTTTGAAAGTAACACCATGCTAAAAACCTGAAAGTCATTTCCTAATGTAAGAATTGTCTTGAAACAAAAATCTAAATTTTAAAAATTACTTTAACTCAGTGTTTAATCTTCAACTGTCCAGATCTCAAGACTTCAGGAATGTTGGAATTATCCCCACCAGAACCTGAGATTTATCTGAGAAAGCACCCACCCCCCAGCTGGTGCACACCTAGCTAGTTTACAGCCCCACGGATGAAAATGCTTCTGATCCTAAAGTCAGAAAGTGCTTGTTTGGTATCTTGCTTTTCGCTAAAGGCAAAATAACAGCATTAGGAAAAAATGCTTTTTATTGTCTATCCATTAAACTATGGAAGAATATTTTAAGTTATTATCCATTTATTTTGAAGGGAGTCTTTGCCAAGAGGTGGCTGTTGAATTGATGTAGGACTGTACTTAGCAGTGAAGCCACCCCGGTACCCCAGAGTCAGATGAAGGCATGTCCTGAACCAAGAAAATGGGGTATCAGAATCCTTGAAAATAATTTTAACATGTTTTCTATTCTTCCCTTTTTACAAGTTAAAAGGGTTTTCCATTCAGTAGTGATAAACTTTTTCCTACAATCCCAGCTGTCAAAATGGCAGCCGAGGTCAATGGTTTTACAACCCAGTTTCCTTACATTTAGAAAGCAGTTTCAGAGCTTATTCTTTGTAACTCTAATGATTCAAATATTTTATACCATTAAGTTTTTATGTGAGGAAGGCTATTCTCCATGTATCTATCATCTAGTTTTTTACTTTCTATAAAGCATATTTAAATAACAATTGGTGTAAGTTCCTTTTATTGAGTTTTGAAAATGATTTATTGTCCAGTTTAAGCACAATAATTTTATTGTTCTAAAGTTTTGCAGTAAATGGCGTTCATTTACTCAGAAACCTAAATTACATAAAATAATTTACTACTGACACAGCTAATTTTACCCCTCCCTTCTCCCCCAAATCATGGAAGTATTAATACTTAGCTTCCTTTTTATAAAGTGAAGGGCAGCAAAAATGTGATGACTTCCATCTCTTTTAAATCACTGATTATGTTCTTGGGAAGTACATACTCATTATTTTGTTTTTAAACAGCCTTTAGTCAATCTAATTCACACATATTATCTTTATGAATATAAAGAATTGAGACAAAATGTTATCTTGAAATTTACGTGGATTATTTACAAGTATGCTTTGCAGATAACACTTGGATTGCACCTAAAATGATAGAGAAGGGACATGAGTTTATTTGAGAAACAAAAGACCTGAACCTAATTATGGCAAGTATGTGAGTTTTGGCAATTACATGATGTCCTTTAGTGTTTTCCTGTTTTCTAATATCTCCCAATAATATTCTCTAAGATAGGTTGGTATGCTGTATATATGGGAGCCTAGAAATCGGAGAAAGTACCAGAAGGCTGTTAAGGCAAATCCATTCCTACAGAATAAAGTGGATTCTTGGGGTAAGAAATGCCCTAATGCTAAATATCCAGGCAGATAGAAGTACAAATACAATTAAAACTTACACTCTCTTAATAACTGTTCCTGTAGTTTACATAAAATCTTCTAAATTTATTACATGATCATTCAGTAAAAGAAAAGTAGACAAAAATATAATTTACTTTCTAATCATCCTTCCCTACAGTGGTCATTAACTGAGCATACAATATTCACTGTATTGTCGCTGGAGGGGAAAGCATCTATTCCCATTCTGAAACTGTTAACCCATTACTAAATCTTGATGGTGAGTCAAGGCCATTAAGCATACTATGACTTGATGAACTGGGGAGAAATCTGGTGGTGGAAAATCACTACCAACTGACTTGACAGTTACCTAGGTCTTCTGCTGCATCTAGTTTATAAACCATTGCCTCAATGTCGTGTCCCCCTTCACTGTAAAAGTAGCTCCATGGAAGATGTTGCTTAAAATGAAGGCAAGAGTAGACTTTCTTTTTTAACATATTCAAGGAGAGCCCTTGTACCAGAGGCATTTCCCCCAGGCTCTGAATTAGATGTTTAGGGAGAGGGGGTCCATAGCCTCACAATTTCAGGCCCATGGAGCTTCAAATATTCTGAATTATATCTACTCAGAGCTTAAAGGAAGAATAAAATATCATGAGAAGAATGACCTTAAAGGGAGAAAAAGGCAACTGCCAAAGCACACTGAGGCTTTAATGTGTGTGGGAGACTTCTGAGCAGGCTCCGCCATTTCAGGGGTCCCTAAACTGACAAGAGAAAGTAATTAGTTTAGTGATTATATTGTAAAATTAGTCAAAGGGAACCGTGTTTATTCTTCGTGTATTTGCCAAACTCTGGGCAGTGATAGTGCGTGTACCTTCTATAGTGCGTTTATTTTACATGTGTCACTAGTAAAGATAAGTGGCTTACTATTATTATCACTTACCTAATTTTTTTTTTAGATAATTATTTTTTATTGAAGGGTAGTTGACGCACAGTATTACATTACATTAGTTTCAAGTGTACAACACAGTGATAAAACATTTATATACATAATTCTAGGTTCCAGCTATCACCCTACCAAGCTGTTACAATATCTTGACTATATTCCTTATGCTATAAATTACACTCCAATTACTTATTTATTTTACCATTGGAAGTCTGTCCTTTTTTTTTTTGTGAGGGCATCTCTCATATTTATTGATCAAATGGTTGTTAACGACAATAAAATTCTGTATAGGGGAGTCAATGCTCAATGCACAATCATTAATCCACCCCAAGGCTAATTTTCGTCAGTCTCCAATCTTCTGAGGCATAACAAACAAGTTCTTACATGAAGAACAAATTCTTACATAATGAATAAGTTACACAGTGAACAGTACAAGGGCAGTCATCACAGAAACTTTCGGTTTTGCTCATGCATTATGAACTATAAACCGTCAGTTCAAATATGAATACTCATTTGGTTTTTATACTTGATTTATATGTGGATACCACATTTCTCTCTTTATTGTTATTATTTTTAATAAAATGCTGAAGTGGTAGGTAGATACAAGTTAAAGGTAGAAAACATAGTTTAGTGTTGTAAGAGAGCAAATGTAGATGATCAGGTGTGTGCCTGTAGACTATGTGTTAATCCAAGCTAGACAAGGGCAATAAAACATCCACGTATGCAGAAGATTTCTCTCAGAATGGGGGGGGTGAGGTTCGAAGCGTCACCTCTGTTGATCCCCAATTTCTCACCTGATGAACCCCCTGCGACTGTGCCTGTCTTAGGTTGTTCCTCCCTTGAGGAATCTTACCCGTCTCTGGCTAACCAGTCATCTTCCGGGGCCATACAGGGAAATGTAAAGTTGGTAAGTGAGAGAGAAGCCTTATTGTTTGAAATGGTTAGCTTTTTATTTCTTTGCATATTTATGCCCTGTGTCTGCTATGCCCAGCATTTGTCTTGAGGTATCTTTACCACTTGGAAGAATTATGATACTCGGTAAATTTGATATGAGGCACAAATTCTATTTAAGGGTTGTAATTAGGAAGGGAGAAGAAAAGCTATAGAAGTAGCAGGCGGAAGAAAACATGGGAAGATTATTTCTTTGACATATCTTCTTGTAGAGTAACTTCAGCATGTATAGGTTTTAAGCTACTACTTAAATTGCGCACACACATTAACATAATAGGAATATAGTTACATAACCAAAGCATACCTGTAATTACCAGCCATCTCCAGTAAAACCAAGAGAACCAGTTAGGCACCTTAGGCATTTGTGAAAACTTATCTATGATATGGTGGATATTGTCCAACTGAACTTGAACAGTCTGAGAGAAATCAGACAAATTAAAACAACCCATTCCTGGGGAATGTTCACATCCCATATGTTCTTTTAACAGTGAATAGTCTGTAGTTGTAAGATTTTGGAGCGCTACAATTTGCACTTCTCCTAATTCTTGGTTGAGTTCCAACAGTATAGATCCAGTCCAATTTGTTGTTTCACTATATACACAGGCCAGCTTAGATATCTCCTTCATTCCCATGGCAAGTCCAGGAGCTGGTGGGATGAGTGCATCTACAGCTGTAGCAGTGCGTGGATCTTTGTTGGGGTTTTTTGATGATCATCTTCTGGCATGAGTCTTCCAGAGAGTGCTGATGTTGGAAGTTCTTTTTCATATCGTATCTTAGTTCATATTCGGGGTAGCCCAATTAGGCTTTGATCCTCTGTATAAACACAAACAGACCCTTGGCCTACACTTTTATATGCCCTTTATACCCTTGTGTAGAACTCATTGGAGGTTACCACACAGGAACTGCCCTTTTTTTTTTTTGTTTTGTTTTGTTTTTGGTATCACTAATCTACACTTACATGACGATTATTATGTTTACTAGGCTCTCCCTTATACCAGGTCTCCCCTATAAACCTCTTTACAGTCACTGTCCATCAGCATAGCAAAATGTTGTAGAATCACTACTTGCCTTCTCTGTGTTGTACAGCCCTCCCTTTTCTCCTACCCCCCCATGCATGCTAATCTTAATAACCCCCTACTTCTCCCCCGCCCTTATCCCTCCCTACCCACCCACCCTCCCCAGTCCCTTTCCCTTTGGTACCTGTTAGTCCATTCTTGAGTTCTGTGATTCTGCTGCTGTTTTGTTCCTTCAGTTTTTCCTTTGTTCTTATATTCCACAGATAAGTGAAATCATTTGGTATTTCTCTTTCTCCGCTTGGCTTGTTTCACTGAGCATAATACCCTCCAGCTCCATCCATGTTGCTGCAAATGGTTGGATTTGCCCTTTTCTTATGGCTGAGTAGTATTCCATTGTGTATATGTACCACATCTTCTTTATCCATTCATCTATTGATGGACATTTAGGTTGCTTCCAATTCTTGGCTATTGTAAATAGTGCTGTGATAAACATAGGGGTGCACTGATCTTTCTCATACTTGATTGCTGCATTCTTAGAGTAAATTCCTAGGAGTGCAATTCCTGGGTCAAATGATAAGTCTGTTTTGAGCATTTTGATGTACCTCCATACTGCTTTCCACAATGGTTGAACTAATTTACATTCCCAAAAGCAGTGTAGGAGGGTTCCCCTTTCTCCACAGCCTTGCCAACATTTGTTGTTGTTTGTCTTTTGGATGGCAGCCATCCTTACTGGTGTGAGGTGATACCTCATTGTAGTTTTAATTTGCATTTCTCTGATAATTAGCGATGTGGAGCATCTTTTCATGTGTCTGTTGGCCATCTGTATTTCTGTTTTGGAGAACTGTCTGTTCAGTTCCTCTGCCCATTTTTTAATTGGGTTATTTGTTTCTTGTTTGTTGAGGCATGTGAGCTCTTTATATATTCTGGACGTCAAGCCTTTATCGGATGTGTCATTTTCAAATATATTCTCCCATACTGTAGGGATCCTTTTTGTTCTATTGATGGTGTCTTTTGCTGTACAGAAGCTTTTCAGCTTAATATAGTCCCACTTGTTAATTTTTGCTGTTGTTTTCCTTGCCCAGGGAGATATGTTCAAGAAGAGGTCACTCATGTTTATGTCTAAGAGGTTTTTGCCTATGTTTTCTTCCAAGAGTTTAATGGTTTCATGACTTACATTCAGGTCTTTGATCCATTTTGAGTTTACTTTTGTATATGGGGTTAGACAATGGTCCAGTTTCATTCTCCTACATGTAGCTGTCCAGTTTTGCCAGCACCACCTGTTGAAGGGACTGTCATTTCGCCATTGTATGTCCATGGCTCCTTTATCAAATATTAATTGACCATATATGTCTGGGTTAATGTCTGGATTCTCTAGTCTGTTCCATTGGTCTGTGGCTCTGCTCTTGTGCCAGTACCAAATTGTCTTGATTACTATGGCTTTATAGTAGAGCTTGAAGTTGGGGAGTGAGATCCTCCCTACTTTATTCTTCTTTCTCAGGATTGCTTTGGCTATTCGGGGTCTTTGGTGTTTCCATATGAATTTTTGAATTATTTGTTCCAGTTCATTGAAGAATGTTGCTGGTAGTTTCATAGGGATTGCATCAAATCTGTATATTTCTTTGGGCAGGATGGCCATTTTGACGATATTAATTCTTCCTAGCCACGAGCATGGAATGAGTTTCCATCTGCTAGTGTCCCCTTTAATTTCTCTTAAGAGTGACTTGTAGTTTTCAGAGTATAAGTCTTTCACTTCTTTGGTTAGGTTTATTCCTAGGTATTTTATTTTTTTTGATGCAATTATGAATGGAGTTGTTTTCCTGATTTCTCTTTCTGTTGGTTCATTGTTAGTATATAGGAACGCCACAGATTTCTGTGTGTTGATTTTGTATCCTGCAACTTTGCTGTATTCCGATATCAGTTCTAGTAGTTTTGGGGTGGAGTCTTTAGGGTTTTTTATGTACAGTATCATGTCATCTGCAAATATTGACATTTTAACTTCTTCTTTACCAATCTAGATTCCTTGTATTTCTTTGTTTAGTCTGATTGCCGTGGCTAGGACCTCCAGTACTATGTTAAATAACAGTGGAGAGAGTGGGCATCCCTGTCTAGTTCCCGATCTCAGAGGAAATGCTTTCAGCTTCTTGCTGTTCAATATAGTGTTGGCTGTGGGTTTTTCATAGATGGCCTTTATTATGTTGAGGTACTTGCCCTATATTCCCATTTTGCTGAGAGTTTTTATCATGAATGGATGTTGAACTTTGTCAAATGCTTTTTCAGCATCTATGGAGATGATCATGTGGTTTTTGTCTCTCTTTTTGTTGATGTGGTGGATGATGTTGATGGACTTTCGAATGTTGTACCATCCTTGCATCCCTGGGATGAATCCCACTTGGTCATGGTGTATGATCCTTTTGATGTATGTTTGAATTCGGTTTGCTAATATTTTGTTGAGTAGTTTTGCATCTACGTTCATCAGGCATATTGGTCTGTAGTTTTCTTTTTTGGTGGGGTCTTTGCCTTGTTTTGGTATTAGGGTGATGTTAGCTTCATAGAATGAGTTTGGGAGTATCCCCTCCTCCTCTATTTTTTGGAAAACTTTAAGGAGAATGGGTATTATGTCTTCCCTGTATGTCTGAGAAAATTCCGAGGTAAATCCATCTGGCCCGGGGGTTTTGTTCTTTGGTAGTTTTTTGATTACCTCTTCAATTTCGTTGCTGGTAGTTGGTCTGTTCAGATTTTCTGTTTCTTCCTGGGTCAATCTTGGAAGGTTGTATTTTTCTAGGAAGTTGTCCATTTCTCCTAGGTTTCCCAGCTTGTTAGCATATAGGTTTTCATAGTATTCTCTAATAATTCTTTGTATTTCTGTGGGGTCCATCGTAATTTTTCCTTTCTTGTTTCTGATACTGTTGTTTTGTGTTGACTCTCTTTTCTTCTTAATAAGTCTGGCTAGAGGCTTATCTATTTTGTTTATTTTCTCGAAGAACCAGCCCTTGGTTTCATTGATTTTTGCTATTGTTTTATTCTTCTCAATTTTATTTATTTCTTCTCTGATCTTTATTATGTCCCTCCTTCTGCTGACCTTAAGCCTCATCTGTTCTTCTTTTTCCAATTTTGATAATTGTGACATTAGACCATTCATTTGGGATTGCTCTTCCTTTTTCAAATATGCTTGGATTGCTATATACTTTCCTCTTAAGACTGCTTTTGCTGTGTCCCACAGAAGTTGGGGCTTAGTGTTGTTGTTGTCATTTGTTTCCATATATTGCTGGATCTCCATTTTGATTTGGTCATTGATCCATTGATTATTTAGGAGCGTGTTGTTAAGCCTCCATGTGTTTGTGAGCCTCTTTGCTTTCTTTGTACAGTTTATTTCTAGTTTTATGCCTTTGTGGTCTGAAAAGTTGATTGGTAGGATTTCAATCTTTTGGAATTTTCTGAGGCTCTTTTTGTAGCCTAGTATGTGGTCTATTCTGGAGAATGTTTCATGTGCACTTGAGAAGAATGTATATCCTGTTACTTTTGGATGTAGAGTTCTGTAGATGTCTATTAGGTCCATCTGCTCTACTGTGTTTTTCAGTGCTTCCGTGTCCTTACTTATTTTCTGCCCAGTGGATCTATCCTTTGGGGTGAGTGGTGTGTTGAAGTCTCCTAGAATGAATGCATTGCAGTCTATATCCCCCTTTAGTTCTGTTAGTATTTGTTTCACATACGCTGGTGCTCCTGTGTTGGGTGCATATATATTTAGAATGGTTATATCCTCTTGTTTGACTGAGCCCTTTATCATTATGTAGTGTCCTTCTCTATCTCTTGTTACTTTCTTTGTTTTGAAGTCTATTTTGTCTGATATTAGTACTGCAAACCCTGCTTTCTTCTCACTGTTGTTTGCTTGAAATATGTTTTTCCATCCCTTGACTTTTAATCTGTACATGTCTGAGTTTGAGGTGAGTTTCTTGTAAGCAGCATATAGATGGGTCTTGCTTTTTTATCCATTCTGTTACTCTGTGTCTTTTGATTGGTGCATTCAACCCATTAACATTTAGGGTGACTATTGAAAGATATGTACTTATTGCCATTGCAGGCTTTAAATTCGTGGTTACCAAAGGTTCAAGGTTAGCCTCTTTAGTATCTTACTGCCTAACTTAGCTCACTTATTGAGCTGTTATATACACTGTCTGGAGATTCTTTTCTTCTCTCCCTTCTTGTTCCTCCTCCTCCATTCTTCATATGTTGGGTGTTTTGTGCTGTGCTCTTTCTAGGAGTGCTCCCATCTAGAGCAGTCCCTGTAAGATGTTCTGTAGAGGTGGTTTGTGGAAAGCAAATTCCCTCAGCTTTTGTTTGTCTGGGAATTGTTTAATCCCACCGTCATATTTGAATGATAGTCGTGCTGGATACAGTATCCTTGGTTCAAGGCCCTTCTGTTTCATTGCATTTAATATATCATGCCATTCTCTTCTGGCCTGTAGGGTTTCTGTTGGAAATCTGATGTTAGCCTGATGGGTTTTCCTTTATAGGTGACCTTTTTCTCTCTAGCTGCCTTTAACACTCTTTCCTTGTCCTTGATATTTGCCATTTTAATTATTATGTGTCTTGGTGTTGCCCTTCTTGGATCCTTTCTGTTGGGGTTCTGTGTATTTCCGTGTTCTGTTCGATTATTTCCTCCCCCAGTTTGGGGAAGTTTTCAGCAATTATTTCTTCTAAGATACTTTCCATCTCTTTTCCTCTCTCTTCTTCTTCTGGGACCCCTATAATACGGATATTGTTCCTTTTGGATTGGTCACACAGTTCTCTTAATATTGTTTCATTCCTGGAGATCCTTTTGTCTCTCTCTATGTCAGCTTCTATGCGTTCCTGTTCTCTGGTTTCAATTCCATCAATGGCCTCTTGCATTCTATCCATTCTGCTTATAAACCCTACCAGAGTTTGTTTTATTTCTGCGATCTCCTTTCTGGAATCTGTGATCTCCCTCCGGACTTCATCCCATTTCTCTTGCGTATTTCTCTGCATCTCTGTCAGCATGTTTATGATTCTTATTTTGAATTCTTTTTCAGGAAGACTGGATAGGTCTGTCTCCTTCTCTGGTGTTGTCTCTGTGATCTTTGTCTGCCTGTAGCTTTGCCTTTTCATGGTGATAGGAATAGTTTGCGGAGCTGGGACGAGTGACGGCTGGAAGAACTTCCTTTCTTGTTGGTTTGTGGCCCTCCTCTCCTGGGAGAACAGCGACCTCTAGTGGCTTGTGCTGGGTAGCTGCGCGCAGACAGGGTTTCTGCTTCCTGCCCGGCTGCTATGGAGTTAATCTCCGCTGTTGCTGTGGGCGTGGCCTGGCTCGGGCAGCTACTCCAAAGTGGTGGAGTCGCGTTGGAGCAGGAGCGGCTGGGAGGCTATTTATCTCCATAAGGGGCCTCCCTGCTCCCTGGAGCCCAGGGGTTAGGGTGCCCAGAGATCCCCGGATTCCCTACCTCTGGATTAAGTGTCCCGCCCTGCCCCTTTAAAACTTCCAAAAAGCACTCGCCAAAACAAAACAACGACCACCAAAAAAAAAAAAAGATTTTTTTAATTAAACAAAAGGTGGTCGCTCGTTTTTCATTTTTCTCCGGTGCCAGCCTCAGGCCTCTGCTCACCGTTCTTGCTGCTCTGTTTTCCTAGTATTGGGGTCCCTATCCCTTTAAGACTTCTAAAAAGCGCTCGCCAAAACAAAAGAGCAAAAAAGCAAAAAAAAAAAAAAATGATCACGCGATTTTCTTATGTTATGTCCTCCGACACCCGGCCTCCAGTGCCCGCTCACTGTTCTTGCTGCCCTGTTTTCCCAGTATCGAGGGCCCTGCACTCTGGCCCAGATGGCTGGGGCTGGGTGTTCGGCAGCCCTGTGCTCCGTCTCCCTCCCGCTCTGCCTATTCTCCTCCCGCCGGGAGTTGGGGAGAAGGGCGCTCGGCTCCCGCCGGGCCAGGGCTTGTATCTTACCCCCTTCGCGAGTTGCTGGGTTCTCTCAGGTGCGGATGTGGTCTGGATATTGTCCTGTGTCCTCTGGTCTTTATTCTAGAAAGGGTTGTCTTTGTTATATTTTCATAGATATATGTTGTTTTGGGAGGAGATTTCCGCTGCTCTACTCACGCCGCCATCTTCCGCCCCTCCTCCTCACTTATCTATTCTTTATACTCCACCCCAAGCTTTACACTACTGCACTAATACTGGGTAGTTTTTTGGCTTCTACCTTTCAGGGGCATATTCTGTTTATATCTTTTCCACCGAGGTTCTTGTTCTTATTTTGGAGAACACATTAAGAAAAATGTAAAAGATCACCCAAATAAGGGTTTTGTGCTCTTCCTAAAATTTTTAAAGTTGAATCTAAAGTTCTAAGTCTGGAAACCTATTTGAAGCTGGGTTGCAGCTACTAGGCATGAATTACATTTAATATTTCACATTAAGAACTCTTATAAAAGTTAATACTGATGAAGCCAAGTTCTATCAAATGCAAAACACACTTGAAACTTGTTTTTTGGAGCTTCAGTAATAAAAAGTAAGCAATCTTCTGGTTAATCAGAAGATGGTTTTGCCTTTAATTTGCCTGTCTCCTAAAATACAAATCTACAAACTGTCCTTAGCTTTCCTAGTTTCTTCATCACTGTATATACCAAAAGACAGAAGGCCCAGTCCCGGGAGCTGTGAAGTCAGGTCTGGAAAATGATGGGGGTGAGGCGACAGGAAAAGGCAGGCACTGAAGATGGCAGAATGCTACAAAAACACTCCTAGTTCCACTGTAACATCTGTTTTGTGAAGCTGGCCATTTTCTGAAGTTTGAATATAGCTAAGTTTCCAACTTGCTCTATTGAGAGATGGTTTTAGGAGTTAGGACTCTTCGATGTGTAACTCAATACATTCATATTTAACTCATAGTCAAAACGACTGAAATATTTGTTGTTACATAAACATCAGCACATACAGTTACTGCCAAAGAACAGAGAAATTTGCTCATAGACTTTTGCTTTGTGTTTCTTCATAGGAGAAATGCTTTGATAGTACAAAAAGTTTCTGTGGTGTTCTCCTCTGCATTACCCCCTGCTGCCAGACGTGACCTGCTTAGTAGAAGAGGTGGAACCTTTGAGAGAAGAGTTGCTTTTTCCTCCCAAAATGAAAAATGAAACACACACACACATACACATACATACACACACACACACACACACACACACACGAGGACAAAATACAATGTCTTGAATGTCTGCCATTTAGTTGTTGAATGGCTATGTCCCCTTCTAAATGCCTTTGTCATCCACTGGCTTCTTGTCAATCTAAGGAAGAATAGATCCTAGAACAGGATTGTCTAGTTCATTATCCATTAGACACCTGGGGCCATCTAAATTCAAATTAATTAAAATTAAATACAATTAAGAATTTGATTCCCCAGTCACCCAGCCACATTTCAAGGGATCAGTAGCCACAGGTGCCTAGTGGGTCCCCTGTTGGGCAGCACAGCACAGAGCATTTCCATCAGAGTAGGAAGTGCTTTCTGACAGTGCTGTAAGGCCCAGAGAGGAGATAAGGACAAAAATAAAGGTGTTCAGTCAACTTACAACAAACAATTTTAGATTTTACTGCCATAGTTGAAGAAAGCTACTTTTCTTGCGAAAATTAATACTAGTCCTTTCTGAAGACTGCAAAAGTCAAAACCCCATTCTTTGAAACTAATTTCAATCTATTTTTAAAAACATTCTCAGCACTTTACTTTTCAAGTGGTTTAGGTAAATCATTTCATCATTCATAACTTAGTATCTTCAGTGTTTTTTCCCTTTTTATGTAGTCTTTAAAAATTAATGATACGTAGTTTCTAACACCAAGCAGAAACTGATAAATCCTTAATTTATTTACAAGTAAGATTGGTAAACATTATATACTCTTATTCTGTTACTTTTAAAATCTCTACAGATCTAATGGAAGTTGCCAACAGTTCTTTTGTGTCTGTCCCTTTAAGCAATTATCCCTAAAATCACATTTGATTATCTTACACCTTGAAAGATCCAAATAATTTCTTTGGTTTTCTTCATAGTTTCTTGCTCTTAATAACTTAGATTATGAACCAAGTCAAGTTTCATGTATGAAGCAGACATTCAATTCCAGTGATTAAGAATTCATTTAAAACATTAAAAAGTATTTATTAATTTATTTGGCATATTACTAAACATAACTGAAATGACCTATACAGATGCCTCTGCGTTTCTTGGTGAAAATACGAGACTAGTCATAATTCTTTTGGGTCAGCATGGTACTTAGTTAAAACAGTCCTGTTAGGAAATCACGATGCTTTCCTCTTACTTTTTATAGCTTTTAAATCAAGAAGCACACTTGATTTAGTAGTATCGAATTCCAAGCAAATTGTGATGAAATTCCTGTTGTTGTTCAGTACAGATGAGTAAATGGTGCAACTGAGGTTTGTTTTGTTATTTTCTTGGTGGCCTAATTTAATGTATTCTGCAGAGATTCATATTGGTTATGGGAAGTTTTTAATATGCTTGAAATAAGAAAGAGCATTTTAGTATAAACACAGGAAGGGACTATACAAATGCCAATCAATTATTTGAGTCCTTGTCACCTTTTTTAAGTAGTTTTTTTTTTTTGTATAGCCTCAGTTACTTAAAATTTGAATGCACTAAAGTCATTGCTGTTGCTGACTTTACTGTTCACAGGTTGTATATAAGTCAGAAGGCGGTGTTCTCAGAGGTAGAATTTCCAGGTTTATCTTGTTTTGCAATTTTCATGTTTTGACCATTGCCCCACCATTTATAACACCCAATTTTTGGTTGTGTAATGAATGGTGAAATTCAAACATACCTAATAATTTAATGATTTGCCTTACTTTAATAAATTCAAAGATTTGGGGATAGAAAGAGGCTTTTTTTTTCTATAGTATTTTCTTAACTTTTCAGATGAGCTGGAAAACACCTTAGTCCATTGGAGTTGGAGTTGTATTGATTACAGCCCCAGCTCTAAAGCCTTATACTCCTGTCTTAAGTATTATTGATTGTTCATTGAATTGTAGTTTCATACTTGACATCATAGTTATCCACCATGCAGTCTAGCCTTTGCAAAAAGGATATTGCTAGGTATATTCTTATTTATGGTTGACTATTGAATTTATAATGTCACATTTCAGCCTTTGTCATAATCCAAAAATGAAATACACATAGGACTCTAATTTCTCACTTCACAAATGGAACCAGTACCAATTTAGCAACTTTGTACCTAATGGCGTCCACAAAATTTTGCCTACCTGTTTACCAAGTATACCAGCCATTTACTATGTGTTAGATTGGTGGATTTTCTCAGTTTTTCTGAGTGGAATGACTTGTTAGAGAGTCTCAGTAAGAAGTTTTCACTAAAAACCATAAGAACATAAATTCCAAGAAACCACCAGAAGACAGATTTTTTATTTTTTTGAAATCTTATATTTTATTTCCTTTTGAAATCACTTGATCATTTTATTAATTTTATGACTGCCAACTTGTTATGGTATTAATTATATGTATATGTTTATATATATGCATATAATATATGTATATGAAGAATAAAGTTAAGATTTGGTCAAACTATATTTTCCCATTCAAGTACAAAAAAGTTTTCAAGGCTGCAAAAAGTGTACCGTTGTTAAACAAGTTGTAAATAAAGACTTGTATAAAAAGTAAGCTTTGATTTTTTTTTTTTAATGTTTTTGGCTCTTAAACCATGACAAACAATGTGACAGGGACCATGGGATTAGGCAGAGTAGGGTGAGGGCCTCCAGAGAAAAAGCAGAGCAAGATAATTATAGTCAGAACAATGTAACAATATGCAAAGAAGTCCCTATCAAAACTCTGTGTTAAGCATTATGCAAAGTCAGAGTCACACTAATTCTCTAGGGTAAAGATTTGTATACATGACTAGGAATATAGACATTCTTCAGTGAAATCGCTTAAAGCTCAAGGCCAGGAGCAACTCGACCTGGAATGTTTGAGTGTTCTGCAGATAAAGAAAAGTATATCAGCATAAACCATCACTTTATTGTATCAACTACATCATGACAATGTAAAATTTACCTTACCCTGCTAAAAGGCCCAGTTTATTTTAATTGTAACTATGTGCTATTTTCCCTTCTCTAATCATAATCAAGTAATCTGCAACCTAGGCAAAAGACTACTCTGGTAAGCAATCTCAACTACAAACAACCCAAGCAAACAGACAACAACCCAGCCCACCTTGGGGGCAGGGCAGGTGGTCTGACAAGTCTGCACCCCTAACCCTTTACCCTCATTCCTGAAAATCCTCAACCGCTCATAAAACCCCTAGACAATGAACTAACTGTGGGCTCTCGTCCCCTCCTGGCGTGAGCAGGGAGCTCTGTCCTCTCACTTTATCTCTAAATAAAAGCCTGTACCTGGCTCTCCTACCTTGAGTGTTTGTGAAGCTCATTCTTCCACTTTGTGAACAAGAACCCCGGCATCAACAGTATTTAGTAATTGTCTAATGGTGTACATAACCCTTGTCTTTGGCACTTACCATGGTGTCCTACCATTTTAAAGATGATACCACTAATCTGTTGTACATCAGGACTATTCCTTGATTTTGTTCCTCAGTGCCTTTCTGATAGATTTTATTTTGACTTAGGCTGTTATTTCATGTTGTAAGCTGATTGTCCAAATTTTTTAGGATAAAAGTTAAGCATGGCTTCTCCTCTATTAGCGTTTCCATGTTTAACATGGTCAATTTTACCACAGACAGAATGGCATGAACCATGAATCATGGTATTTACTTTTTTTAAATAATATAAAGCATTGGTGTTGAAACATCCTCTCTAAATGGTGTGCCCCTTACCCTGCCTTGTAGACCCTTACAATTCACCCTTTCCCCATCTCCATCCTAAACATTATCAAAATTAAGCATTTCCAGTGTTACGTAAAGTAAAATAGCAGTGTGGAAGTTGATTTTGTTTACATTAAAATATCCGGGTAATTGCAAAGTGAAATTAGCACCAGGATAACAACTAGTAGATACATAGCCAAAGTACTGCCCAT
Source organism: Manis pentadactyla (assembly GCF_030020395.1). Taxonomy (NCBI): domain Eukaryota; kingdom Metazoa; phylum Chordata; class Mammalia; order Pholidota; family Manidae; genus Manis; species Manis pentadactyla. The sequence continues at coordinate 29,322,879 of NC_080025.1, forward strand.
TTTACTGTCAGAAAGATAAATGTAAGTTTTCTTCACTCATTAACATGGAAATAGCTACATTAATTTAGCGTTTTCTTGAGTGTCTGTCCTGGGTATTTCATATTAAAGCAAAAGAGAAGGGGATGAGAAGGTAGTGAGGCAGGTAATAGAGGGAGGTACTCAGATAGACTTCAGGACCCCTGTAAGTTTCAGGGCCCTTGTAAGTTTAAAGATGCTTCATGGCCCTTGTAAGTTTCAAAAGGTTCCAACTCAGCCATTCAAAAGTACAATTAGGTAGATTTCAGCTCAGGTTATGCCCTATGCAAATGAAGTATGTACTCTCAGCCAATCAATAGTGAGAGTTCTCTATTTGGTCCCGGGAGGGTGGGACTTCTCAGAAGGCAATATATACCACAGCCCTGAGAGCATTCCCTCTTGGAGTACCTTCTGAGTGGTGCAACTTTTCTCTTCACTCATTAAAAGAGCTTCCCTGGTTGCTCCCTGCTCTTGTCTGCCGGCTTCACTCTTTGTTGTCTAAGAGACACCATCCTGGGAAAAACAGCATTGCAGCTGCTAACAGTAGGTTGAGTCATAAAAATTAAACCAAAAAATACTTTTGCCTTCAAAGATTTGTTTCATCAAATGGAGCACAACACAGAAAAGTTCCCAAATACAAGTTTCACTCAACTGGACGCTACCAGTTTGCGGTGAGTACATTTATGCTGCTGTTGTGGGTGTTGCTGCATCGCAAATCACTAACCTGGAACAGCTCCAAACAATGTATAATCTCTCCAATCTGGACAAGGCTCAGCTGCTGTCAGTTGGGGTCCCTCATTCTGTTGCAGTTACATGATAGCTGAGGCTATGGGCATCTGAAGGCTTTGCCCTCCCATGCCTAGTACCCAGACCGATGTGGGGGGTGCTGATCAGGCTGCCTTCCACACAACCTCTGCCATGAGTAGTACTTGAGTCTCAGGGTAGATGAACTTAGTACACGCAGCCAGCTTCCCCCAGAACAGGAGTCCTGAGAGACCCTAGTGAAAGCTTCAGAGCTTCTGAGGACCTAGCCTTGGAAACTACACGGCACCACTTCTCTTTTATTTGTCAAAATTGCCAGACAAGACCAGGTTCAAGAGACTAACCATACACTCAAATTCTCAGTGGGGGAATGAGCAAGTTACCATGGCTACCATTGTTTGGGTTCAAAAAGGAAGATTTCTGCTCTAAAGATCATTCTTAAGAAGTCAAAATCTTTCCTCATCTCTTAATTCCTGTGCCAAGTGGTGTTAACTTAAACGTGAACAAAATCTTAAGTACACATACATAGAATTGCAGTAAGGTTGCTCTGCCCTGTAAAATGTAGCCACTCTGGCTTCCTCAGACTTCCAGCTCTGCTTCCTATCTCAGGAAAACCATTGTGCTCCCACTGTGTTCCCTCTCATGGCATCACGGCCTGGGAATTTTCCATAGGCTATAAGCTGGGACAATCAGGATTCACCTTGCTTATTTCCCATCACTCACTAGTATCACTGTCATTTTCCTGAGGGCCAATAATTTGAGAACTATTGTCTTATTTTTTTGGTGCAGTCCCTGATCCTCCATGTTGGCAGGAGCAGAAATCTATATTGTTAAAATATAGACAGGATAATGGCATTACAGTTACATTCTTCATATTATAATGAAATTATACAGTGCTTTGGATTTGTTCCCAGTAGGGCAGATCAAATGAGAGGGATTCATGAAATGAGTATCCATAAACTGGCTGATAGGTAAGTCCTTCACTGAATTATTTTCCATATATTTGGAAGTTTCCGTTATAAGTAATAAATATAGTGGACTCATACTTGCTGATTCCATAACTTGCTACAAATCTGTGGTGATCAAGCTGCTGTGATAGTTAGTAAGGATATACACAGAGATCACTGGAATACCAGTGAGTCCAGAACTAACTCTTACTTTTAACCAATTGCCTTTTTTCTTTTAAAAAGAAAAACCTTATATTGAGGTGCATACAATAAAATGCCCAAATCTTAGTGTACAGCTTGATGAATTTTGACACTTGTAATACTCATATAACCATCACCCAAGTCAAGATATCAAACACTCTCACTAATTTTTCCCCATTTACCTATTTCACCCATCCCCCCATCCCCTTCCCTATGGCAACCACTAGTCTCCTCTGTGTCTATGAGTCTATTTCTATTTTAGTTTTTTTAGATTCCACATACAAGTGAAATCATATTTGTCTTTCTCTGATTTATTTCACTTAGCATAAGACCCTCTAGGTCTGTCCATGTTGTCACAAATGGTAAGATTTCATTCCGTTTTATGGCTAATACTCTGTTGTATATATGTACCATATCTGTATTCATTCATCTATTGATAAACATTTAGGTTGTTTACATATTTGGCCATTGTAAATGTTGTGATAAAAATAGGAGTGCATATCTTTTCAGATTAATGATTTTGTTTTCTTTGGGTAAATTCCCAGTAGTGGGATAACTGAGTCATGGAATTTTTATTTTTAATTTTTTGAGGAACCTGCATACTGTTTTCCATAGTGACTGCACCAATTTACATTCCCACCAACAGTGCAGGAGGGTCCCCTTTTCTCCACATCCTCGCCAACACTTGTTATTTCTTGTTTTGATACTAGCCATTCTGACTGGTGTGACATGACATCTCCTTGTGGCTTTAATTTGCATTTCCCTGATGATTAGTGATATTGAGCATCTCTTCGTGTGCCTGTTGACTATCTCTATGTCTTCATTAGAAAAATGTCTTTTCAGGTCCTCTACCTATTTTATAATTGGATTTGTGGGGCCAGGGGGGTGGTGTTGACTTACATGAGTTCTTCATGTACTTTGAGTGTTAACCCCTAATCACATATATCATTTGCAAATTTATTCTCCCATTCGCTAAGTTGTTTTTTCTTTTTTAGTTTGATGTAGTCCCACTTTTTATTTTTGCTTTTCTTTCCCTTGCCTGGGGAGATATCCAGAAAAAAATTACTAATGCCAATGTTTATGAGTGTACTGCCTATGTTTTCTTCTAGGAGTTTTAGGGTTTCAGGTCTTATATTTACGTGTTTAATCCATTTCAAGTTTATTTGTGTGCATGGTATAAGACATTGATCCAATTTCATTCTTTTGCATGTAGCTGTCCAGTTTTCCCAACACCAGTTTTTGGAAAGACTGTCTTTTCCTCCCTGGTCTTGTATGACTGTCCAGGCACAGACACAGACACAAGTGCTTCTTGGTGATGAAACAAGGCAGCTAAATGACAGACACAGCTCCTAGTTCTGGCAACCGGGATTAACCAGTCTTCATCTCCTTTACCCCCTCTGCCCTCCCCACCCCTTCTTTCTCTCTCTCGGTGCAGCCAGGGTCCTGAAGGTACCATCCTCCCTGACTGTGGCAGAGAGGGAGAATGTTGAAGCCTTGGGAGCACTGGGGGAAGCTGAAAGCCCAGGCATTTTAACATGATGCCCAGGCACCTAGTACTATCAAGCTTATGGGAAAATCTCTAGAAGAGTGCCATCAAGTTGGGAGCTTCCTTTATCTTGAGACAGTTACACCAACAAAAAGCCTATATCAGTAATTGCTAAAAAAAAAAAAAAAATTGCTGACGAATATACACATGAAAGCACTGAATTTTGTGATATGTAAAATACACCCCAATAAAGCTATTAACAGTTGACAATTTACAGTACAAATTCTATCACTTGACAAGTAGTTGTATTCACATGCACATTGTAATTTAGTTTATATAATAAAGTGTAATGTATTTTTAATTTTTTTATTGATTGGTTGATTTCTATACTTGACACAACCACCTGGTTGCTAGTCCACCCTGCCCGGGCCTCCCCCCCCATGGAGAGGCATCTGAGTTTCCCTGGGAAGGAAAGGAGTAGGCTCTCCATCCCGACGCAGGAGAGCACCGACTCTCAGTCTGGGCTGCACGTTAGAATTTCCTGACTTAATCTAAAATATACCAAGGCCTCACCCTAGACCACTGAAATTAGCATATCTGGGGATGGGGCTCAGTGTCTGGAATGCTGTGAAAACTCTCCAGGTGATAAGGCGCAGCCAGGGTTAAGCAATTCTGGACCGACCGCAGAAAGCAGCTTTGATTGCAATCCCTATCAAATTACCAAAAGCATTCTTCAACGAACTGGAACAAATAGTTCAAAAATTCAAATGGAAACACCAAAGACCCCGAATAGCCAAAGCAATCCTGAGAAGGAAGAGTAAAGTGGGGAGAGATCTTGCTCCCCAACTTCAAGCTCTACTACAAAGCCACAGTAATCAAGACAATTTGGTACTGGCACAAGAGCAGAGCCACAGACCAGTGCAGTGGAACAGAATAGAGACTCCAGACTTTAACCCAAACATATATCATTAATTAATATACGATGAAGGAGCCATGGACATACAATGGGGATATGACAGTCTCTTCTTCAACAGATGGTGCTGGCAAAACTGGACAGCTACATGTAAGAAAATGAAACTGGATCACTGTCTAACCCCATACACAAAAGTAAATTCTAAATGGATCAAGGACCTCAATGTAAGTCATGAAATCATAAAACTCTTAGAAAAAAACATAGGCAAAAATCTCTTGGACATAAACATGAGCGACTTCTTCATGAACGTATCTCCCCAGGCAAGGGAAACAAAAGCAAAAATGAACAAGTAGGACTACATCAAGCTGAAAAGCTTCTGTACAGCAAAGATCATCATCAATAGAACAAAAAGGTACCCTATGGGAGAATATATTCATAAACAACAGATCCGATGAAGGCTTGACATCCAAGGTTTATAGTTGTTATACCTTATTGCTATATTGAACCTTTTATTAATATAAAATGTCCTTCTTTGTCTCTTGTAAATGCTTTTGATCTACGTCTATTTTGTCTGATATTAGTATAGCCACATTTTTGTTACTATTTACATGGAATATCTTTTTTCATTCTTTCACTTCTAATCTGTGTCTTTAGGTCTACAGTGGGTCTCTTAGAGACAGCCTAGTTAGACCATTTTTTAAAAGTCCATTCTGCCAATCTTTGTGCTTTGATTGAAACATTATTCCATTTACACTTAGAGTAATTATCGATAAAGAGGGACTTCTGTCTTTTGGATATTTAATTTCAATATGCTTTATAGCTTTTTCCCATTGCTTGCACTATTGTTTTCATTTGTGTTTCATGGTTTTTCTTATAGTGAAAATACATAATTTACACACAACAGATCATCAAAATATTTGAGACAAAATTTGACAGAATTGAAAAGAGAAATAGGCAGTTCTATGAAAATGAAAGTGAAGTAGAAATTCTCAGATAAACAAAAATTGAGAGAATCTGTGCTAACCAACCCAACCTTAAGTAGGCTAAAGGAAGCTTTTCAGGCTGAAAACACGTAATTTGAATTTACACCCCACAGTAATTTGAATTTTAAAAAAAAAACCAGATTGTCCCTAAAGGTAATTGTGTTGGTAATTATAAAAGGCAGTGTAATTGCATTTTTTCTTCTTCAGTGATGTGAGAAGCAATTGCATAAAAATGTGTATATAACTTTATCATTAGCCCTGTTACATATAGAAATGTAATCTATTTGACAATAACAAATGGATGGGAAGAAAGTTGTATGAAATAAGGAAATACCACCAGATGGTAACTTGAATCCTATCATAAGAAGAAATGATAGGTTAAAAATGATAAATTAAGGTTAATGTAACTATAAATATATACTTCTTTCTTCTCTCAGCTTCCTTAGAAGATATGCAATTTATAAAATATACAAAAAAATATAAAAAACATTGTATTAATTATAACAATGTATCGTGGTTTTGTAATATATAGATTTAATATGTATAATAATTATAATAGGATAAATGGCAGAAGAGGTAGTAGTGGTACATAAAAGTAATATTTCTGTAACTCAAAGTTAAGTTGGCTTACCTCTGAAGTAAGTGATAAGTTTAGATGTATGTGGTAAGCCCTATAACAACCACTAAGAAAATAACTCCAAAGTGTAGTGAAAAGAATCATTATAGGAATTAAAATATTAAGTTAGAAACATTCATTAATGCTAAAGAAAACATTAAAGGGGGGATACAAAAACAAGACATGAAACATACAGAAAATAAAAAGCAAAATGCTAGACATAAAGCCAGCTATATCAATAATAGTATTTAATGTGAATGGATTGTTAAACGATCCAATCACAAGGCAGTGATGGTCAGATAGGATAAGAAAAATAAGTTCCCGCTTCAGTAGACCCATGAACAGCATGCATGGTTCTACTCATCTGTGTATTTTTCTCAACAAGTATATTGGAAAAGTTTTTGGAGATTTGCAACAATTTTAAAAATCATTTTTTTTTCTCTATCTTGCTTTATTTTAAGAATACAGTATATTATACAAATAGACATACAAAAAATAAACTTTATGTTATTAGTAAAGCTTGTGGTCAACAGTAGGCTATTAGTAGTTAAGTTTTTGGGGAGTCATAAGTCATATGTGGATTTTTGACTGAGTGGGTGGCAGAGTTGGTGCCCCAACTCCATGTTCAAAGATCAGCTGTATATGATGTCTATAGAAGACACACTTTATATTAAAGATAAAAATAGGTTGAAAGTAAAAGGATGGAAATGACCTTCCAAGTAAACAACAACCAAAACAGCTAAAGTGACTATACTAATGTCAGAAAAAATATATTTTAAAAGAAAAATAAAACATTACTAGAGGTAGGGGGATATTTTGTAATGATAAAGGGGTCAGTCCATCAGGAAGCTATAACCATTATACATGTGCTGAACAATAGAGCCTCAAAATACATGAAATAAAAACTGACAGAAATTAAGGGAGGAATAGACAATTCAATAATAACACTGGAAGATTTCAATACCCCACTTTCAACAACTAATAGAACAACGAAATAGAAGATCGACAAGAATTTGGAAAACTTTAACAACACTTTCAACAAACTAGACCTAACAGCCATCTATAAAACACTGCACCCAACCACAGGAGACAAACTGGACAAACTTTTAGCTAGACTAAAAGTAATTAAATTCCAATATAGCTGCCTGCTTACATGAATTTCAAAAAAATGAAAATGCATTTGGCTAATAAAAATATAAGGACATTTTAAATCCTGTTAATAATTACAGAAATGGAAATGGAGACCATAATATACAATTACATACTCATTCAACAGTTAAGAATTAAGAAGTCAAAAGAAAAAAACAAAAAATATCTATTAATGAATATGTTGACTGAAATATAATCTGATACAATCTGATCGTCTCATAAAAAATAAGAATATAACATTTACTCATTCAACTTTCATTCAATAAATATTATTTCATATTTTAGCCTAGCATTTTTATCACAATATGTACATGAGTAAATAAAGTATATTGAGATAAGATTGATAATGTCCATTCTATATTTTTTCCGTCAAGCACAAAATCAGCTTTGATCCTCAGCAATTGAAATACATACCACAATTTTTCCAATTATCCATCTTCATTTTTAATAGATTAACATCAAATCAGTTGCTTATTATATAATTATCTAATGATGCCGTAAAATGAATGTGTTACTGAAAAAAGTCTGACAATACTGAGAATTAGGAAAAACATAGACAAATGTGATACTTTATATATTAGTGTGAGTATAAATTGCTACACTCATTTTATTCACTTGAGCTATAAATTAGCATATATTTATTACATATTATATATTTATATTTACATGCCCAAGAGAAATTGCTGCACATATGTACCTGAGACATGTGCGAAAATGTTCCTAGAAACACTATTAGAAAAAAGAGAAAAGGAAATGATCCTAATCCCCATTGATAGGAGACTGGATAAATTGTAGTTTTGTCATATAGTAGAATATTACACAACAGTGAAAACAAATTATTAGAGCTCATGAAATAAGCTTTTTCTAAAGTACAAAACCAACAAGATTAAATAACATTATTTAGCCATACAGGTTTACATTGTATAAGTTATTTTTTTTAAGGTATTTAGGATTAACACAAAATTCAAGACGATGATCTCTGGTTGGGAGAGGCTAAAGAATAGAGCAAGATAAGAGCCTTTAAATAGATTAAGTTATTGGTAATCATCTAATTCATTGAGTGGGGTTATGTGTTTGATATATTATTAAAACAAGTTAACATACAAAAATTAAAAATAAGCACAAATTATATAAAATGAATACAACAAAAGAGGACAATGATGACAATGGGCTATGCAGCAAGGATTGTAATTTATATAATTTTGTCTGCCTGAGGTTCCAAATACAGGAAAAGGGAAGTAATAAAAAATAGTTTATCTACTAGCAGTTAATGTACATTAGACACCTTGCCAAACACTTCATGACATTTGATCCTCAGGACATTTCGATGAGTCAGGAAGGTACTATTATCCTCATGTTACAACTGGGACCATTGAGGGACAGAGAAATCTCACAGGTAGAAAGAGGCAGAGCTAGGATTTGAACTCTGTGTATATGTGGATTCTTATCCAGCCTAAAAAGGAAGGAAATTCTGACACATGCTACAATATGCATGGACCTTGAAGATATTATGGTGAGTGAAATAAAGCAGTTACAAAAGATGAATACTATGTGATCCCACCTATATGAGGCACCTAGAGTAGTCAGACTCATAGAGTCAGAAAGAAGGGTGTTTGTCAGGGCCTGGGCGGAGAGGAGCCTGGGGAGTCGTTGCCAAATGGGGGTTTCACAAGAGGAAGGGAGTGAGGGAGATGTGTGGTGGTAATAGTGACACATTATGAATGCATTTAATGTACACTTAAAAATGGTGAAGACAGAACATTTTAAGTGTATTTTATTAAAATAAAAGAAAAAGTGATGTGGGATTACTGAAGCTCAGGCTGGTGAAAGAGGTCCCACGATGCCATTTATGAAGTGTGTGCTACCACACCGAGGTCTCAGTGACCTGGTGGACAGACTTATCACTCCTGCTCCAACATCACGGATGAGGTGGGGAGACAAAAGCCCTGGTGGTGGGGGAGGTGCCTCAGCAGCTTAGTAAGAAGCTGACCTAGCAGGTTGTATTCATTATGCTTTTTATTTTCTGTGTCTTATGATATTTTGACATTTCTCAGGCTTTTCACACCCAGGGAGACACTGCCTCTCCCAGGGCTAGCTAATTCCTGGGCCCAGGGGACAAGCTTGCCTGGAACACACCTTTCCTGTGCAGACTGGCAAGACGCAAGGCCATGTCCAGCCCACCCCGTCTCTAACCATAGTCCCGCTCAATATTTCCCCTGCCCTAAATCACCCCAGGGCCAGGAATGGGACAACTGGAGACTGCCCTGGAGCCCAAAGCCCGCCAGAATCATTCAGATTAGCCAATCCTGAACTATGTACTCTGCCCTGTCTTGCCTTTCCCAAAGAAACCCTAATAAAAACTCTGGGCTCCCCTAAAAGGGAACCGTCCTACAGTGTTGCTGAGAATGTAAATTGGTGCAGCCACTGTGGAAAGCTGTAAGATGGTTCTTCAAAAAACTAAAAATAGAACTACCATATGACCCAGTAATTCTACTTCTGGGAATTTACCTGGAGGAAACAAAATTCCTGATTCAAAATAGACTTATGCATTCCTATATGTATTGCTGGATTATTTACAATAGCCAAGATATGGAAGCAACCTAAGTATTCATCAGTAGATGAATGGATAAAGAAGATGTGGTACATATACACAAAGGAATGTTATTCAACCATAAAAAAGACAGAAATCTTGCCATTTGCAACAACACGGATGGACTTAGAGGTTATTATGCTCAGTGAAATAAACCAGGCAGAAAAAGACAAATACCATATGACTTATACGTGGAATCTAGAAAAACAAACCTAACAAATGAACAAAACAGAAATAGACTCACAGACACTGAGAAGAGACTGGTGGTTACTATGGGGGACGAATAGGTGAAGGGGATAAAATATGGCATAGAGAATAGAGTCAGAAATGCTGTAATACATGTTGACAGATATTAACCACACTAGTAGGGGTGAGGATTTAATAACGTAGATAACTGTAGAACCATTATGTTGCGTACTTGAAACCAATATAATATTCTATAGCAACTATACTTCAGTAAAAAAAAACCTCCAGGTTCCCTTTCTCCGGGCTCCTGTCTTCTGCCTCCTCAGCAAACCTGGCTTTTCCCCTGTGGCAGGGAGTGTCTGTTATCTTAAGGTAAGGAATAAATTATTCATTCAATGGCCCTGGCTGTTCCTGTTGGCATGCAGTCACCTCCATGAATTAATACTCTGCAGGTGTAATTTTATGACATGGGTTTGACAGGCTGAAAGCAGAGACCTCTGTGGACATCGGCCCTCCTGAAGAGGCCGTTTCCTGCACGGCCTGCCCCCTCCCCCTCCAGGCCTCCCCCGCCCCTACCACAGCCAGAGTGGGGAGCAGGGTCCTTCTCTTGGGCACTGCCTTGTGGGTCTGCCTCTGCCCAGCCCAGCCCAGCCCAGTGACTCACGGGGGGCCTTTGGACTTTGCTGCCTTTCTGCCTGCAAGCTTCCAAAAAAACCCCCAAACCTCTCCTTTATTGATAAATTACAATTCTAGTAACAAGTGGATTCAGGACCCTTCTGCACAAAGCAGTTTCAGCCAGTTGCTCATTAATTTACCCAAGGTCTCCAGCTTCCAAACGGTCATACTGGGATTTGAGCTTGGGTTCCAAAAGTCAATTTGCCTGATTTTTACAACCCATCTGCTGCCCGCTCTTACTTTTTCCAAAAATGTATAAGACCATCTCTGCCCAGCAGTTCCCCACTCCAAGCAGATGCTGCTGCTGAAATGCTGCTATAACACACATCAGCGAAGTGACAGTTCAGGACAGTATGTAATTAAAGGTCATAAACTGTGTTTGTGACAAGTGAAATGACTGGGTTTTTATACCTCCTTGCCTTTGATTGTTCTCCCTCCCTGAACGGCCTCCTCTCTCCAGCACATGGGAAACGCTCCTGGCTGTCTTGATCTCCTAGTAGTTTCTGGCCTCTCCCTCCCTCGGGTCTCTCCTGTACTCTCTGGAGACTTTTTTTCATAGTATCTAGAATGCAGTCTTGGACTTAGCTGTTTACATGGCTGTCTATCTCTGTGAGACTATAGTACACTTGAAAGCAAGGTTCAGGTCACTCACCTTAGTCCCCAGTAGGCTCCTCAGCACATAATGGAAATAAAGTAAACGCTGACTGCAGGTCCCTTCCATGTCATACCAGGGCATTGTCCACGAAGACTATTTCATTCTCTAAGATGCTGTACCTTTCTTTGGTTTACTATTTACTATTGATTAGACCAAGATCCTTTGAAGTCAATGCTAACTTGTAGCATTTTTTTCCCACAGGGATGCATGAGATTTCTGTCTGGTAGAAGAGATAACCCCAGAAGTTGCTGTTTTATTGCCCTGCACAGACATGAACCTGTTTTCAATCTGAGGTAGCCACTGTATTCCAGCACCTGGCTTCAGTTACCTCTATGTATTCAGACTTTCAGGTATTCTGAACCAGCTGCTTTATCGTTCTGCTGGTTCCCTCGTGAAGGAGTTAAATCAACCTTTGCCATATGCTCACTTTACATTTGTGTGACAAGTCATGCTTTTAATTGAAAAAATTATATGTGGACAGTTTGGAGGCCCCACCAGGATGCCCATGTGATTCAACCTGGCAGAGCTAATGAAACCGTGCTACCCAAAAGGTCCCCTCCTGGACTGTTTAACTGCAGGCACATCTTTTCCTGGTTCCCAGAATAAATCCCAAGTAGAAAGAACTTTTCATTCATTGACTCTTTGATTCTTCCTCTTTTTTCTTCTGATTCTATGTTTTTTAGTTTCCAGTTGTTGCTCATCTGTTAGGTCTTTCATGGTTTGGGCTCTGCCTCTTTCCATAACCGGGGTCAGGAACTGGTGTGCGGTGGACCCTAAGTCAGCCTCTGAGAACGGCAAGAAGACATCCAGTGTATATGTGACTGTGGTTTGTACATGACCAACAAGTTATTCCTCACTGGTAGCAGCAATATTTGGGAATCTGATTTTATGCCCCAAATATTTGGTGATCTCTATCGAGATAATGGGGATCTATTCTCCCTTAAGTGACAGATAACAGAGAATCTGTTTGTCTCTTTGTGGGTCCAAATCAGTTAGGAAGATCTCGTCTTCCTTGTTTACTTTTGACTAATGACTGGTGCTATAAAATTGAAGTTACAATTGAGAAAAGCCTTTTCTTTTAGTGTGAAATATGTCCTTTTTCCTGGAAGGTGCTCATAATTTAGATGATAGTCTCTTAAAATACATGCTCTGTTCTGATTTGTTTGCAGAGACTAATTTAGCACTTTCATAGAGCTTGTGCTTCCAGAATTCCCAGAAAATAAACAGAACTTCTAATATGTCAAATGTAATAGCCTTTCAAGAAAAACCCTTCTCGCAGAAATTGCTAGCTCAGAAGAAATTTTTTATCAGAAGCCACGTTCACATAATCCATGTGAATACTTGGATAAACCAGCCTGGTTCAACAATGTTCTATTATGTCATGGGCGTATAAGGAAACCTGTTCTCTTTCTTCCTTGTGTAGGTTTCTGTAGCACATAATTTAGCAGACCATACATTTGTAAAGTGAAATGAGACATTCTTTAAATGTTCTCGCTGACCCCTCAGAATTCAGGAACAAACATTTCTACCGAGTCTTTTAATTCTTATGACAGATAATAGATAAGGAGAAGAATATACCCCAATTTATTTATTTTTTGTGACCAATATATCATAACCAGAAAAAACAACACAAGAGAAGAAAATTATAGACTGAGCTAGCTCACTGTGAGATAAACTCAAAGTAAGTTTATCTCCCAAATGCGAGGATGTTTTAAATCTGGAAAAAAAATCTATTAATGTAATTTACTAGATTAACAGATAAAGTAGACAAGCCAAATACAATGATCAATATATGCAGTGCCAAAAAGATAAATTTTGATGCACATTCATAATTTAATTAAAAAAAGCAAACTCTTAGAAAACAAGACAAAAGAGTATTTCCTAATCAGATCAAAGGCTGTACTAAGGTGTTGTTTTTCATTATTTTTATTCAACACCGTACTACATCTCAGGACAGTGTAATAAGATCAGAAAAATAGGTAACAGGAATAAAAATTTTAAGAAAATCATTTAAATTCACAGAAAATATAACTGCCTTCATAGAAAATCCAAAATAATCTGTAATTAAAGTCTTGTGGGGTGATGGAAGAATTGGACAATGTTACTGGACACAAAGTCAATATTAAAAAATCGGTTGTATTAATATATCTCAGTACCAAAAAATAAGTTAGGAAATGTCATTTAAAAATAAAACATTCACAAATAAAAACATGAAATACCTAAGCAAGGATATAATAAATGAAATGTAAGATCTTTATGGAGATTATAAATTTTATTCAAGATGTCCTAAATAAAACATATTTGTGAATACAAAAACTGAGTAGCAAAGGTTCTTTCCAAGTTGATTCATAAATCCTGTGCAGACGTCCATAGAGGAGATAAAACTAAAATAACAAAAGAGAGATCCCTGCATACTGTCCAGAACTGCAGAAATTCAGAAATCTCACAATATCAAGATGAGATGACCATGTGGAGCAATGAGGACCCTTATCTATAAATTCATACAACCATCTGGAGAAACAATTCGGCAGTGATAAGAGATGAAATGTGTAAGCATTGTGATAAAACAATTACATTACTGCTATCTCACTAAGAAACTCAGCATTTACACATGTGGACATATTCTAGAACGTTCAGAGAAGCAATATTTGTATTAACAAAAAATTGGAAACTAAATGCTCATCCAAAGGAATACAGTCAAATAAATATGGCATACCCATTAAATAGATTTCTTTTTGGCAGTTAAAAATTCCATAGTCATTGTGCTGTTCGACATGGATGAATCTCATAAACATGATGAGGGTTTAAAAAGTCATCTGCAGATTTCATACAGACAATCCCATACAAAATGATATTTACAAGAACTTCAAAAACATGCAAAACAATACCAGCATAGCTTAGAGATACAAACTTTCTCAGAAAAATTATAAAGAAATGTGTTGGGATAATAAACATATAATTCTAGATAACTAATACTGCTGAAGAGGAGGGAGATGCTGTCCGGGAAGGATACACAGGCGATTTCTTTTTGTTTGTTTTTGGTATCATTAATCTACAATCACATGAGCAACATTATGGTTACTAGACTCCCCCCATCATCAAGCCGCCACCACATACCCCATTACAGTCATTGTCCATCAGCGTAGTAAGATGCTATAGAGTCACTACTTGTCTTCTCTGTGCTATACTGCCTTCCCTGTGCCCCCCACGTACGCTGTGTGCTAATCGTAATGCCCCCGATTCCCCTTCTCCCCCTCCCACCCACACGCCCCAGTCCCTTTCCCTTTGGTCCATTTTTGGGTTCTGTGCCTGTGTTGTTTTGTTTCTTCAGTTTTTTTCTTTGTTTTTATACTCCACAGATGAGTGAAATCATTTGATACTTGTCTTTTCACAGGCGATTTCAAACTTTACTCATAATATTTTATTTCCTAAGTTGACATACTGATTGCAGTGGTGTTTTTTAATTTTGGTATGTCTCACCCAGAAATTTTTTTTTAATTGCAGCCAATAGCCAGTAGGTGGCAGGAAAAGCTTGGTATCTGCTGTGTCTGAAAGAAGAGATTAGTTTTTTTTTCCCCTAATCACATTAAAATAATTCATTCTTTAAAGTCCCAGCGACCACATGTCATTCTCCAAATTAAAATGAATTAGTTCAAGCTATTCTTTCTCATACACATTTGCACACCCAGCGGAACTGAAAAAATGCAGAAACCTGACACTACCAAGTGGGTATTCATCCCTAACACTAACACTGTGCTTTTTCTTTCAAAATCTCTTTAATTTTCCAGTGGGGCAACTCTGGCTCTCATTCCCCAGTGCCGTTAATGCAGTAAAACAGGATAGTGCTGGAAGTTCATGAAAACAGAGGGTTATCACAGCGTACTTCACACACGCAGACACGCAGACTTACAGACACTTTGGCACTTCTGTCAGGCCTCTCCCTCCCTCCCCCAATTGCCTTGAGGTCTCTGCTCTTTGTCAGACAGAGATTTGCAGACTCGTGATTTTTTTGTTCTTGTTTTCTCATCATTCCATTGTGATACTAGAAACGAAGAAGCCTAATGAAAACATAAAATGCTTGTTGTTGTTATAAAAAAAAAAAAAGAGCCACCCGTCAGAAAAGGAACTAAGAGGCCCTGGGAAGCAGCAGAGCTAAATCAACTTTATCCCGGTAGCCGGAAGGAGAACAGTTTCTATTTTCAGTTTCAATTATCCATGTTCGGCTGTGGCCTGGTAGCAGATGATCCTGCTTTTGACATATTGCCAGAAGGTCAGTAGTAATCTACAGAATCCATCTCACTTCATCTCATCCTACAGGCATTTTATCATCTCACATCATCGCAATAAGGGTTCTTCGGCGGTGCTAAAAGTCCCCGGGCTCAGCCAAGAAAGTGGAAACTATTTTTGGCATTCAGAAGGGCAGCTGTAGGACACGGACTCAGGTGGGCGCCTGAGATGCACGCCTGTCTTTTCAGAGTTTGAGAAGCCCAATCCAAGCCTCATCAGAGCCGTTCTGGGCAGCCGCGAACTCTGGGGACCTGGGGAAGAGCTCCGGCCTCGGGCAGGGCGCTAGGCGCGGGGTTCTGGGCAGCGCACCCGCGGGGGTGCGCCTCTTCCTAACGACTAAGCGCCAAATAGCGGCGAGGTTTGGCGCGCCCAGGCCGGGGAAGAGAGGAGGGACGTGCTTGGGAGGAAACCCGTTCGGACCCCCTCGTCTACACGCGGGAGGCCCCCGAAGACTCCAGAACTCGCTAGCCCCTTCCGCGGCTTTCCCAGAACCCGGGCTGCAGGACGAAGGGCCAGAGAGAGAAAAAGAAAAACACTGCGCCGCGCAACCTCCGCCCCGGCCTCACCCAACCGCGCTACCAGTGGCTGATGGCCCCGCGGCCCCGCGGGATCAATGGCCGCGGGGCCTGTCAGTCAGAGGCGAGCCGGCGCCGCGGCGAAGGCAGCCATTGGGCGATCGCTCAGGTCACGTGAGCCCGGCGGCTGTGTAGTAGCTGCAGGCGCTGCCGTCGCCTAATTCGAGTTAGTAGCGTCGGGAGCGCCGGTAGGAGAGGCAATTCCTACGGCACCTTCCGTGCTTCCGTCCGCCGGCCCTATCCGCAGGAGCGGCCCTGCGGGTGCGGCAGTCGCCCCATCTCGACCCTCCCGAGGCGGGCGGAGGGCAGCGGTCACCATGCCGAAGCGTTCCAGGTGGTGGAGATCGACCCGGACTTCAAGCCGCTGCCCCGGCCGGACTTGAGCTCTGGCACCTCCAGCCGGCGCCGTCGGGCGGCGCGACCGGGAACCCCGACGCCGCCGCGGGCCTGCCTTCGGCCTCGGCGGCCGCTGAGGGACATCCGCGCAACGCGTGGGGCAACCTGCCCCACGCCGACAGCATCGCCAAGGCCGTCGAGAGCTCGGCGGAGAAGCGGCTCCCGCTGCGTCACATCTGCGGTGGAGGGTCCAGAGCGGGACCCGCTTCCGAGATGAAGGCGACAGCGACGGCCCTACGGGCTGGAAGGTAGGGGGGCGCGGGACGCGGCCCGGGCGCGAGGACCCCTGCCCTAACCCCGCCTGAGGTCGCGGTGGAGCCGGTGAGGGGGCTGCCGTGCAGGTGGCTCGGCGGGCAGCTCTTGGCCCCTGGGGCCGGGAAGCGGCCGACGCGGGTGATGGGCGCGCGGGGCCGGGCCGGGGGTCGGGAGTCGGCGCGCTCTGCCGGAGGGGCTGCCCGGGAAGGGAGGGAGCGTCGCGGGTGCGCTGAGAGCGGACGTCCGAGCGGCCGACGAAGTTCTCCGGGGCAGCGGGGGAGGGGCTCGCCGGAGCCGCTGCTCCTCCGTCCGGGCTCGGGTGATGAGCGCGACTGCTCTCCGCCCCGCGGCGCGCGTCCTCCCGGCCTGTGTCCGCGCCGCCGACCTGCTACCGCCGCCCTGGACGGGGTCGCAGGCGGAGGGGACGGACCAGGCCGTGCGGACGGGAAGGCCGGCGGGGCTTTTACGTTGTGTGGATTTTTCGGCGAGGGCCGTGCGAGCTGAAGTTCAAGTGTGACCCGCGGCAGGGCGGCGGAAGCGCGTATAAAATTAAAAAGTGTTTCATGAGGTATCTCGTATTTTTTATTTGGAAACGAAGTTTCTTTACTTTGGTCTGGGAACTGACAGTGCATTTTCTTGTGTTTAAAAGTTTATATCTTTCTTTCATTTCGGTTTGTAATCTGCGCTGAGTAATTTATAACTAGCCACAGAGATTCTGAGACAGGGACCGTGGGTGTAGTCAGAGTAGCGTGACGGCCTCTGGAAAAAGACCACTACCAAAACTCCGTATTAAACAATTAAGCAAAATCAGAGTCACGTTAATTCTCCAAAGTAAAATATTAAACTAGGAGTATAAGCATTCTTTAGTGAAGATTAGTTAAAACTAAGAAGCCAGGAGTAACCTGGCCTGGAATGTTTGAACATCCCCCAGTTAAGAAAATACCTAAGCATGGCCCATGTCTTCATTGTGTCAATTAAATGAGGCTATTGTGAAATTTACTTTAGCCTGCTCAAAGGCCCAGTTTATCTTTAACTTTGCCCAGATGCTGCTTTTCCTCCTCGAGCCCCTAATCAAGGAATACATAACCTGGGCAATTAATATGGCAAATAAACCCAGTCACAGGCAACATAGTGAAAGGCAGGAAGGATCCCATCTTAAAGATAAGATTGCATTTTAACACCCAGGAAGTTAAGAAGTAAGATTCTTTATTATTACTATTATTAAGGTATTATTGATATACACCCCTATGAAGGTTTCACATGAAAAACAATGTGGTTACTACATTCACCCCTGTTATCGTGTCCCCTCCATACCCCATTGCAGTCACTGCCCATCAGTGTAGTAAGATGCCAGAGTCACTATTTGCCTTCTCTGTGCTACACTGTCTGTCCCCCAGCTCCCCGCCATACCATGTGTGCCAATCATAATTTCCCTGAATCTCCTTCTCCCTCTCTCCCCACCGGCCCTCCCTCACCCCTCCCCTTTGGTAACTACCAGTCCCTTCTTGAAGTCTGTGAGTCTGTTGCTGTTTTATTCCTTCAGTTTTCCTTCGTTGTTATACTCCGCAAATGAGTGAAATCATTTGGTACTTGTCTTTCTTCGCCTGGCTTATTTCACCGAGCATAATATCCTCCAGTTCCATCCATTTTGTTGCAAATGGTAGAATTTGTTCCTTTCTTATGGCTGAGTTGTATTCGATTGTGTATATGTACCACATCTTCTTTATCCATTCATCTACTGTTGGACACTTATGTTGCTTCCATATCTTAGCTATCGTAAATAGTGCTGTAATAAACAAAGGGGTGGGTATGTCTTTTTGAGTCTGAGAAATTACATTCTTGGGGTAAATTCCTAGGAGTGGAATACCCGGGTCAAATGATATTTCTATTTTTAGTTTTTTGAGTAACCTCCATATTGCTTTCCACAATGGCTGAATTAACTTACATGCTGGTCAGCAGTGTAGGAGGGTTCTCCTTTCTCCACTTCGTCGCGAACATTTGTTGCTCTTACTCTTTTCGATACTGGCCATCCTAGCTGGTGTGAGGTGATATCTCATTGTGGTTTTTATTTGCATTTCCCTGATAATTAGTGATGTGGAGTATGTTTTCATGTGCCTGTTGGCCATCTGAATTTCTTCTTTGGAGAATTATCTGTTCATATCCTCCACCCATTTTTTTAATCCGGTTATTTGCTTTTAGGGTGTTGAGACGTGTGAGTTCTTTATATATTTTGGATGTTTACCCATTGTCGAATATGTCGTTTACAAATATATACTCCAATACTGTAGGATGCCTTTTTGTTCTGTTGATGGTGTCCTTTGCTGTACAGAAGCTTTTAAGTTTGATGTAGTCCCATCGGTTCATTTTTGCTTTTGTTTCCCTTGCTCGAGGAGATGCATTCAGAAGAAAGTTGCTCATGCTGATATTCAGGAGATTTTTGCCTATGTTGTCTTCTAAGAGTTCTATAGTTTCGTGACTTACATTCAGGTTTTTAATCTATTTCAGGTTTACTTTTGTGTATGGGGATAGACAATGATTCAGTTTCATTCTCTTGCACGTAGCTGTCCAATTTACGGACACCAGCTGTTGAAGAGGCTGTCATTTCTCCATTGTATGTCCATGGCTCCTTTATCATGTATTAATTGACCATATATATACTTGAATGTATATCTGGGCTCTCCAGTCTGTTCCATTGGCTACAGCTACGTACGGGTCCTTGAGCCTGCAGCAGCAGCCTGGGAAGCTGCCCAAGTCGGCTGATGGAAGAGGTGCAAGAGCGCCTGCCCCAGCAGAGGCTCAGGATGAGCAGCGGGAGCAAGAGGAGCAGGAAGCAGACTAGGGTCCTGGGGCGCCAGGTGCCTCCTGTCCAAAGGGGAAGCTCTCCTCCACACACAGCCAGGGTACCAGCTGGGTCGTGGGCCGGATGACAGCAGCTACAGGGCCACGCAGGTGAACAGAAGAGGCAGGTTATCCCAGGTTCCCCCCGTTATCCTGCTTCCACCCTGTCCTCACTACCCTCTGTGCTCCTGGCCCTGTGCAGAGGGTCGGGTCCTGTCAATCACCGTCACCCATGGGGTCCCTGTCACGGGGAGGCTCATGAGCATCACCCACTCACAGAGGAGGAAACTGGGTCCCAGAGAGGGAGGGGAATCACCCTTGAGCCTGACAGGACTGTTCGGCAGTGGAGCAGAATCCCAGCCCAACCTGTCTTTAGTCCTCCCCCACACCCAACATGGCCCGAAGCTTCCCTGAGGCTGGGGAGCAGCCCACCCCTTGCCAATGGCCCCAGGCCAGAAGCTTACCTGGCTCTGGCCACTAAGTGTAAATGTTGTGGGACCTGAAGAACAAGAACAAGAGTCCCTTTCTGCCGGCCCTCTGGCCTGGGGGCTCCACCTGGCAGGACAGGGTGTAGCTGCAGCACAGAGGGGCACCTGTGAGCCCCTGGAGCCACATGTCAGGGGCCCTTCTCCCAGAGCCTGCCAGCAGCTGGAACTCACATGTGACTCCTGCCCAGCCTCACCTCTCCTGCTCATCCAGGGGCTCCACGGCCTGGAAGAAGGACCGGAAGTGCTGCTCAGGTTCCAGACGATACATCTTGGCCATGTACTCGTATATCATGATCTCACGTACAATGGAACTTTACTGGGGCAGGGGAAGGACAGGATGCAGACAAGGAGGGGCGTAAGGAGTGGGGCAGTGGGATGGTCCCGGAGCTTTGATCATGTGGAAACCCACCTTCCCTCCAATGCCATCCAGCCCTGCCTGTTCCCACTGTTGGGTCTCTAGCTGCTCCTCCAGGAAGGCCATCTTGCTGCCACCGCCACCCCCCACCTGACAAAGCCTTGAGTGTCCTCAGCCCTGGGTGTGTTAACTTTCTCAAGACGTGTTAGACCCAGAGGTTGGGCTGCACAGGGTCGTGCCCAGGGTCTCCGCACCACACCTCACTTTCTGTGGCGGGGTGGTACAGTAGCTCAACTCTGCCTCTCTCATCCCATCACCCTGGAAGGCACCAAGGCAGCCAAAGTGCATCAGAAACAGCCCCCTGCACCCAGAACAAGGCTCAAACCTCCCCACCCATTTTCAAGTTTGTGACCACTGAGGCCCTCCAAGCAGCAGGCCTGCCAGAAACAGCACCCAGACCTAGGCCAGGATCTGGGGTACCGAGGAGGAGGGACTAGACTGGGTTGCTGAGGCCAAGCATCCCACTCAGCTCTCTCTGATGACACAGGGAGACTGAGGCCTCAGGCAGGAAGGCAAGGCCAGCACCCCCATGTGCTTCCTGCCTTGAAGGAGAAACATCCCTCTCCCGGGCAGGGCCTGAGGGAGAGGCCAGTCCTGCTCAGAGGCTGCCCCCTGTAGCCCTCAGCCCTACCTGCCCTGGGGCCAGGACCGGGGCTTAGGGGGGTCCCTCTGGCAGTCCTCTCCAAACAGCCCACCTCCTGGGCTGTAGGGGAGACCCCCAGGAGGCAGGAATGCCTGGTGCTGAGAGCTCCGGCTCACTAGGGTCTCTCTCCTCTTCAAAGCTCACCATGCTGACCCCTGTGCCCCTCTGGGCTCACTCACATCATTTTGTTCCAGGGGTTTATCTAAAACCAGCAGGCCGGCCATGAGAAATCTGAAGAAGGGGACCATGCCTTGTGCCACTGGGGTGGGGAGGTGATGAGTCCCCGCCTGTTTCAGGGGTGGGCTCCCATAGAGCCTCCCCTGAACCCCTCACTCGGAGCCCCTAGCTCCGCTTAGACCACCCTGTGCTGCCTCCCACCCCTCCCTTCGCCCTGCTCTCCCCTCCTGTCCCTCCAAGGCCTGGATTTTGGCCAATCCCAAGAACTGTGGTCCCTGCACCTGTCCTCCAACTCGTCCCTGTAGCCAACTGCTCTCGCCCTCTTGGTCACCCCAGTGCTGGCAGTTCACGGCTGGTGGCACCAGGAGCAAGTGCAGCATCGCCCCACCGCCCGCAACCCTGGGCAGGTCATTCTCACCTGCTCCTGCGTAGGCCAGAGTCCCCAGGGGTCCCTCAGCCATTGCCTCAACATGGAGGTCACCGCCTGCAAGGTCCAGGACACTCAGGTGCTCATGCTCGCCTCCCACATGGCCTCCCACAACCAGACCTTGGTTGGTGGATGCCTCGCCCAAGTCTCCTGGTGCTATGCTGTCCCCTCCTCCAGCAGGCGCTCAGCTGAGGGCGATCGCAGCTCCAGCACACACTCATACTCACAGGTGTCCTTGGGCCGCAGCCGGCTTGCCCTGAGAGGCTTCCTCACCTGCAGAGTGTCAGGGGAGTTCCCTCTGCCTCCCAGGGTGCCCTGAGCACTCAACTGTCACCTGGCTATCACCACAGCTCCCCTCACACGACCAGGTGGGATGGGCACAAAGCTGAAGGCCATCTTGTGCTCCCTGGAACCTGCTCAGCTGGGAGGTCCGCACCCCAGGGTGACAGCCCTCCGTAACCAGATGAAGAGCCTCAGACCTCAGAGGGGCAGTGACGGGCTCAGGGGACCCTGGGGAGGGGCCAACCTTGCTCAGCCATAGGCTACACCCCTGCTGCCGACCCAACGCCTGCCCCAGCCCTGAACAGGGGCCTGTCCTCTGAGTCCTCACTGGATGTCAGGCCCCCAGTCAAATGGAGCCAGAGAGGGAGACAAACAGGACACCTTGGGGGCCAGGGGGAGCCTACTTCTCCCATCTCACCATGCACACCTCGAGTCATCCCCAAGGCCTGGCCACTCCTCAGCAAAGGACTTGCCCCAAGGATCCCCTCCGTTCAGACCTCTAGCCTCCATTTACCTTGAGGAGCCACTTCTGGTGGAGCCACTTCTCTCTTTCAAGCCTCTTATGCATCCTGGAGCTCTTCCTAAGGGGAGGAGAGAGGGAGACATGTGGCCAACAGGTGGAGGATTTGTGGGTGTTGGACCCCTTTTCCACTAGCCTGCATGAGGCTTTCCTCCATGGCTCTTAGCCCTGGGGAATCTGAGGCCTGCAGTTCTCCTGGGGGTGGATCTGCTTTGGGACAGGTGGCTGTCCTTGGGACAGAGACCTCCTGCTGCAGAACACATGCTGCACATCTCCCCTTGGCTTCAACCCACACCTGACGAAGAAACCCGATTCCTGAGGAGGAACCGCTGGCTTAACCCACGGGGGCTCTGAGAGCCCTCCATCCTGTAAGCCCTTGTCCCCAGGGTCTGCTGCCTCCCAGGAGCCCCAGCCGACTGAGGGGACACTGCCAGACCTAGGGGTGGTGTCTCTGGTCCACTCAGGTCCCCTGATCCCTGGGACAGGACTACCTACCAGGAAACATGTCCCCAGGTGCATTTCAGCCGATCCACAGCAGGGCTCTGCAGGGCCAAGAGAATGGCATGGAGGGATGCAGAAGTCTTGAGGTCCAGACACTCCTGGGTGGGAAGACTGAGCTGAGAATGCAGCCTGCTTCTGTGCTTATGTCCCCCTATGAACCCCTGTCCTTAAGGAGACAAACACCCAGGGAGCCCAGCACACTCAGGACCTGTTGAGCAGCCCTCCAGGGTGGAGGACTGTAGCTCAACCCAAGGAAGGGGCCAGGTACGGCTGTCCCTCCCCTGTGACCTTTGAGTCCAGGTCAGCACGCCCCTGGCAGGAGGGGCCCAGGGACCGCGCAGGGTCAGAACTCAGGAATCCATCCTGAGAGTTGGCCAAGGAGGGGAGCAGGTCCCAAGATGTAGGAAGGACCCTGGGGGCTGTTCCATGGCACACCTTGGCCACCCGGATCCAGAACTCCACCACTTGGGCCCTGTCCTGGGCCGTCATGCTCGGGGCCCCGAGGCAGGAGGAGATGACGAAGTTAGCCACGTCATCAAATTTTCTGAAGATCCTATAGACGGTGGGGGCCAGGTGCAGAATGTTTCCGTTGTGTGACTGGCACCCGAAGTAGGTAATGCAGTCGGTCACTGCCCCCTTGGTGAGCTGCTCCTGGGGATGGCAAGGAGGGTCATTCAGCTGTGTCCGTGTTGCCGCTGGCCCCAGGCAGGTACCGGTCAGATCTGGAGCCCAGGCCAATGAGGATGTGGTGTGAGCCTTGTGGTAGTCTAGGCTTTGGACCCCGTCCACCGAGGCACCCAGGACCGGGTGCACTGGACCCCACAGTGGTGGGGAACAGAGGGGCTTTGCGCACAGGCATCCTCACTCACCTCCTCCCTGCAGCACAAGGCAGCTCACACCTGCCTGTTCTGGGGCATCTGCCTCCCATTCTGTTACCCCGTGGATCCCACTACCCACTCAGGTGCAGATTCCCCCAAAATAACTCCAACCAGGCCTTTGTTGTGTCTGTGTCTCCCATGTAGTCAGGTACATGGCAGGGGCCTCTGAAGTGCGGAGGCTGTATAGCCTGCCAGGCCAGTGGCCCGAGGACCTAAGGCCCTGGCAGCACTTCCCTGAGCACCCCTCCACTACCCTGCCCCTCCTACCCCTGCCAGGCCCTGCCCACCTTCCCTCTCCTATTCCTCATTGGTCTGCAAGGATCCCTATATGCCAGCCCTACTGTCCCTGTGGTCAGTGAAGGCTTGGGGGTGCGGAGAGTTTCTCAGGGCACATGGTAGGAAGCTGGGATGTGGGCCCAGGTCACAGGAGTGCACATCAGTGTATAGCAGGTCTGGGGCAGCCCATGGCACAGGGAAGGCCCACCCCAACTTTGAGCCCGCTCCACTCACCGCATACATCAGGGTCAGCTGCTCGGCCACCAGGTGTGGGGGGAATGCCAGGATGGTGGGTTCCTCCTTCCTCGGCATGACCCGCATGCTCACAGCACAGGGGCTAGTGGGCTCTGAAGCTGACTCTGGCTCTGCCTGGCCCGGTGCCATTCCAGCAGATGCCCTGGGCCCCATGCCCGAGGGCTCATGGGGCTCCAGCTCCGGGTCTGTCACCAGGGCTGAGGCCACTGCTGGGACATCCCCCTGCTCTGCAGGGGCTGAAGCAGGTGACACCAGCCGTAGCTCCAGCACAGGGGTGTCAGGGAGCTCCTGAACTGGCTCTAGCCATGAAGCTGGCCCTCCCTGCGTATCTGGAACCAGCTACATCTGTCGTGGTTCTGGAGCAGGCAGGACACAGAGAAAGGGTCACCCCGGGGCTGTTTCCCCGCACCTTACAATGACAGAAAAGCCCTCTCTGCCTTGAAGGCAGTCCCAGTCCAGGAAGCCCACCCTAGACGGTTCTCTGGCTGCAGCCCCTCACCTTCCAGCTCTGCCACAGTGGGCCCCAGATACTCTTCCTGGACCAAGTGGTGGAGGGCTTGGCCCTCTGGGATGGATGAAAGCTGGGTGCCATGTATGACGCTGGTCACATCATCGGGCTCCCAGGCATGGCGCCTAGCCCGGCCCATCCCGGGGCTGGGGGAAGGCCTGGGGTGGAAGAGTGAGAAGCCTGGTCTTCGCAGCCACACTGCCCTCCCGGCCCACCCTTGTGTGGGCCTGGCCGCTCTGTAGACTCCTGCCTGTCCAGGCATCTGCCCCTCCCCCTTCCTGACCCTGTATGTCTCTCCTGGGACCCCATCCTTTCCCATCCTCCCAAATAGGAAGTCCCCAGTCATCAGCCTGCCTGTGGGAATCCAGAGATCAGTGACCTGCTGGGTTCTGCTGTGCTCCCCCTCCCCCAAGCACCAAACTCCTCCCCTGCATTCTGTGCAGATGGGTAGTGCCCCCTCTGGGCCCAGTGAGTGCTCACATTTCCAGTTCCTCCTCTGGCCCCTTGTCATCCCCTGTGTTACACGAGGAGGCCGTGAGAGCATCTCCCGTGATGCTCCCCGGCCGTGACCTGTTGTTGACACCTGAAGTGACTGTCCAACTCCACCCAGGACAGGGTCCCAGTATTGTGTCTGTTTCCATCACTCAGTTATGCTAATAGTCCCCAAAGGGCCTGCACAAAGTGAGTGCTTCATACCTATTGTTGTTGAAGGAAGTCCTACCAGAACCTTCCCAGGTACCCCTCTGCTGCCCCCAGAGGTCCCTCATGTGGCCACGGTGAGGACAGGGACCGGTCCCAGCCACAGGGAATTGCAAGTCTCCATTCCAAAGGCTGTTTTCCATGTGCTTTCCCAAACTGAGGCCCCTGACGGTTGAAGCCAAAGGCTTTTCATCGGGTACAGAGAAGTAATAGCCCAAAAGTGGCCCAGCTTGGCCGGCAGTACTTTCTGCACCGCCAGGCACAAAGGAGAGCCCCTTTAAGGCTCCTCCTGTGTTCCCCATGGGTACCCTAACAGGCTGATCACCAGCCACCCTGCCTGTCAGAGGAGCACGCTGCAGCTCAGACACATGTGGGGACACTCAAGACACACAGCGGGCTGTGGGCAGAGGCCCGACTGGGCCGAGGAGGGGGTGGATGATCACCTGGTGGCCTGCTGACCTGTGGTGGACTGGTCTGTGTCTTCGGGAGGGAGAGTGGACTCAGGAGTGCTCCAGCTGATGTTTCTGGCTGGCTCCACTCGTGCCATCCTCATTCTCCATTTCTTCCTCACACCAGTCCAGGGAGTCCTTCACCTGCGGACCTTATTCCCATGGAGAGTTGACTCCTCTTCATGCTGAAGGGGGCAGGGGGCATATCTTCAGCGGGAAACCCAGCAACCACCAGGACGAGGGAGGCTTGCAACTCACCCGAGAGTCCCCAGCCCTCTGGGGTGCAATCAAGGAGAGGGAAGGGGTGCCCCCAGGGAATGAGATTCCAGGCCCTCTGGAGTGGGACTGTCGACCACTCTCGTGGCGAAGCCCTGGGAGGGCCCTGGCAGGTTACCAGGTTTGGAACGGGGTCCTGGGTGTAGACAGCCTGCCCCAGGTCTAGGGAGATGGAGGAGGTGAATCCATCCACCAGCTCCACGCTCCCCAGGGTGGAGCTCCGAAAAGCTAGTGCCTAGTAGCTTGGTAGGCACCACCCGGGACTGCCTGGACCTCCCCTCGGGGAAATGTGGGCCTCAAACCCTGCCCCTGACATCAGGCACACAGGGCCATCTGCATAGGACTCGTCCCTGAGGGAAGGAGAGGACACCCCCTGGGCTCAGGACTAACACGTGGGTGGAAGTACCTGGTCCCAACACTCACCTCCATGTCCCGGATGATGGGACCAGAGGCGTGACACTGACTGCCCCACCAGGGGGCCACCACCTCACAACGTGCCGCCACCCAGGAATGGCCCCCCTCCTGCCCAGCCTTCAGTCCTGCCCATACCCCATGCCCACCACACACACACCAAAGGGGCCGGGGGGAATGTCATCCCGGGATGGGTCACACTTGGGGCCTGGACCTGGAGTGGCCGCTCTGGGCTGCCCTGTGTTACCTCGGGGTTCCTCAGATGACACGGAAAGAGGTGGTCACTGAGCCAACGCCCACAGCGAGCAGGAAGACTGTCCCTCTTTGCTTCCCTGACTTCCATGCCTTCAGAAGACTCCACACAACAAGACTGTATGGTCTTGCCAGACATTCTTCCCTAGGGACATCTCAGGGATATATGGATGACACCTCCAACTCCTGGGGGCTGGTGTCACGTGTGTCTGACGCACAGACTCAGAGATGGACGAATGCCAACCAGGCTTGGCATGGAGTGTGGAACACCACGCAAGTATGGCCCAGGTTCAGGCCATGTGAACTTGGGCAAGTCACCTCCCCTCTAGGCCATTTTCAGGTGTGCACCTTGAAGGGGTGGCAGTGAGAGGAGATGAAGTTGTTGTCATCTACTTCCAAGGCATCCATCTTCCAGAGGTCTCCGTTATCTGAGGACCATACCCCAGTGCCTCCTGTTGGCATATGTGGTGGGCAGCCTGTGTGGTGAACCCAGTAATCCCTCCTCCTAGAAAGCACCTACCCTGTGACCACTGTGCGGCGTGAACAGCACAGCCAAGGGGATGTGCTGTCACAGCCACATTTCACGACAACCAGTCAGTCATTTCCCCACTTTTCATGCTCTCCGTCCAAAAGGGTCCTGATGCAGCCCAGGGCAGTGAACTTGGGAGCCCTTATCAGCGTGTATGTGTTACGGCTTCTACACACGTATTCTGTTTCTGACATAAGGGAGTGAGGTTTGGGTACACTGAGAAAATGGATACGTTCATCCGTTTTGTTCATGGTTTGGCTTATTTAGGGAACAAATGGGATAGTAAAGATCGCAGAATAGGGTCGGAGCTACTAGCTCATGTTCAACATCCAGCTTTAACCACTTAGTAGGCATTTGACTGTGGGTGAGTCACTGACCTTGTTAGCATGGACCTCAGTTTCTCCACCTGTCTCTTGACCATTATCATAGGATCTCGATTACATGAGGTCACAGAGAGCATTGAAGGAGTTACCCTGGGAAGAAGGCTTGGAAGGCCTGGCACATCACAAGTGCTTCATCTAGTTAGTATAAATCTATTGCTGCATTCCTCTAACCTGTGTGTAAGCTCCAGAGGGCACAGAGCCAAGGGGTCAATGCAGAATTTCCAGAACCTCCCCTAGCCTTAGTCCTGTTAGTAAAATTGGTGCCCAACCCCCAGACTCTGATCTAAGATGGCGACTGTTAAGTTTCAGTTTCCCAGAATTAAGTTCAGCTTCCCACTCATGACAACTGAACACCCGTGACTCAGACCAGTAAAGTCCCACCAGCTAACCCTAATGACTCCATAGCCAATTAGCTGGTGCCAGTGCCTTAATAGAGTATATAAGCCAAAGCTCCCCAGCCCGCGCTGCTGCCCTCTCACTCTCACGGGCAGCCACCTTGCCGCCGCTAAATACATCTCTTGGTTGGATATCCGCTTCTCCGTGTGGTTGTCTCTTCCCTTAAGGAATCCAGCAGTCCTTTTACAGATCAATGGTTGTAACCAATGCAGGGCCTTGCAACCTCCAGGACCAGGGGTAGAGAGGAAATGGCCATTTTCTCCTCCCCTCCATTCCTGGTATGTAACTGGTCTGGCATCTGCCAAAGTTCCTGCTAGAAGGGGTGGGTAGGGGAAGGAGAGCATCAGCTGTGGCTGGAGAAGTCTGATGGTGCTGAGCCTGGCTAGCGACTGTAAGAGATAAAAGCCTTTCTCCCTACCTGCCCTTTCCCTTGACTGATTGCGGTTTTGCAGTCTCATAGGGTAACTTGCCTTGGCCTGGGAACATCTCTCCCTCCAAGGCTATATCTGGCATAGTTGGCAGGATCTGGTGAAACTGAAATCGGTCCTCATGGTTCCCTGTTGGTGCGGACTGCTTGTTTAGATGGTATGGAGATACTTAGTCCCCTAGAGGTGGTGGGGATACATCTGGGGACCCCCCTAGGGGTGGCAGGGATTCACCAGGGGATTCCCCTGTGGATGGCGAGGCTTCACCTGGAGATCCCACAGAGGGGATGGTGTCTGCGGGAAAGTGCCTCCTGGAGGAGTGGGCCTCTCCCCAGAATCTGGGAAAAATGGGGACCCTGGAGGCAGTGGAAAGAAGGAATCTGTAAAAAAAGGGTCAAAGGGAGAGCTTTTCCTTACAGTAGAATAAAAGAATAAATGTAGGGCTGATGAAAACAGAAAATCATTCTTTAGCCCCTACCTTAGTATTAATTTGGATGCTGAAACTAGTGCACGAAGGTTTCAGGTGTTAAGTAAACAGGATATTTATATTTACATACTCCAAAGCATCTCTCCACAAGATACTTAATAATGAATCACAAAGGGGAAAATCCTGCCTGGCACCCTTTCCTCAAGTGGTCAGTCCTGGCGCCACCAGTACTAGACCAAGGCTCTGTGCGTGCCTCCTGTTGTGATGGCCTCAGTAGACGGTGTCACTTTAGCGATAGGCCTCCCAGAAATATCTAACCTATATTTAACTATAGGGAAATACTGTGTGAACCTAAATTGAGGAACATTTTACATAACAGGTCATTTTTAACTACACACATCTCTTGAAATGCAGGCTCGTGTGGTGTACTGCTGGGCTGCTCTGGAGACAGAAGAAGCCGCGAGATAGACATGGTACATGATTCTGCGGCGTCAGTTATATTCCCCCTATACGTCGGCGAAGTACAAGCATGAATATGTTGTGGAGTACAATGAGCAATTTTCCAAAATTGTAAAGATGCCACTTGAAACTTTAAAGCCACGTTTGTGTGCCACATCGTTTTAGGCTCTGCCCCGCTAACACAGTGGGGATATGGATTCACTCTCCTCAGCCTGTAGGGGTACCTCAGCACCAAGTGTGGGAAACACTGAATTAAAGAGATTATGATTCTCTGAACAGAGCAGAATGATTTGTACAGAATTGGTATAAATTGTGCTACTCTAGCTTAACATGCACAATTGAGTATATCAACCCCAAAGGTGAGAGCTACTAGGTTAGAAGCATATTACTTTGTGATGAATCCTACCGTGGATGATGAAAATAATTTCCCCAAATAATATTCCTTCGTGCTATTTATTGCCAACTGTTATTTCACCAAGGAGAATTTGCAGAAATACGGCCACCATCTTTTTAGGAAATGACAGCTTAATTCAATCTGTCGTTCTTGTGGTAAAAATAAACCTTAAACTTGCTGGAAAAGGGCCATGTCCATAAAAACCTCCGTGAGAGTTTATCAGGGAAGAGGATCCAGATTTCATTTCTTCTCTCCTTTTCTCAACTAAAGAAACCTTAGGACAGATAATGCAAACAGTTGTTAAGCTAAAAAAAGAACTAAAACAAAACTTAAGCTTAGTTAATGTGTGAGGACTCTTTCAGCCTGGTAATATTATTCTTAAATTGGTTTCACATTCCTCTTCCAGGAAAAGGCCAAAGAGTGCATTCTAGAAATTTGCTAAGTGGGCAAAGGAATGCTAACTAAAGTGTGAAATGGTTAGCAGTACATGAATAATTAAGTATCTGTTGTGTTCTAAGTAACATGATAAATAAAACTCCATATCATCCTTTGAAGTGTTTATGGTCTAGTGAGGGTATATACTTATAAATAAGTATCTTCAATGGGAGCATGTTTGATGGTAAGCAAAATGTGTTTTTGGAGCCCGTAAGAGGGACAATTTGCTGATCCTCAAGACCTAAGATTAAGATATCTAAGACACACTTCGTGAGTTAATACCTGAGCTAATTCCTAAGGAAGGAAGATAGTTAACGATTTAAAGAACACATGATCAGCTTCAGGGAAGAACTTGAGTGAAAGCACAGAAAGATCCAACAGTACTAAAACTATCTGAGAAAACAAAGATATGGGGCCACCAGGGAGGAGTTGGTCAGATTATGGAGGGCATTTGAATCCTCTGCTGGGAGTGAGGATTCCTCCAGGATGTGGTCTGGGGTGACTGAACTGCATGCAGAGCAGCGATGGAGTCGTGTTTCCTTAGCCCCTGACACTCCCATTCGTTCCAAGCAGAACGATTTAAGGGGAACAAGACTCAGGCACAGAAGCTTGTGCTAATCCCTGAGACTATAAATAAGGCCTGGATTTTTGACAGCAATGGCATAGATTAAAGAGGAAGGGACAAATTTGAGGTTCCAGGAAGGTGAGATTACCAAGAGTCTGTGGCTGTTTGGATGTAGCTCTGAGGGGGGAAGTAAGGTAGGAGTTTAGGGATTCCTCGAGTTTGGGGACTTCCTTGGTTTCTGGTTTAAGTGACTGAATTGATGGTATGATTCCCGCTGCTCGCTCTCTCCTCACCAGCAGTTGTGGTGCTGGGGAGTAGACGGAGAATGCGGTCTATGGAAACCATCTTTATCAATTCTGATGAAACTCTGTTACTCCCATCCTCTCGATGGAGATTGACTGTCCCAACTTCAACCCATTTGCCAATGACTCTCAGTTCTGTATGTCTGCTGCTGATCCTGGGCTTTAGATGCACACATAAACCAATTGAGATTAAGATTAGAAGACACCAGTGTGGGGAGCAAGCTTCTGAGTTCAGTTTTTGATCATGTTACGTGTGAAATACCCATGGAATATTTGATGGACTGTTTTCATCGTGTTGTTCCGCCTTGCCTTTGTACACCACCATATTTTTTTTCCTGTCTCCTCTCTTACTGAACTTTTGATTTGAAAGTCATTTGGGTCTTTTCTCCAAAACGAGTTGCTCCTCCTATATTTAAAAATCCTATCAGAGTTACCAATATTTCCTTACTTGTTTGTGCCTAGAACTTGATCATCCTGTTCTTTTTCAGTGCCTTCATCTTCATATCCAGTTAATCACAAGGCCCTCCTTATCTAATTTTCTTTCCACGGTTTCAGTTACCCACAGTCAACTATAGTCTGGACACAGATGATCCTCCTTTTGACATACTGTCAGAAGGTTAGTAGGTGGCAAATGCTGTCTCACCATGCACAGGTCATTGTCCTCATTTTGTCTCATCAGGTAGAGATTTTATCATCTCACATCACAAGAAGCAGGGTGAGTCCAGTACAGTAAGATTTTTGAGAGTGAGAGACCATATTCACCTCACTCTTATTACAGTACATTATTAAAATTTTTCTATTTTATTATTGTTAATCTCTTACAATACCTAATTTATAAATTAAACCCATCATGGAATTTTATGTTGAGGAAATAGCCAGTATATATAGGATTCAGTACTGTCCTAGGATTCAGGCATCTACAGTGGGTCTCAGAACATACCCACAACAGAAAAGTGGATCAGATCCTTCCCATGTCCCTCAATACATTTTTTTTCCATTTATCATCGTTTTTATTCTCAGTAAAATACGAGTTCAGCGTACTTTTGTTTTTATCCTATCAAATGTGTCCTACCATATACCAAAGTGAGCTGTTAGAACATGTGTTAATGTGTCACTTTCTATCAAAAATAAATCAAAATACACCTTTTGATCTGTAGATTGGAGGTCTGAGTCACGGCACTGTCGGAGGAAGGAGGGTGGGTGTACTTGAAGGCATCCTCTCTAGCATTTCAGGTGGCTGTGCTCACTGAGCGGCAGTTTGGCTACATCTACAGTGGCATCTGCACTTCCTCCCAAAGGAGATGTTCAATTTTTAGATAACTCAGGTTAGGGGCATGTTCTTCCTAAACTTCAGTTAAATATGCTTTTCATTGCTTCCCACACATTTCTCTTAATTTTTACCTTTTGAAGTTTCAAATCAAGTCTAATTTCTCTAAAACATAATTTTCGAATCTCTAACGAGTCTTTCTTCCTGGAGCCCCAGCCCATTCCTGAATGCAGCTGCTGACTCGGATGTTGCACACATAGCAAACTTCCTAGTTCCTTTGCCATCTTGGTCAGCCAGTCTGGGAAAACTAAATATCCTCTTTAAATATGGACCTTAGAATTGAAATCAGTTGTCTAAATGAGACCTGACAAAGAAGAATTCATTAACTCACCAGTATCTGTTTCAGTACTCTTAAAAAAAAAAAATCCAACTGAGTAAACATTAAAGATCTTACTGGCCTTATTCAGTGATTCATGAATTGGGCATCATCCAGTGTGACCCAGAGAAAGGAGCTCTGCCGAGTTGACAGATTTTTATTAGAAGGGATCGAGAACAAGGAAGTTATGTGAGACAGAAAATCTGGTTGGTCATTGTAAGGTCACTTTCCTGTAGGGATGGCAGAGGTCTGTTAGGCAAATTCGCTAGTGCTGATCCGGTCATTTCTGATGGACTAGTTTGAGATTCCGTTCCTGCTAGCCAAAACTGTAATTAAGTTTCCGTTTGGCCAAGTGGGAATTAGCATTAGTGACT
The DNA here is from genome assembly GCF_030020395.1 of Manis pentadactyla. Classification (NCBI taxonomy): domain Eukaryota; kingdom Metazoa; phylum Chordata; class Mammalia; order Pholidota; family Manidae; genus Manis; species Manis pentadactyla. Next base: position 29,356,197 of record NC_080025.1, read on the forward strand.
CCATTGTGAGCCTGTTGTCTCATATTTAACAGTGCTTACTTTGTGCAGATTTAGTGATATATGCTAGAATAAACCAGACACAGGTACTAACCACATGAAACTTAGGAGAGACCACAAATAGGAACATGAGATCCCAAAATGAATGTAATTTTCAAAGTACCCACAAGTGTCAGTAAAGACATCCTCTTCCTCCTTTTTTTTTTTCAGTGCTGCTGTTCAGTCCCACATGAATTAGGGAAACACTGCTCCTCCGGAGCTTTCCATCTGGGTGGACAGGTCTCCAGCCTGAGCTGTGCTGTGGTACAACAGGTGACCCAGAGCCCTCCAAGCTTGGTGAGCTTAATTAGGTTCCAAGCGACCTTCCCTTAAGTTCAGAATGACATCTCACCACCAACTACTGGTGTGGTCTACTGACGGTAGGGAAGGGGAGCAAATTAGCCACTCCAAAGTAAGCCCCTTCGGCTTCAGGATTATTTTAGGCTGATTATTCTTAAGAAACAGCAGATACATGTAAAGGTCTGAAATCTGAGAAGTCATCCTTTTGTAAGAGACATTCACACTAATAAGGTAAATCTCCATTTGTAAGGGTGTCTCCCTTTCTGGACCCAGAAGGATGACCCTAAATCCCTACAACCTTGTAACAGTGGAGAAGGCACTGCCTTAAATCTGCACAGCCACCTTTCCCTTCTTTACTCTGGTCACCTCCCAAGCTGGCTTCCAGGATCCCCAACATCTTTTTTCTTCAGCTGGAAATGTTTTTTAGGGTGGGAGTTTGGCCTGTTTCCTGAGTTACTCAGTCCTCCTGGGTCTCTCCCATGTATCCAGGAGGTAGACATATTCAACTTCCGGTTTTCCTCCTGTTGGTCTTTTTACTACAGGGGTGTGTCAGCCAAGAATCTAGAAGGGTAGAAGGAAAATTATTCCTCCCCTATGGCCAAATGAGATGAATTTGGTATCTACTAAGTTCACTTGCCACAAAGGGTTACAGATAGTCAGTCTTCCTACATCCCCAGTCACCAGCTGAGGGCTATGGGAGGGGTGGTTCCTGGTCTGTTTCAGGCACTGCCACCAGACCCATCCTGAGGCGCAGATTAGATTGGGCCACTGGAAAGGGTGGCCTCTGTGGAGGGCGTTTGGCGTGAAAGGTGGGTGGGACTGATCTCAGAGCTAAAGGGTGTTGTTTCAGCCCTTGAGAGTCGTATGGTTCTTCCTTCGATGCTGAGCTCCCTGCTGGCAGGACAACCCAAATATTCATATCTGTGTATTTACTGTAACAAATAGGTGTCCAGGCACAAAGAAAACTGAGGGTGTTTCTTCATTCACCCCCAACCTGCCTGGGTCCTAGGAGGTATCGACTCAAAAACACCATTCACAGGAGCTGTAGTTAAATCAACGTGTTAGGTTGGGATGAGTCTCATGAACAGATAAAAACATTTTAACTTTTTTTTTTTTGCGGAGGAGGGGGCAGGCAGCCACTTAGACTGCTTTTCTGACATCTGAGGCTCAGAGTGTGGTGAGCACGGAGCTGCCAGAGTAGAGATTCTAGGAGGAAATCTGTGCTCGTCCAGATGTGGGGAGATGGGCAGGGGCTTGTGAGCTAGCCAATCGATCGGCTGCCTCCAGAGACCTGGCTTCAATTTGTAATATAATCATGTCGATAATGATCCTTAAGGGAGCTGACTTCCTTTATCTCTGCCTGTAATGAATTAAGCGTATTTATATTTAATCACTGGGACATCAGTGTCAAGCTCCTTGTCCAAAGCTTGTTAACGAGGAAAAGAAAAGAAAATAAATAAATAAAGGAAAACTGCAGCCCCACAGAACCTCTCTGTTCTGTGCTTGTCCGAACCCTCCCGGAGGAGCCAAAGCAGGGCGAAGCTTCAGCCGCTGCCTCAGCTTGCACGGGGGCTGGTGGCCGGCTCTACCAGCCAGAGTCTCCTCTTCTCATTCTCATTTTCTCTTTTCCCCATTTCATCCCCATCTATCATCCGTAAGTTTTGTCACTTAGGCTCCAAAACACATTTCTAGTCCCTTTATTTTCTCCAACTCCAATACCAATTTCTTGTACTGGGCACCATTTCATCTTCCCTGTCACTGAAACAGCTTCCTAACTGGTGCCCCTACTCTGTACTGGCACATTTGAAGGCCATTCATCACTGGGGAAAGGGATCTGCTTAGAAGAAAATTGGGTTGCCTCACTGCTCTGCTTATGGCCGTGACCCTTTTGTGGCTTCCCACCGGCCTTACAGTGAAATGCATGCATATCCTCCAAGGGCCTGCGTGGCCGGCTCCTTTCAAACTGACGTGGGCTCTTGGATCATTTCTCCTTGTTCATTGCTCTAGTTTGTCAGTGTCTTGAACACCCTTACTACCTCTCTCTCACCTCAGGACCACAGTGTCTTTCCTCTGCTTTGAATATGCTTCCCTTGACTGGGCATGTATATTAGTCTCCCTTTCAGGGCTCAGGTGAAAGGCTGCTGTGTTTAAAGTAGATCCTCCAACATTCTTTGCCTTGTTTGCATATTTCTCTGTTGTTTGTTTCATTCCACACTATTCATCGCCAACTAATGATTTTTTTGTTGATCTCCGTTTGCTTTGGCCTGTCTTCCATAGTAGAATATGTATTTCATGAGGTCGGGGACCATGCCACTCTTCATCGTGGCTTCAGCAAGCATCTAGATTAGTGTCTGAGCAGTTTGTGTTCATAAAATACAAGTACACCTCAGAGATATAGTGAGTTCAGTTCCAGACAACTGTGGTAAAGTGAATATTGCAATAATGAGTCAAATGAATCCTTTCTGTTTCCAGAAATTTCCCAGTGCATGTAAGTTATATTTACAATATTGTGTAGCTTATTAAGCATCCAGTTGCATTTTGTCTAATAAAACACTTTGTATCTACATAGATATAGATACATATTAATTTAAAGATACTTTATTGCTAAAAAAATGCTAGCCATTATCTAAGCTTTCAGCAAATTGTAATCTTTTTGCTGGTAGAGGGTCTTGCCCTCATACTGATGGCTGCTGACTGACCAGGGTGGTGGGTGCTGAAGGTCGTGGTGGCTGTGGCAGTTTTTTAAAACATCAGTGAAGTTTGCCACATCCTTTGATGAATGATTTCCTTGAAGCAAGTGATGCTGTTAGTTGGCATTTTACCCACAGAACTTCCTCCAAAGTCAGAGTCAGTTCTCTCAAAACTTGCCACTGCTTTATCAACTAAGTTTATGTAATATTCTAATCTTTAGTTGTCATTTCAGCAACCTTCACAGTATCGTCACCAATAGCTTCCATCTCAGGAAACTGCTTTCTTTGCTCATTCATATGAAGCAACTCCTCATCTCTTCTAGTTATCTCATGAGATTATGGTAATTCAGTCACAGCTTCAGGCTCATTTCTAATTCTATTTCTCTTGCTCTTTCCACCACATCCATAGTTACCTCCTCCACTGAAGCCTTGAACCCCTCAAAGTCATCCATGAGGGTTGGAATCAACTTCTTCCAAATTTTAGTTCATGTTGGTGTTTTGACCTCTTCCTATAAATCATGAATGTTCTTGATGACATCTAGGATCCTTTCCAGAGGTTTCCAGATGCCTTTTCCCAGATCCATCAGAGGAGTCACTACCAATGGCAGTGATAGCCTTATGAAAGGTATTTCTTCAGTAAGACGTGAAGGTTGAAATCATTCCTGATCCATGGGCTGCAAAACGGATGCTGTGTTGCTGGGCAAGAAAACCACATTAAACTCACAGTCATTGTCAGTAAGTAGTAATATTTTGCAGGGAATCTTTTTTTTTTTTTTTATAGATAATAATTCTAGGTACCAGCTATCACCATACCAAGTTGTTACAATATTTTGACTATATTCCTTATGCTATACATTATATCCCGGTTACTTATTTATTTTACAATTGGAAGTGTGTACTTTTTTGTTGTTGTTGTTGTTGTTGTGAGGGCATCTCTCATATTTATTGATCAAATGGTTGTTAACAACAATAAAATTCTGTATAGGGGAGTCAATGCTCAGTTCACAATCATTAATCCACCCCAAGCCTAATTTTCGTCGGTCTCCAATCTTCTGAAGCGTAACAAACAAGTTCTTACATGGAGAACAAATTCTTACATAGTGAATAAGTTACATGGTGAACAGTACAAGGGCAGTCATCACAGAAACTTTTGGTTTTGCTCATGCATTATGAACTATAAACAGTTCAAATATGAATACTCATTTGATTTTTATACTTGATTTATATGTGGATACCACATTTCTCTATTATTATTATTTTTAATAAAATGCTGAAGTGGTAGGTAGATACAAGATAAAGGTAGAAAACATAGTTTAGTGTTGTAAGAGATCGAATGTAGATGATCAGGTGTGTGCCTGTAGACTATGTGTTAATCCAAGCTAGACAAGGGCAATCAAACATCCACGGATGCAGAAGATTTCTCTCAGAACAGGGGCGGTGAGGTTCTAAGCCTCACATCTGTTGATCCCCTATTTCTCACCTGATGGCCCCCCTGCGACTGTGCCTGTCTTAGGTTGTTCCTCCCTTGAGGAATCTTAGCAGGGGATCTTTTTTGAATAGTAGATCTCAACGGTGGGCTTAAAATTCTCAGTGAATCATATTGCAAACAGATGTGCTGTCATCCAGGCTTTGTTGTTCCAATAATAGGGCACAGGCAGAATAGATGTCACATAATTCTTAAAGTCCTGAGGATTTTCAGAATGGTGAGTGAACACCGGCTTCAGTGTGAAGTCACCAGTAGCACTCGCCCCTACAGAGAGTCAGCCTATCCTTTGAAGCCAGGCATTGACATCTCTCTGGCTATGGAAGTCCTAGATGGCATCTTCCAATAGAAGGCAGTTTTATCTACATTGAAAGTCTGTTACTCAGTGTGGCCACCTTTATTAATTCTCTGGGTAACTTGCTGCAGCTTCTCCATCAGCACCTGCTGCTTCACCTGCGCTTTGATGTTACAGAGACGGCCTCTCTCCTTAAACCTCATGAACCAACCGCTGCTAGCTTCCAACTTTCCCTGTGCAGCTTCCTCCCCTCTCTCAGCCTTCACAGAATTGAAGAGAGTTAGGACCATGCTCTGGATTAAACTTTGGTTTAAGAAAATTCTGTGGCTGGTTTGATCTTCTATCCAGAACACTGACGCTTGTTCCATATCAGCAGTAAGACGGTTTTGCCTTCTTATCATCCATATGTTCACTGGAGCAGCACTTTTAATTTCCTTCAAGAGCTTTTCCTTTGCTTTCACAGCTTGGCTGTTGGGTGCAAGAGGCCCAGCTTTCGGCCTGTCTCAGCTTTCGACACGCCTTTCTCACTCAGCTTCGTTATTTCAAGCTTTTGTATTAAAGTGAGAGACATGAGAGTCTTCCTTTCACTGGAACACTTCGAGACCACTGTGGGTCATTCGTTGGTTATTAGGGTTCACAATTGCCACATTGTGTCTCAGGGAATAGGGAGGCTGGACGAGGGGGAGAGAGATGGGGATTGGCCAGTCAGTGGAGCAGTCAGAACACACAAAACACCTAAAAGTTTGCCATTTTATTTAAGTGCTGTGTGCGGCTCCGCAAAACAGTAGCAATTGTAACATCAAAGATCACTGATCACAGATCACCATCATAAATATAAATAATGAAAAAGTTTGAAATATTATGAGAACTACTAAAATGAAGGGAGCAAATGCTGTTGGAGAAGTGGTGCTGACAGACCTGCTCCAGGCAGGATGGCCACAGACCTTCAATTTGTAAAATATGCAGTATCCGCAAAGTGCATTAAAGTGAGACACAGGGAAATGAGATCTGTCTGTAATTTTTATTGATGAACTACTTCAGTGGTAGCTATTTCTATGCCTGATCTATAAGTGGGTCCAGAGAGAAGCATGTATTTAATGGTGCACCCCTATTTGAGAAAGTAGGGCAGTTTATTTCCTGCCTCGGAGTCTACGGTAGAATCCTAGTAGAGCTTCTTCTGTAGCAAGCTTCATGTTCCATGTTTAACCCCTGTCAGTTTTACAGATAGGCAGTGCCAGTACGGCATCATCTGGGCGAGGATCATCCCAGTTCTCCTTGATGTAACTGGTGTGGGTTTGAGCATTCCAGCAAGAGGAACTAAAATGTATTGAATGTGTGCATTAGGCCTGCCACCACACCAAGGGCCTTGTATCCCTTGTGTCACACATATACAGCAACCCTTTGGGGATGGTATCATTATTATTAGCATCTTTAGTGGAAAAGCTTGGACTGTCAGAGGTTGGACGACCTGCCCATTGTTGATGCAGCTAGCAGAGCGTGGGTTATAACCCAGGTGGTCTGACTCCAGTTCTCAATATCTTAACACTAATGCATTTGTCTTAAATAAAGAGCTGCCTCTTTTAAATTATTTTATTTTTACTGACCAGGATGTTCTGTTAGTAACTCTATAAGTCACCCACATGGTATTTCATATGATATCACTGGGTCCCTCTCCTTTCTAACAGAGAAATCTATAAGTTCATGAGAGATAAACCCTGAGAAGCAAAGTGCACAGAAAAACCAGGAGAGCTGGAAGGGTAATTAGTGAGGCAGTAAAGACGGATACTGTCTGCTTCTCGCCTCAGTTTATTCTGTGATGATCATAATGATAATCGCTTCTACATCTCCAGGACTGGGCCAGTCTTTGCGTCTAGAATACTTTCAGGATAACCTCACTCAGAGATGGACAAGATGACAGTGTATATTTCTCTTCAGTGTATCGATACTTTCAGAATTAAGAGTGCAGGTGCAGAGGAAACCCCGTGGCTCATCTGACCTTGCCTAGGTCCTACCTGCTTTGGCTTTCCACGAGGAGTATCTCCTTCCACCTCTCAACGTAAGGCATGCCATTATGACTCCATTATATGGTGTGTGGCTATCACATTATAAGGCATGTCATTATGACTCCATTATATGGTGGCACAGTCTGAATCATAGAGGACTAGAGGGGACTTTATCTCCCAGAGCTTACATTAAAATCCAGTATGTTAACTCCCCCTTCTGCTCTGTGGTGCTACCCCCAGAATACCTCTGATCTCCCACGTAGCACTGGCAGAGTGGGGCAGGGAAAACAGCGAAGGCTTTGAAGACACTTTGCTTGTCAGTCTTGGTTCTGCCTTCTATTAGCAGTGGGACCCTAAGTTTTAATTTTACTGTGGTTGAGTTTTCTGATGTACAAAGTGGTGATAATCAGAACCTAGGAGCTGCTCCAAGAAACAAATGAAATTACTATGTCACATGATAGACCGAGGGGAGGTGATCGGATGATGTTTCCTCCCTGCTCTGGGGGGCCTGCACTGTTGCATCAACATCTCAGGGCTGAGTTGCTCATGATGCCCTCCCCGCCCCACTCTGGCTTCTCCGTGGTGTTGATTTCACTCATTCACTCAGGCCCTTCTGCACTTTGGGGATCACACAGGGGACTACCTGACTGTTTCTTAATGCTTTAAATGTCATAGTGCTGCTTTTTTCAGGCAGTGATTTACCTTTGACAGTGATGGATTATTATTCAGCTTTGATTCATAGCAGGGTTGCCATATAAGGACAGAGTGGCATATCAATGAGGAGTGCTGCTGTTTTAAATATGGGAAATATTTTCAGTAACTTCCTAATTAGCCTGAGTAGCTATAAAAGCCATTTGCGGAGCTCTGTGAGGATAACGTTCTCACTGCTGTTATGCCTACGTATGGCTACATTCCTTCTGCAGTAGTGATTCATCTAGCACACGCTATCTAATGGGTTCCATCCCCTAAACACATAACCAACTAACCAGGTGCCCAGAGTGTGGACAGGGAGCCAGAGAAGTTCAATCTGGGCACCAATGCCAATTTAAAGTGAGGCCTAAGAAACAGTGGAAATCTGAGCCTCTCCTGCTGATAAATATTAAAATGCTCTTTGACCTTTCCTACTCCACAAACTTACACGGATTTGTATCTGCAAACAACTCAAACTTAGAGTCAAAGTATTACAAATGGTTATTATTATTAACTTGGTTTTATTTTAATCATTATTGACTCCATTGATGCATGAGATAAAAGCCAGTCATAGTCAGAATACCTATGATTTGTCACAGGGGAATCAGGTCAGGAAATGTGATTAAATAATATGCCTGTCTTTAAACCTAGAAAAAATGTAAAATGAGTACCTGCTTCAGTGAATTCAGTATCATACATATGAAAGTATCTCACATTTCCAATTTCCAGTGCAAGGAAGATTCCCCAAAGTATCTGGAGAGGCTAGCCTGAGTATCAGCACTGCACGGAGGAAAGATGCCTTAGCCTCTGACACACCCTTTGATGGGGCTGTTGCGGGAACCCAGGCGCTGAGAGATGTGAAGTGACTTTCTCTGGGTCCCAAAACTAACTGTTCATGAGGCTGGAGATCAGTTTTAAGACTCCCAGCACAGGACTCTTGAGCTAGACA